>NW_026260096.1:0-368079 GCF_024291825.1 Alternaria postmessia
ATCTTATATCAGTCAATCCAGTCAGTTTAAGAGCTCTAAACTGAACTGACTGATAAGACGAGAGCTCTAAACTGACACTGAACTGACTGCCAAGCAATCAGTCAGTCAGTCAGTCTCATCAGTTTGGGTTGATTGTTAGCAACTCTGTCTCGTACTAACGTCGTAGCAGTCAAGGTACAGCGGTTATAGCGGGAGCTATTCCCAAGCTGTCTACTACCATTCGCGATCAGGTCAAGGGCGTCGTCCTCTTTGGTTATACTCGAAACGCCCAGAACCGTGGTGGTATTCCCAGCTACCCCAGTGATGACTTGGAAGTATACTGTGCTACAGGCGACCTAGTTTGCGTCGGAACGCTGACAATCACTGCCGCGCACTTCTCTTACGCGGATGAGGCTGCTGGGCCTGCTCCAAGGTTTCTGCAAAGCAAGATTGATGGAAACTGAAGTTCTGATGAATTGAAACTAGAAGAGTTAGACGGGAGAAAATGAGCGATTATTCGCGAACCTTTCGGATGATAGTAGATTGATTGGTTGGAGATTGACCAATAAGAGAATTGCCACTGATACAGATTTGTGATTGGCTGAGCACCACAATCCCTTGACAATAGTCAATGCCCTCCAACCGACGAACCTCATCTTCAGGAGCTCAATAACACCATCTCATGAACACTTTATTTGATTGATCGTCAGGCATTCGGACTAGACCCATGTGCGTTATGCTATTTATCAGACAGCCTCGTTGATTTGTACTCAGAAGTGGCGAGCCACCAACACCTACCAAGGCACCGCAAGCCGAACAACCCCCAACCGAAGGGAATGCCTTTCTTTCGTGAAAATTCGCAAACATAATCACAAATGCAAGACTAGGAGTAATAATGGCTTGAGGCGATTCGATTTTCGACTTCAAATCCGAGGTTGATGCGGAATGATGGTTTGAAGCGATGAGAATCTATACCTAGCACTCGTACGCACAACGAGATGATCTCCTCGAGACATGTACAGGTTGTATTCAGGATTGAACCACATGCGATAGACATATGTCTTCGAACTAGACATGCAAGTACATGATCTTCCGAGTAGCAGGCGATCATAACTCTCGAAGATTAGACTCTCAAGTGGAATGACGTACAGGAGGCTTGGTAGTGACTTGATGGTTGCCATTCACTCGATGTAGTAGTACTAAAAGATGGAGGAAATCAGAAACGCGTTCTTGTACGAGATAGGTTGTATGTGCGCCGACGTTGACCCGAACACTTTTCGCAAGGATGCAGGCAAACGACAATTCTTGACCAAGCCGATCACATGAACGTCCTCTGTTGACCGCCAGGTCTTGTCATTCATGGCTTATTCCTTGACCCCCCAAGAAGCTACTGCATCAGTCTATACAAATTTTCTTAATCATTGGAGACCTCACAAACTCCGAATTTCAGTCTATACGTGTTACTGAATCCTTCGCTGCTTCTATCGGTGTAAGTCTTCTTGCCGCTCGCTCTCCATTTTCCAATTCCGGCGATGGTAACACTTGTGCGTTGTAGATCTGCAAGGATTTGGGCTGCCCTATCTGGGGCTATCTAGACTCCACGTGCGAGCTTTGCGTTCCAGTATCGTCATCAAAGCAATCTCACATGTGAACCGCCACTATCAAGTGGATATCTCGGCATATGTTCCCATTTCAAATACAATGCCAGAGACGTGGTGCCAAGAATGCTGTCTTGTTTTGTTTTGTGGATGGTGGTGGTGGCTAAGCCTTTGCATGATGACTGCGTAAAAGGCAGCCAAGGATCATAGCCAAACGGAAAGTTTTCGTTGGATCTCAATAGCGGGATTCAAGGCCGCACTCATGTGGATGCTGACCATTGGGCATCTAACATCTCGTCTATCTCGTCCTTCCGTATTGAATGACTACGAGTCGGCTGTGCATCTAGACAGGATACTGTCGAACGGTGCTAGAAAGGCTATGTAGTAGTCCGGGAATATAAATCAAGTTGAATGATTGGAGGTTAGCGAACAGGGCGTATCAGCTTACGATAAGCCTTGTAGAGTTACTGGTAAGACGTCAATGTGCATCAAATCCGTCGGCGCATCGGTACCATCAGCTAAAGATCGATCTTCGAGCCTGAAAGAAACAGCACAATTCAATAGAACATAATATCGAGTTTTTGTTGTTTGTGGAACTGCGGTGGGTGCCGAGTAGCTTCCATAGGCTGAGAGCCAGCCTCACGCTAGATCCTACGCTAGGCGCGTCCGGCAGTGATAGTCCACAGCTGACAGCACGCATCAAAGGAAATTATTTCCGGTTACCTGGTTGGCGGTGTCTCATTATCAGATCCAGACGACCCGTATCTTGGCATCTGATTTGATAAACGAGTTCTAGGGCTGTAGAGTTCTAGAGCTATTGAGGCACCAAAAGTAATGCCACAGGAACGCAGACCTGCATACCTGCAGGTATTCCATAGCATGTTCACCCGTGCTATTACTCGGACACAAGATGGTGCTCAGTGAGACATGTACAGTTGTTTCGTATCTTGTTGCATATCTAAAATACATGAGACTGTAGAGACAACGCATGAAAGGCGCAAGTCTCAGCTCTGAGCTCGTACTATAGGATTAAGCAATTAAAATATAGGATTGCGTTGAACGCGAGAGGGGTATATCGAAAAGAAAGCGTCAAACAAATTATCCTCCTTTTACCACCGCATAACTTCTAAAAAATTGCGCAACGAGTCGGTATCTTTCCACTCCCTTTCCGAGAATTCCGGAAACTTTGGCAGGTCCAAGACCACACAACCCGTCTCAGAAAATGTGAGATGGGGTGTGTGCTTCTCCCTGATTTGTGCTTGTTGCCACGTCGTCATGACTGCATCCCAATATCGCAGCGGGTCTTCCTTCGCATGCCCAACGTGCTCACTAGTCTCAAATGGAATGTCTATAACGGGTATACCAGCGGTCTCGGTTTCTTCCACGTGTTCGGATACATCTTGCCACGCGATCAGCGTGTCGCTCTTTGAGTACAGGTAACAACGTGGTGCTGAGGGATCAAAATAGGTAGGGTCGATAATTCGTCGTCGGGTTCGGCTGATGACGTTGTTCTCGAATCCTTTGATACCAATGTATAACATCCATATACAGCCCAAGACTAGACTAGCGAATAATATGGCGATATGCCGTAAGACTGGGATTTGTGGCAGTGACTTGTTAAGCGCTTCGCATAATCGTAAGTATCGTGGATGACCCGGTGTGCTGTCTAAACATATTGCTGAAACGGGAAGTCGCATTCCGGTGAACCTGTAGTGAGCTTCTGCTAGCTCACAGGCCTTGTTACTTCCACCTTCGGAGAAGACGTGTAGTAGGATACCAGCTCCGGGCGTTTGTTCGGGCAGATATTGGTAGTTGGAAATGCATTCTATGGCCGGTCTCATGCGCCACTGTTTGCGTGCCGAGTTTCTGAAGCAGAGATCTTTCGCAGAGGTAGTGATGACCATGATACGTGTCGATGGAAAGAGGACTCGGTACTCTGCTGTATATTTGGCGATGTATCGATTTTGGGCTCCTGTCCAAGTGCACAGCAGGATGAGTGACGGTGCTGTAAGGTCGTTCGAAGAGAGACGTGGAAAGACGGATGCGGATCTCGGATCAAGCTCCCATATTGATGGAGCAATGAGTTCGAAGCCTGGGATCGTGTCGTTGTTTCCTCTGTTGTTTGCCATTATACTGAATGATAAAGTGAGCCCTGGTTCCGGAAATAGTGAGACTGCTGCCAACGGTTCGACTGATTCGAGATGTAGATTTGGAGAACGTAGTACTGTCCTCCTAGGACTTCATCCGTGCCTGTTTGTGACACGCGCTTATGTATAACCATGTTGAGGCTTCACATGCCCTTACTACAATTTCAAACTCTAAATAAAGCAACGAGGCTGGTGGTTACGCCATGCCGCATGAATGGCATCGTGATGCTACACGTCAGAAGCAAGCTGACAATCTGCGATCGGGTCCGCGCCGATTTCCTTTGCAAAGCTTAGGGGTGCTGAACGCAAATGTTTTCGTACTATCGATTGACGTCGCATTGAATTTCATCCAGGTCGCTTGCCTTCTCCTATTCAGGGGAGGGTCAGTGAGCGGCTGCAGCAGTTGACCAAAGCCTCAAAGGAGACAGAATGCGTGCCCTCCGACTTGCGACGGAGAATGCGCAGCCACGGTTCCCTTGCCGGCGCCGTTGCATGCGTTGGGACGGCTCTCCAATACTAAAAAGCCCCTAGGCGAGTGTTCAGGAGCGTTTGATGTCTGTGAGGCTTATGCAACCCTTTCAGAGTGCTGGCGCGGTCACCATGTGCTTTTGGCATGCAAGCCACATTTTGGGTTGCACGAAACATGGTCGTCTGGTGGTGTGGAGCCGCACCCCCGTGGCGCGGATCGCAAGCCGAAGCTAGCTATAGTGCCAAGATCGAGCGCTATGATTGGCCAATTTGACGCGTAAGGCTGATACTGCCAGCTGATAACGTAGAAGGCGGTTTCCGTGTATGCAGATTACATTAGCTGTCCTGATGTCACCCGAGCCGTTTTAGCGGTTATTTTTGTATACATTGGCCTCGATTCAACCAAGAGCAGGTGGTGATCTAAATGCCAGATGCAGCTGATCGGTGACAACAATCCTCAGATCAACAAACGCAACCAAGTTGAGATGCGCCACGGCTACCTTAACCGAGTGCAGTTGCTTTTCTTTGCGGATAGCTAGGATAGCTTAGCCAAGTGCGCGCTCGTTCTTTGTATGAAACGGTCAATGCCCTAAGCAGCAACCTCAATCCACGGGATCTATAACTTTCGGGATGAGCCTCATCCGTAGAAGAAGGGGGGCGTTCGCCGTACTTCAATCCGTCAGCTGAAGGTCAATGTCGGTAGCTAGGTCGACACACACACCGCTGTTGTCTAATTAGCTCCGACGATACTGTTGTACCCATCCTGTCTCCACGCCAAGCATTCCTTTGACCAGTACTCGCTCGTTCATCTCGCCCCCAAGGATGATCAGGACAGTCACAACCCATCACAATGAGGCCGACAAGAATTGGGAGTCATTATGCAGTACTCCTACCGATGAATACAGCGAGCAGCCCAGTGCATTTGGATACAGCCCCACCGGCTTTACTAGAGGTAAGCATGTCTTACATCCATGCCACGCAGTCCAGCCGCATGTCACAGTAACATATCCTGTACAGCTATGTTATGCGGACCGTATAACCGAAGCGATGTTGGCTGAAATCAGTGGCCATAAATTTGGAGTTTACCTGTGTCCAGTTCTTAGCAGCTTTGGCATATATTTCACAGAGAGCGTAAACTTACAACAGAGTCCTCTACTAATTGTGCAATAGATGTTGACAGCGGATCAGACTCGCTCGAAAAGCCTGCATTCTCGTACAACACGCGTCCAGTACCTGGCAACACATTCTTGGTAGCTGGCAATATGTCTGAAAGCAACATCGAAGCGAAGGGCGAGATGCAGACGCCTGATATGTGGAAACCGCAAAAGAAAGAGCTGCTCATCATGGTCAGCTTGAGCTTCATATCGTTGATGGTGGCGCTGGATGCTACAATCCTGGTCACGGTATTACCTGTCAGTTGAAAACTCTATCCTTCTCCCTTTTCAAGATGTGCTAATAATGTATAGGTAATTGCCCAGAAGCTGAACGGTACCGCTGCTGAAGCTTTCTGGACAGGAACGTCGTATCTACTCACCTCGGCCATCTTTCAACCAGTCATTGCATCAGTCTCCGCTGTCTTTGGTCGTCAACAACTTCTCATCACCTCGCTACTTTTCTTCACGACAGGTACCATCCTATGTTCCGTCGCGGACAACTTCACTACGTTGCTCGGAGGGAGATGCATCCAAGGAATCGGCGGCGGCGGAATCATAACGTTGACGCAAGTTATCTTTTGCGACATTGTTCCCTTGAGACAGCGCCCGAAGTACTTCTCCATGGTTCTTGGTTGCTGGAGTATTGGATCGATCGTCGGTCCAGTAGTTGGTGGTAAACTTGTCGAAAGCACCACTTGGCGATGGGCATTTCACATCAATTACCCGTTTTGTGGAATCGGCTTCATTGTAGCAATCTTCTTCGTCCACCTCGATGCAACGTCGAAGCTCACGTTTCAGGAGAAACTCAAGCGAGTTGACTGGCTGGGTGCGATGCTCTTCATTGGCAGCATGACAAGCTTGCTCATTGGAATATCTTGGGGCGGTATTCAACATCCGTGGGACTCAGCTGCAACACTTGCGCCCATCATTGCGGGACTGGTAGGGATTGCTCTGTTCTTCTTATGGCAGGTTTACAGGAAGGAGCACACCCTGTTGCCGCTGGCAGTTTTTGGCAGCTGGAGCGCGATTGCCGCTTTCTACAACTCGCTGATCAACGGCCTGCTCGTAAGTTCATATCTAATTGTTACCCAGACACATACTGACGTATCAAGCTCTTCACCACCTTATACTACTGGCCGTTTTACGACATGAGTGTTCGGGGCAGATATCCAACTCAAGCAGGTGTTGATATGCTGCCTGTCTGCCTCCTCACAGTGCCTAGTTCTGTCGCAGTTTCAGTTTTGACGTCGCGCCTAGGACGATTTCGATGGGCAATCTGGGGTGGTTGGGTCATCACTACGCTTGCTTGCGGATTGCAAATCCTTCTCGATGTGGATTCGACAACTGTGATTACCTCAGTGTTCCTTGCCGTCCTTGGTATTGGCATGGGCATGGTACTTACAAGCCTCAATGTTGGCATCCAGGCTATTTCCAAGCCGGAAGACGCGGCGATGGCCGCAAGTATGTACGGCTTTCTCCGAAGTCTAGGAATGCCGCTCGGTGTTGCCGTAAGTTCAGCCGTCAGCTGACTCCCCTACACGATGCTGACTCATCCAAGCTCGCAGGAACCATTTTCTCGAACTCAATGTCAGACAAACTTTCTGAGCTTGGTCTGCCTACATCGATCGCTCACGACTCCGAGCAATATATCTTCGTCCTACGTACTATGGCCGATTCTCCCCAGAAGAGTGCCATCTTATCGTCGTATATGAAAGGTTTCGATTCGGTCTTCATCATGACCACAGCTGTTTCCGCTAGCGCCCTAGTCGTCAGCTTGATCATTAGAAAGTACAGTATGGATAAGATTCTTCTCGCGCAATTTTCCGCGCGATGAGTCGCGATCAGGTATTGGAATACTGTTTCTGGTGGTATCGAAAAGTAATTTTGTTTTCAATTCTCTTCTGCAAGGAGGCACGAGCTCGCAAAGGCCCACTTGGGGTAGCTCGTTGCGTATAGGGGCTATACGGCGTTGGTTGAGCAAGCCCGACGATGCCGCGCATTCTCAGCGTGTCCGTTTAGAGCTAGGTCGGTCTTGCTACAGGTAGGAAATTCTGTTTCCGTGGGTGGCGCAATGGTGTTTGTTCTGATTGCGAGCGAAAGCTATGCAACATACATAAGGTTCGATGTATAAAGTCTACAAACATCTTACATACAGCTTGTATATAGAGGATACATGCCTCACGAGTAGCTGCTGAGGACCAATCAGTGATACCCTCGTATTGAAGGATAAAATTGACGCAAAAACACATGACAGAGGGGACTTGTCTTCCGTGTACGCTTGTTCGGAGAGACGTGGTTTTGGTAGATCTACTGTTATCCATACACCTGAAACATATCTGTCAAAGTCAATATTTGAACATAGAATCCTCTACCTACTCTCATCTATTGGCTACCGCTTCGTTATTGTCTTTTGCTCCTTTGCGTCATCCCTCATCTCCTGCTTGATCCTGCTGATTGTGCCAGCACCGCCATAGATCATGGCAGTATATACCTGTGCCACACTCGCTCCAGCATCGAGAATCTCTCTTGCTTGGCGTCCGTTTGTGATGCCGCCCGTGGCGAATATGACCTTGCGTGGTGCGTTTGGTGCAGGTGCAGTCTTGGGTGTAGAATGGAGGGTCATGGTAGGTGCCGATTCAGAAAGGTCGTCGACGTTGGAGGAGAGGTCTGTTGGGGCCGGTTGGTCAAGGTCGAGCGTTGGCTTGGTCATTGAGGAACCGGTAGAGGTGGATGAGGCGTCAGATGGCGGTGCGACATGCTTGGGGCCTTCGTCGAGTGCTTTTCTGTACCTGCTGACCAGGGCAAGTGTGCGCTCGAAGGTTTGTGGTCCCGAGTATCCGCCTTGCTCGAGAAGCAGCTTTGCCTCTGATTCAGGAAGCAAGTAGCCCTTGGGCAGGGGGTCTGGTCGCTTCTTCGTTGTGTTACCAACGATGACGCCGTCGACACCCGAGTCCCAGACGGCCTCGCAGATGCCAGATACCTGCTCTTCTGTGTCCTCATCTGGGCTGACTTTCACCATGACAACAGGCTTTGTCTTGCGATCGATTTTCTTGACTGCTCCTACAACTCCAGAGAGTAGTCGTGTCAAGGGCTCGACGTTCTGGAGAGTGCGAAGGCCGGGCGTGTTAGGTGAGGAGACATTGACGACGAGAATATCAGCGTACTTTCCGACATGGCCCACGGCAGTCGCGTAGTCGCGCACTACAGCATCGATATCGTTTTCGGAGGTCGTCTTGTTCTTCGCAACCTGGACAGCCATGAGACGTCCCTTGAGCAGCGAACCAGGTGGAACACCGGCTTCGCCGTCGAGGACCCGGCGCTCTGCGTCGTCATCTAGTCCAAGCCCGGCGTGGTAGGCAAACTCCCTGACACGTTGTCGTAACCTCGAAGCAACCAGCTCGGCGCCTTCGGAATTGAATCCATAGCGGTTGATGAGCGCGTTCTGGCTGGGGATCCTGAAGACGCGTGGTTTTGGGTTGCCTTCTTGCGGCAGTAGTGTAACAGCGCCGACCTCTACTACTCCCGCTCCAAGTTCGAATAGCGGTGTTGGTACCTCGGCGCCCTTGTCGATGCCGGCAGATGTTCCAATCGGGTTGTTCAGTGTGTGTCCAAAGACCTCGACAGCCAGATCGCCCCGTGAATCAGCCACGCCACGTTCTCTGGGGTTCAAGCCGAAGCTATGCAGCACCTTGAGCATGTGCGTTCCAGCGTGGTGCGCCTCCTCTCCATCTGGGTATATCAGGCGTAGTGCTGGCACAACGAGCCATTCGTGGATGCTTGCGCGCGTGTCGGTGGCGTATAGGTAGCCAAACGTACCACCGAGCGCCAGAAGGGTACCGTACACGAGGTTCTTGGTGCGAGTGCCCGTCGATCGAACGTTGGTCGCGGCCTCGGTGGCTGTCGTGACACGTCTTGTGGGGTGCTGCAACGCGCGGTGAGAGGGGCGGCAGCGTGGTATCGAGGGCCGCACGCGCAAGGCACGGATGTGGGCGGCGGTGTTCATGGTAAAGAGCGTAATAGGCAGCCCATGCGACGCTCAATGGCTGCGCAATCGCCTTGTCGAGATGAAGATGCCGAGTTGGACCCGTCAAAGGAAGTTCGGAAACCACCAATGACGTGGGCTTGGCAACCACCCATATCTTCTCCTTCCAAGACCATCTCGTCACATGGCCACTTTGCTACCAATTTCTCTTGAAGCAGTCACTCGTTCCCCACAGCATCACCCTGGCCTCCTCATCTATTAGATTACCCGTAGCTCAAGAGCCGAACAAGACCCGGTGGTGTTACACCTACTCATATGGAGAAACTACGACTCTCAAGAATATTGCACCGATCGCATTTCCCAAACCGTGTGTAAAGACTAGTCAGTTCACTGCAGGCGTATAGACGTTAAACCATGATCCTACGTGCTTGCGGGGAGCCATGGTCCCACAAAACAAGCATTCATAAAGCTTGACCATCTTAGCTATTCTCCTCTGCTCTTTGACATACAGGAATCTCTCTAAAATTGACAGAATGCTTCAGCTCAAATTTCTCCATCTATGTTTTCTTATCGTCCCAGCGCTGGCTGGGATGACCAAAACTGGCTCCCTTTGTACAGTTACCCCGTCCGGTTCCAAGGATGATAGTCCTTACATGATGGACGCCTTCAAGCAATGCGGACAAAACGGTCAGATCGAAGTCACAAAAGGTGACTATACCATCGCCAAAGTAATGGACGTCTTGAACCTGAAGAACTGCGACATCTCTATTCGCGGCAAACTGACCTGGAGCGATGATATTCAATATTGGGTCAAGAATAGTGTAGGCGTGACGTATGCTCAGCGAAGTACAGCGTTCCGCCTAGGGGGCGAGAACTTCACTCTACAGGGACACGGCGAAGCGCTTTTCTTTGGCAACGGGCAGAAGTGGTATGACGCAAATCGTGATGGAAGCAATATGGCTGGTCGGCCGATCAGCTTGACACTCTGGCAAGCGAAGAATGTATGGATTGATGGAATCACTTGGAGACAGTCACAATTCTGGTACGTTTGCAACAAGATAGCAACAAGTACCATTCTGCACATGAACATATTGCTGACAGAGCAGGCACACGTTTGTCGCCTACTCGCAGAACGTCACCATGACAAACCTCGACATGAACGCCACTTCGTCTTCACAATGGGGCACTGTCAACACCGATGGCTTCGATAGCTGGAACTCACAAGACATAGTGCTCAAAAATTGGGTTGTGACATGCGGCGATGTAAGCCTTGATGCTCCTCTCCTCCGTTGTAGTTCTAATATCTCCAAAGGATTGCATATCGGTCAAAGGTAACAGCAAGAACATTTACGTCAAAAACGCAACCTGTTACGAGTCCGGTGCCATGGTCATCGGATCAATGGGAAACCCTACTAACGTTCCTGAGACGGTTGACAATGTACTTTTCGAAGACATTACTGCAATTCATAGTTCCAACGCAGCTTGGATCAAGACGTATCCCGGTCAAGGCCATGTCAAAAACGTCACCTTCCGTAATATCAAGTTTCAAGACGTTAATCAACCCATCTACGTCTCGCCTTGTATTTACAGTTACCAAAACTGCGACTCGAGTCGGTTAAAGATTAGCGACATTACGTGGGAGAACATCACAGGCACTTCAAGATACAACGTGGCTGCAGCGATTTATTGCAGTCGCGGAGTACCTTGCACGGGTCTGAAGTTTAAGAACATTGATATGTAAGTGTGCCTGTACGAACTGCATATGAGACATACACTGACGTGGTACGCCCACATCTAGCAAGCCTAAGAATGGAGGCACTGCGAAGATACTGTGTTCAAACATGAACAGCGACAGTGGATTGGCATGTACTGGTACGTGTCCAGCGGGATGGAAGCAGCAGTTGAGCGGAAACGCGTAAGAATAGATTAGCATACTCGGAGCGCTTAGCTACTACCTGCATACAAAGCATCCAACTCCTTTTCATACATTTCCAACAAAGCCTTCTTCTGCACTGTCCCTTTAGCCGTCTTTGGGAACGGTTCTTCCACGACTAGTATCATCTCTCTGCCCACGCGTGCATACACAGGCGAGTCTTTGTTTACATCTTCCACCACACTCCAGATATCACTCACCTGCACGCCATCTTCCAGCCTCATAATCAATGAAGCTACCGGCCTCCTTGTACCCACCATCACCACCTCCGCGACACCAGAGTGGCTCGCAATTCTCTGTTCCGCCGCCGTTGGAAAGAACTTTTCATTCGTGAGAAAAACCAGAAGATCATCCGCACGGCCATAGTGTTTCCATTGCTCTGGGTTTCGGGGATGTTGCGTGAACAAATCCCCGAGTCGTCGCTCTTTTGCATCTGGGAAGATTGAGAAGATGGGTTGGACATAGCCATCATGCTCTGTTCCATTATTCCGGATCATAACGGCTTCGTATAGTGTGGTGCCGTCTGTAGATGTGGAAACAGGGTCAAACCGGATATTGGAGGCTGGGTGGAAGGTGGTGTACTCCCAATATGCGGTTTGCGATAGATCAGTACCGCTTGGACGAATAGTGGGCCAGATACTAAGTTCCGTTGACGCCATGGAGTTCAAAATGGACATTTGCGCTGCCACGGATTCTCCTGCGGCTCGACTCACGCTACCGCCACCCCAACCTACTTGTCGTGTTCTCTGGCTTATCCTACGTATGGCCTCTGGACTCTTGCCCAGATACTCGAACAAGGGAGGCACTAGTGCCACACAGTCTGTCGCCACGCCTCCGTCTCGTGCGGCAATAACGTCTAGCGCCTTCAGAGCGCCTTCCACGCCCGCTTCGGGCGTCGTCCATGTTGGTGGATAGATTACCGTCCCACCGATTGTCAGGGGAAACAGGACCATTCCGATCACGCCACTAGCATGAAATGGAGGGAAAAGGAGCATTATTCGCCTGCCTCTCCCTTCTTTCCTACTGTAAAGAAGCTCTTCCTGCAGGTCATAGCCTGGGGGTGCGTCAAGGTTCATGCTTCGTCCTGCGCTGTTTGCCCACTCATGGGTCCAGAGTATGGGTTTCGGGAAGCCGGTCGTACCAGATGTATCTGAAATGTGGGGTTAGGATCTGGAAGATCAGGACGACAACGTGTATACGTACGAAGGCAGATCAATGGTTCTTTGCTATGCTCTTGAAACGTCTTGTTGTATGGATATGGTTCTGCGGCCGACTTGAGAAGCTGCTCTACACCTGGTATCTGGAGTGTCTTCATGGATCTCTTCGATAGGACTCCTTCTACGACTGGTATTGGTACCTCCGGTGTTAGCATGACTTCCGCATCCACGCTCTCTATCAGTTTCACCAGTGCTTCAGCTCCATAACGTGGCGAAGGGAAGAGCATCTTTTGTCATGGTCAGTTGAGTCCACTCCCTAGTCTTCAACGTTCAAGGGAAGCCTACCTTGTAACCTGCAATCACACTTCCTAGGCAAAGCACTGCATAACGTATATCATTCGGCCCCATGTACACCAACGTCTGTTCACCAGTCTTCTCTTCTTCGCTCAACTTCCCGACATTTTCTTCGATCCACCATGCTATTGCATGAACGGCATTGGCTACTTCGGCGAAAGCGATTTTACGATACCCGTCTTCAATCCTGTTCGGGTCGTTGGGGAATTCTACGTATGTAGCGGAAGGGTTCTGAGCCGCAAGCCTAAATAACGTATGCGGAAGGAGTTCATTGATAGGCGGCGACCAAGGAGTAAGGCGTGGTGCATTCATGATGAGTTGTTGGAGTATCAGAAGAGACAAAACCGGAGAAGGATACAGTAAAACTATATGATGGGCAGGATAGAAGGTCTTGGATACCTGGGCTCACATCATATAATCTTACCCCATCATTCCACGTCTGACACTAGTCGCAACATTGTATAACACCTGCATGTATGACCGCGTAACCGCGATGACTTTGTTGCCTAACAAGGCTTTCCTAGGATACGTGGTGAAGCTTCGGCTTCTCGACTTGGGTTAGATCTCAATCTAGTATAGCTATGGTGACCACTCGGAACATCTCCCTAGACTTCACTCCGCTCACTACAGACTACTGGGGTAGTCATACAGTAGTGTGGGGCTTTATAGGCCAATATAGTGCGTACGTAAGCAAGGCAGGACCGAATGATCGACTAGCCGATGTGGATGTCTGAGCGCTAGATGTTTCAAAAGTGTAAACTTCCAAAAGCGTCATTAGATTGACATGCCGAAAAAGTTTCCTTTGTGGGGAAGCCGCAAGAACCATGCGGGCGCTGTCTTGCGCCACAATACGAGCTTGTCTTCGAGAAAGGAGAACAGAGAAGAAAGAGATTCTGAGTAGCTGTGGGTATAGAACTACGACCATCGCTGACAAGTGTGCAAGCATAACGATAGGATATCCAACAAACGCCATCCGGTGCAGATATTATAAATCTCTTTCAGACACTTAGGTTGGGGTTAGATCTCAAGTTGAAGATAGGTGCGCCCATCGCGCATCGGGATCTACCTCACCATCCTCACTAAGATGCTGTCAGCGCACATATTCTACGCCCTGCACTCTAGATCCCTCCACTCGACATACCTACCACAATACACGCGGACCAATGAAGTCTCGCAAACCTACCAATCATAAACCCATCCGGAGTTGGCCGTCATGAATTCCTCACAAGCCTCCTTGAGTGCTATGTTTGGTCTCAGATCACCAATCGTAAGTGTCTCTCTCGTCAGCGGGTCTGTAGGACTCCGTTTGAGATGCTCAATCAGCGTAGCCCGCTCATACGATCTGCCGTTCTTGGTAACAACGGGATCATGCATAATCTCAAATGTTATGCCATCAACGAGGTAATCTGGTACTTCGCGTTTCTGCTGATGTTCCGGATCTGATATAGCAAAGGCGGTCCGTAGATCATCGCGCTTCTTCTCGAATTCCGTCTTGCGCTCTGCTTTCTCTTCCTGCCCGTCTGATCGACTAGTTTCCCCAGTCTCCATGCGTGCTTCGATATCATCCATGTCCTTTTTGAATTGTGTCTCTAGCATCGATTCAAGGTCGGAGAGGAGATCGCCGCGCCGCCGTATCCGTTCTCGTTCGCGGATATCCCATTTAGCTTTCTTGCATTTTAGAACGAGGGCAGATATGGTGGCTGCGTTTGAGGTTTGTTGCGCCGATGTGGTACATAGTTCGTAGGCCATGAGACTTGAGGAAAGAGCTTCGTTGGGGTGGTTTATGGCGAGTTGGGCTTGTGCTGCACTGTTGTTAGCCTTGAATGTGCTGTTGCAGTGCTTGGCGCATCTGCGCAGAGGGTGAAAGCATACCGAGATAGAAGAAGGCCTTCATGTTGTCCTTCAACAACTCGATGCTCCGTATGCAGTCATCAATCACACCTTCCCACTTCTCCAGCTTCAGCCTCGCATTCGCGCGATTCGTGAACAACAGAGGGTTCGCTGAGTTCTTCTGGATGGCCTGCGAGTACAGCGCCTCAGCTTCTTCATAGTCGCCATTCTTGAAGCACTTGTTGCCGGAGTTCTTAAGCTGCTCGGCGGCATATTCGTTGCCTGGCGGAGGCATAACGGGGTCAGTGACTAGGCGATAGAGGGGGTGAGGCTGCAGGTTAGTCAACGGAAGTGATGGCGGACTTAAGCTTCAATGATTGGTAGCGCCGCGGGGGTGGGGCGGTTTTGTTGCGCCTCGGTATGGAAGCTTCGAGACGGCGACGACGATGCTGATGTGAGCAGTCCGGAGTCTTCGGATGCCATCGGTACCTGCAGACAAGGCCCTGATCAGTTGCTGCAATATCGTAGAGCTTCCAGCACTGCATCGCTGTGTGCTGTATGCGCCACGTACACTTTGGTGTAAACACGCGCACAGCCACGCCATCGTCACCTTGGTGGGACACGAGAACATCTGTCGCGTGCCGTGGTCAGTCGCGACGTGGAGGATAACTACCAGTCAAAATTATACACTACAATCCTAGACACTAAGAGTTGACATAGACTACACTACCATAGTAAACTTATCCCAATCGCCGCATTTCTCCAACACACAGGCCAAACATATCAAAGTCGCTAGTCCGTCAAGTGGGGCACCGCCGCGCTTGCTTCTGTCAAGTTCACAATGTCCACTGCGTGCGTCTTTCCTTCGCCTTCGCCTTCGCCCTTGGAGTCTCTCCTGTCTTCCCTATAGAGGTTCGGATAACTTCTCTGTCGCCGAACCGCACCACCCTCATCCGTCTCTTCACCCCTGTGCCGACTGGGCGGTGCACTTCTCTTTCGGAATCTCCTTTCATCTTCGTCGCTTTCGACGCAAGCATCATCGGCTTCTAACAATGGACTCCTAGTCCTTCCTCTGCTACCGCTTCTGTTGCGAGCCCGCCCCCGGAATGTATGATCCGGCTCGGCATCACTGCGCCTTCTAGTCTTCTTCTGAGCGGATGTCGGCGGAGAGATAGAAGACGTCGGAGACGAAGGTCGGTGGTGTTTGCGGTGATGCTCTCTGTATCGGGAGCCGCTGCGGCGATCGTGGCCACGAGATGGTGAGGATGCACGGCGTGGAGAGTGTTGTGACGACTGCCTACGTCGCTTGAGTCGGCCGCGTTCTTCTGCGTCTACATCTGGTTCGACGATGGTAGGGACATCTGTTGTCATATTCTGTAGAGGCGCGGGCTCCGTTGGCGGGTCCGACATTGTGACTGCTGACATTGGGGGAATTGAGGTTTGACAGGCTCAGCTCAGCTATAAAGGGTGAAAGGCAGCACGCCAGAAATCAGTAGGTCTAGGCATATCAGAACCGTAGAGTCTGAGGGGTGCATTAGTTCCGTCTGATGTAGACGGGCCGTTTGGATGAATGATCGCCTGGGCCTGCATGTGAGCAGTAGTTCAAGCGTCAGATGTAGGGTGTAGGGCAGGTGCGACGTCATTTGCCTAAGCGCCTCAAAGCGCTAGCCTGGTAGGGTCGCTTCAGTTTCCATCATCGTCAGTATCGCGACATCAACATCACAGTACGTACGCACAAGTCCCAAGTCTCATACATGGGATCAAACTTCATTTTTGTTGTGTTTAAAGCTATGGTACATGTTCTCTACACCAACTGGAGGAATGGCATTTCATCCACGCTGCAAACAGCTCGTCAGCTTGCTCATACTCACATTCGATGTACGAACGATCAACACTTGGTCAGATAGAACGGTCCAGCGGCAATGACTTTAGGGTACCAGATGGACAAACTATTATGACCGAAGATGTCATAGACAGCTTTTTGCTGACACCACAGTCTACTCGTTCTAGATAGAGCCAAGTTTTCCTCATTCATCTTGGCTTACAACAGACACCTGACGACTTCGGGAGCTGCGGAACCGTGGCTTACACAACACAAGGGCAGCGGCGAAACTATTTTCATTCTTGGGCTACACAGGGCTACCGCTGCATTGCTCGTCTATGTACGATGCGCAGCGACACAATCGGATATCTTGATAATCAAACCTTCAAGGCATGTAACATGCTACTTTTCGACTTCATCTGGCTGTAAACCACGCCGTGTTCGCATATACACGCACACTTCAAGGTCATCCTACACATGATTTGTTAGGACCAACATGCAAATATGCAGATTTGGGTACACTCAACCCTCTATGTTCGCATAAACACTTAGTGCAGCACAAAACACTTGAATGACACCGAAGATGCAGTATAATAAAGGCTAGTATTGCCACGTAAAAGACCCCTCGCTATGTGGGATATAACCCCTTTTGGTAGTAAAAGTAAAAAATCACACCTTGGGTGGAAAGGTAAAAATGTCACACCCATAAACACCTGTCTAGCGCCTGACGCTTCTAAAAAGTTCCAGTAACAATCTCACCAACTACGCATCATGCTGTTGTTGCAATCCATGATGTTCCTTTTCCTCACTCTCACTCTCCCTCGGAACAGCAAAGCTCTTCCTGATAGCCATATCCGCCTTGGTCTTGGTCATCAACGCATCACGGATATCCTGCTTACTCCTTCCGGCCCAGGACGTGTAGTTCTTTTGGCTGAGGGGCCAGATGGGCATGTTACCGTCGCGACGCATGAACTCACGGGCGGTAGGAGCGGGCTGGGCGGTGATGGTGTCAATGTCCATCTCGAGCTCTTCACAGTAGGCCTCGAGGGGTAGATCGTTGACGTCGTGTCCGAAGGGGTTTTCAATTTCGCGGCCAATGGCTGAGAGACCGATGCTAGATGGATTGTTAGATTCGTGTATGAGTGGGGGATGTATATTTCGACAAAAACTTACATAATGTAGGCAGCGAAGATACAACCTGGGATAGTGATCCAGCGGAGGTCATCCCAAAGTTGGAAAGGCAACATCATAACGTAAACCCATGTGATTTGCGAGATGGCGATAGAGTAGGCGATAGGTAGAGGAGTTTGCAGGACACGGTCCATACCAGTAAGGGCCTCGTTCAGCTGTACAACACCGGTGATAGCTTGGTTCTGGTAGAGACCGACTTTGAGCGTTTCATTGTCGATGATGCTGTGGACGTAGCAGGAAAGGTGGTTCAGAATCTCAAGAGACAAGTTACCAAGAGGCTTCTTGGAACGCTTAATCCTCTTGCGGGGGTTGGACTCGGCGAATGTAACACCAAGGTATTCGCCAACGGCCTTGATCTTCTTCTTGTCGCCCGGCTTGGGAATTTCGAGGTCAGCAGCGCGGGCAAAAGTATCCAGGTATTCGATGCGGTCGCGAAGATCAGGGTAGTCGATACCAGGCTCGAAGCGGAGCCTGTGCTTTACAGAGCAGGCAAAGGCGTTAAGCAGGTTGAGCGCAGAGAGCTTGTTGAGCAGGTCCTCCTTTCCAAGTTCGCCTTCGCGCTCAGCAGTGTGGTACCAGATTGTTCGTGCCATATTCTGACTGACGAAGATCAACTGACTCCAGTATTTTCGGCCCTCGGTGTATCGCTCATACGCAGTGCTTGTTCGGAAGGAAATAGCAAGACCGACGACGAAACCGAGCACGGTCAGAAGGAGTGTGCTGACTTTAAGCTCAAAAATGAACTGCGAGACGCATGTAATCAAGGTAGACCACAGAGTCACTACTGTGAGTGGTATTATCATCTTGGGAAAGACGGAACCGTGCATTCGCATAAAGTACGGCCATTTGCTGTGCTTGGACAAGTCGCGAGGACCAACCTATTGCTTACTGTTAGCAAGCTGTGAGTCTGCAGCAATTGTGAAGAACCCACAAAGTAGTCCTCAGCATCCAAGCTACCATTAGTCTGCCTTCGTGAGGGGACTTGGTATGTAACAGTACGGTGTCGCCATGACCGCGGTGATATTGGTCCGTCAAACTCCTCGTTTGGCTTGGCTGAACCGCTTGTCGAAGGTGGTATTTCGATGTTATCTGGCCGAAGCGTCTTCGTAGTCGAAGCGTTGGACGCAGCCATGGTGTCGGTGAGTCTCAGGTTTAGAGTAAGCAACCGTCCAGCAGTTGAGAGTAATGCTTTTGAAAGGACAGTATATGGTCAATGCTAGCGAGTGTGTAGAGATGATGGAGTATTTTGTAGAGACTGGGAATAAGAAATAAAGAGAGGGAAGGAATGACAGAAGCAAGAGTATGTAAGTAATGAATCAAGCGAGCAAATCGTCCCGTCAGGAGTAAGGATCTCCAACTCAATGTTTAAATATAAAACACGCGTATCTGCACCTCGCACAAAAAATCCTCGCAAACCCATGGCGCCCACGGGGATTCGCTCCCGCACCTTTGGCAGCGCCATCATGGTCTAACATGCGATCCGCGACACACGTTGGCATGCAGGGGCCGTCTTGCACATTGTGCCCCTGAGCCAGACAGACGCGGTCTGGCCAATCGAGTGTGGGGTGCAGTGGAGTCTCTTCGTAAAGTCGAGCATGGCGACGAATGACGGTAGGGGCGCAGCCTGAAGCAGCAAGGGGCGTGACGCGGAGGCCCTGTTTCACGAAACGTATTCCGCCGTGCCAAGCGCGCCACTGAAAGTGTTGGATGCGATGTAGTCAGCGCTGGCACGCCTCATAGCTTGACTTGTTATCCGCCACTATGATCGGACCGCTATCGATAGCGATCTTTGGAACACTATAGCTGGTGTGAAGACGGCTGCATAACAGGACGTGCTGGTGCGGACAATTCGTGTTCGATCGACAAGACTTTGTGTCAGGATAAATGTTCTCGTCGATGCTGGGGTGGAAGGTCCAGACTAGGGCGTGCCGAACCGAGGCTAAGATTACCCCTGACAATGTCGACGAATGGGAACGCTCGCGAACGATTCAACGTGAAAAAGCCTCGTCAGCAATTTCAAGAGCATCGGGAAACTACTCAGGCGGGCAATTTGGAGATTGGCATGCAAGAGGGCCGCGGCAAGCTAGCTACGACGCCGCATCCGCAGCGACGCGGAACAGGAAGGCTAGCTTGACTCTATGGGACCTCGTCTCGATGAACCCGCAGCATTAAACATGTCAAGCACGACGTGTGCATTACACAAAGCTACAGAACGGTTTTGCTTCGTGCGCGTTCTTCTAGACACATCGAAAACGCACAGAGCCTTTACCCAGTCGCTTCATCTCCGGACGCTCGATCACTGTTCCCACACCGCTACGAATCTCTCCGATCAGAGAAGGAAGGAAAGCCCTTAGCTATTCTAGCGGCGCCTGCCTGCCTACCTCCTCTCGATTCTCCTCATCTCGGCTCTTCCTCTTTCGAGCTCGACAGCCAACTCTCTCGTCTTGAAAGTCTTTCCATCTACACAGACGCGGACTCTGTTGATCTTCTCTAGTAGCATTCGATAGTACCGTGCCTGATAATCAACCGTGTTGAAGTCGTTCGCAGTCCAGATCTTTTGCCAGATGTTGACTAACTCGTGGCTGATAATGACAATAGGGCTCTCTGGTTTGAAGTATATATCGTGATCCATATCGTTGCTACCATCTGGACTGGAAGTCTGGGAAGTATTGCCCAATAGGCATGCAGGCAGCAAATTCAAGACGACTTCGTCAATAAATGCTACCTTTCGACTCCTATGAATGGGGTCCGGGCCTTGCTCGAATATATGCTTGAGGACTGCGCATATCTCCCATGCAGTTTGATCATGAGGAGGGAGTCCGCCTGTCTTGGCTGGTGTAAAGAGGCGAATGTCTATCCGTAGCTGCTCAATACTCGTTGTGTAGGCTGGTGTCTTCGCGACGTTGCCGACAACGTGGTGATACGTTCCACCACCAAGAAACAGAGACGCCCAGCTTGATAGGAACCCACTAAGCCACACGTGCCTATCCTCATCTCCGTTTCTGGGCGACTTGTTCTTTTTTGTCCTGACGAGCGGCAGGGAAAGCCAAGTGAAGTAATGTGTTCCATCAATTTCCACACAGTCCATGCATGCAGCAAGCCCCCATTTCCGGTTCGCTCTTGCAATGATTTGCATCAGTTCCTCATTAATTTGACGGTTGCATGCCAGGAAGCTAGCACAGGTGGGCGGTGTGCCCTG
This sequence comes from Alternaria postmessia, assembly GCF_024291825.1. Classification (NCBI taxonomy): domain Eukaryota; kingdom Fungi; phylum Ascomycota; class Dothideomycetes; order Pleosporales; family Pleosporaceae; genus Alternaria; species Alternaria postmessia. The sequence goes on from NW_026260096.1 coordinate 20,815, forward strand.
TGATGCGATTAAACAGCCATTCTCCCACGGCCCTTCGGGTTCCCGTACGCGGCACCAGCCAGTTGCTGATTGTGTGTTCTTCAGACTTGGAGAAGGTCGACAGGATAAAAGCAGCTCTGTATATATCGCATCGCGCAATTCGCGGGGAAGATCTAGGAACCGTACCATTTTCGATTAAATGTTTACTCTGCTATCACAGTCATGCAAGGATTACAATGCAGCTGTCAATGTAGAGACGTCAAATCCACATCATCTCCACTGTATTGGAGCCTCGCTTGTCGCCCTCAGTACAAGACGTGATCCGAATCCGAAGTCTGGGGTAATACAGGGATGGATGGCGCCTTTCTTCTCTTCTGCGGTGGCGAGTCTGATGGCGTGCCTGAGGCTTGTTTCAGACGTGCAGGTACACCTTGTAATACCGCGGGACACTAAGTTTGGGATGAGTTTTGGGGGACGGCAGATAGCCGTGGTTTAGGAGCTGCAGAACTAGAGGTGACTCTGAACTTCTGAGTAAATTGAAATACGATGCAAATCAGCCAACTTGTGAGGTAGCTGAGATGCGTTGTGCTATAAGTCGGAAGGTACGGGGTTCCGGGACTTCCTACAAGCACGTGGCGTCATGCTTGGCACGAATCTGGAAATTCATCGGACTACCGTCGGAGTGTGAGGCATGATCTCAGCAATATGCATATGTTCGAGTCAGAAGACTTTTTCATCCTGAAGCACATGATTGAATTTGCCATGGTTTTGACAATACACGAAATACTAGGAGTACCAGAGGTTGGATGAAAGCTAATAAGTTGATGTTTTCATTGAACGACAAGGAGATCTTTTTATTCCACAAGAACTCCCGCTAGCAGTAGCTATGCTTATCTAATGTAATCGGACGAATATCACGTTAACATTGGCTTCTCGAGGAAGACAATGACAGAGGTGACTGGGTCAGAGAGAGTTCGGAAGTGAAGCCGACATGTCTGTCGACGTGTGCAAAAAGGGTATCACGTTAATCTACTAGGCAAGCAGAACAGCGGTGACTAATGGGAACAGATGTCTATGACTCTGCTGGAGCAGGGGCCTCTGTGGGCTGGCTTGAGGCAGGGGCCTCTGCGGCCAGGGCTTGGAAGCCTTCGGTGGTGATGTTCACCGCGCCAGCTTGTACAAGCTATACACATGTTAGAGATGGAATAAAACTTTTCGACAAGGCAAAACTTACAGCGCGGCTCAGATCATCCAAGAGATCTTCAGGGTCCTCGATACCAACACAAAGTCGGATGATGTCTTCAGGCATGTTCCTCTCCTTCCTGGTCTTCTCATCAATGCTTGCGTGACTCATACGGCAAGGCATGCTGATAAGGGAGTTGACGCAGCCAAAGCTGACACTAATGCCCCAAAGTCTAGCGCTCTCGACGATGCGTTCGCTGATAGTGACGTCGCCGGTTTCGAAGGACAGGACAGCGCCAGCGCCACGTGCCATACTCCAGTGCAGATCGTACTGGGGGTGTGATTTCAAACCAGGGTAGCGGACCTTGAATCCGTGGGATTCGAGGAACGTGGCAACACGCATAGCGTTTGCCTGTTGCTTCTCCATGCGAACACCCAGGGTCTTGATACCGCGGAGCAGCAGCCATGAATCGAAAGGCGACAGGCCACAGCCAGAAGCGTTGATAGTGAAGAAGAGTCGATCTCCAAGCGCAGAGTCGTTGATGGCAATGACACCTGCCATAAGATCGTGGTGACCCGAGAGATATTTTGTGCCAGATTCGTAAACGATATCAGAACCAAGGTCAAGCGGGTTGAGCAACATAGGCGACATCATGGTATTGTCGACAGCGACCACTGCGGTAGGGTTTGCGGCGTGAGCGATGCTGGCAATGGCAGGGATGTCGCAAATCTTGATCAGAGGGTTTGTAGGCGTCTCAAGCAGAACCATGGCCGTCTTGTTGTTCACGACCTCGCGTACTTTTTCCGGATTTGTGGTATCGACGTGGTGGACAATGATGCCTCCGTGTGTCGAAAGGTACTTGAGCAATCGGTTTGTTCCGCCATACAAGTCGTCGCCAGTCACTACTTCATCGCCCGGTCGTAGGAGACGGGTGATGACGTCTAGCGCACCCATGCCAGATGAGACGACAAGCGCGCGGTTCGCGTTCATGATCTTAGCAAGGTGTCTTTCGAGATGTGTTCGTGTAGGGTTGCCGGATCGTGTGTAGTCGTACTCGCCGCCGCCTCCGGTTGCGGACTCCTGCTTGAAGGTTGCCGACTACGCATGTTAGCCCTTGACTCGATTAATGCTGATGACGGTGAAGTGTCGCATACCTGATAGATGGGCACAGAGCTGGCATTGTACTGGTCGGTGCTCTCTGTGTAGACCAGCTCTGTCATGAGCGCATACTTCCTGCCATTGCGGGGCGAGCTCGGCGCGGGCGACGGCGGGAGGTTGTGGCCGTCAATGTCGAGCGGGATCGCAGCCTTGCCAGCGGCATTGGCCTTCTTAGAGCTCTCTCCGGCCATTGTAATGATGGTGTGTCCGCGGTGCGGACTTGGTGAAAGCCGAGTGGCGGGGTTTTACAAGTTTCGAGCTTCGCGTTGAGGCGATGACGAAACAGTTGTATGTAGAACAAAGCAAGACTCACGGCGAAGCGGTCTGGACAATTGCGAGAATTCAGGTAATGGGTGTATGAGTACAAAGGTCAAAAGCATAAACAGATGTCATTGAAGACGTGCGCACGAGTAGCTTAGCCCCATCTTGTGGGGAGTCACCGCTGGAATTGCGCCATCGAGGACAAATCGGCAGTTCTCCCTTGCTCCGAACGTCGCCCGCGTGTTTTCGCCTCCGACTTGCGGACGACAGGGGGGCCTCTACCCCAGATTGAGACAAAGAATCCACAGACAATCACCCACGAACAAGCGAAAAAAGTGCACCGGTCCAAAATACCAGGATGCTCGTGACTATTTGATATGCGGGTATACCTACTTGGACAAAATTGACATTACAGAAAAAAATTACCTTCCTTCCCATCAAGTACGCTGTGCGCCTGAACCTATTCGCCGAACCAAATGCCATACCGTCCCGGAAGTGCCTTGAGAAATGCAGGAACGTTAAACAAGAACGCAGTAAAAAAGCCATTCTGGAGCCAATGTAACGCCGGAAAGAGTCCATCATCGGGGATTGACAGCAGGAAACGACTTCCTGATATGAAGGTTCATCTTGAATTCGAAAATGCCTTCCTCCGTTGCACAATACAGAGTGCGTCCATCCTGGCTCATGGCCAGTCCCGCCGTCCGTACGCCTAGTCTGGAATCGTGCGTCGTGCGGCTTGACCCGCGCAGGCCCAGACTGAATTCATAGGATTCAAGGATGGGCTGGCCAGCACGCGTGATGCGGAGCCGCTCACGCGCCTGCGTCAATTGACGGATACGACGAAGCTCGCTGCGGAGTTCGGGTGCAGTGGGATTGCTGTCAGTGGCAGCCGCATGTGCAGTAGTGCCACGAGTCGTAGCGCGTTGTTGTTCAGCACTAAGTGCCTCTTCAACAGTACGCCATGCTTCATCTGTCGAGGCTACTATCTCGTTGCTCACGCGACGCGCGTGTGCAGGCACCGTGTTTGGCGAACGCGTGAGAGCAGTGTCAGTAATATTGGTGAGGGTAGCAGGTGCATTGACTGTGCCTTCGTTTATTGAAACAATGACTGAAGTCCGCCGATGAGGAGTTGTGCGCTCTTGGAGCCAGTTGCGTGAGTGCGCCTGCCCAGTCCTCTCTGCCATGAAACGAGCCATAGCGTCAGCGACCTCTCGGGCAGTGGGCTCCCTACATGCTGTTAGTCAAGTCTCACTACAGCAGTCGGGTGCGTAACATACGGTACAGTGTTGAGTTGCTCAGAAGTTGTATAGTTGATACTCCGGGGCGTTATCCCCTGCCCACGGGCCTCCTGGATCTCTTCACGCTGTCTATGACTGGTCCGTAAAGCACTAAGCACCTGTCTTTCGCGTGCCGTTAAGCCAAGTGGATCGTTGTCCGACTCTACGACACCCAGCCGCCGGTGAAGTCTCTGCCGCTCTGAGTCCGCTTCGAAATACTCATTCGCAGCATTCATAGCAGCTGTGTTCCCTTCCGAATCCAAAGCACGTCGATATCCTCGGATGAAATCTGCTTCTCTGCGAAGCTCGTGCATTTCTGGGCTAAGACTGAGATCAAAGTCGGCTATTTCGACGGTCTCGAGACCTTCTTCTTTTGGATCCAGGTTCAAGATTTGTTTGACCTTGAGACCAGCTCGCAAGTCCGCGATGCACACTCTACCTTGGTCTTCGCTCCAAACGAGGAAATCCCATGGTGCCGGTGAAAAGTGCATCGTCCGTACCGCGCCGGGCCCGGTTCGGCTGTCTGGTCTCGTGGAACTTATCATCTGTAGAATTGCATCTTCACCATACTCGACAAGCTTCAGCAACTGGACGTCAAAAACAGTAATGTATCCGCATTCTGAGCCAACAGCACAGAGGCTTCCTGATGGTGACCAAGCTGTAGTGAAGTAGCCGTCTGCATGCGAATGTGCGGGGCGGTAGAGAGTCACTTGCTTCAGTAATTCCCATGCTGGAGGTGTTGATTGTATATGCCCCTCAGGTGCCTTATTACCAGGCTTAGGTGACTTTGTGCGCTCGAAGAAGTAGCCAATAGGGGCATCGCCGACAGCTACCAACATTTGGCCATCGGGCGAGATGGCAGCGTGGTTCATTGCAAAGGGCAAATCAAGCACCGCCAACTCCAGATTTTGAGTCAACGAATAGACGCGCACCGTCTTGTCATTGTTGGTAAGAACTGCGACGATGTCATGCTGACCCTCGCTTTCACCCGGCAGTTTGTGTATGGATATGGAGTTGACGATATCGGTTCCGATCTTCTCGAGACGTACGCGCGATGCAGCGCCTAGTAGGGGCGGTCGAGGCAGGCGGTGCTCGAAGTCCAGGGGCAACGAGGCGTCGCCACGGGACGGGTCTGTCGGAGGAAAGCCGGTCACCTGGATGGCGGCGAAGTTGCCATGTTCCTCTCCACCCACGCAGACATAGCCGTAGCCGGAAGCAGTGCAGCGCGCTTCCCAGGGCAATGTGGTGACATGTGCCTGGGTTCGTGTGGCCGCATTGAGGCAGTAGACGGCCGCGCCGCTTGCATAGTAGAGGAGATCGGGTTCAGGGCAGGAGATGAAATGGCGCAATTGATAGTGTCTGCACTCGTCAGCGTTGACGCACCGTGTGCTTGTCTTTGGCCAGCGCTCACGCGATAGGGATCTTGGTAGGGTAGTAAGCCTTCTGAGCCAACACAAAGGTATCCGTATCTCTGCTCAGGGAGTCATCGACGGCCATAGTTTGCGGTCAGGTCGGAGAAGGCTGCATGTCTCTGGGACGGTAGCAATCTACGTCACAAGTCGTCTAGGCGGAGAAGTCCAAGGGGCCCCGGCAGGAATACAGTGCAGATGGGTTTGCAGGCGAGAGGAGGACGGTAGTTGTGATTTGTGGTCTATTCTAGCACGCGTTGCATGTGTCGGAGCGAGGGTTGATAGAGTCGCAGTGTTTCGAGGTGTTCCAGGCGTCACTATGGTCAAGCATCTTCCCCACACGCGAGCCATATGCGCCAAGCCTTGAACACGGCGACTCATGGTGGAAGTCATAGCACAAAGGCCAGAAGGCGTCATGGCGCCATGATGCAACATTCACCACCTGCCACTGGCAAAATCTGCCATTCGCCTCCTCACCATTCCGAGTCAAGTCGCATGGTCAATTGAATTGTTCGTAGCAACTCGGAAGCACAGACGTTTACAGCGGAACCTCGGGCGGCGATTTTACACCAAAACGAGCTAGAATCTTCTCCGAGAATTTTGTCCATCGTCAAAGCTTCCATCACTACATCATATATACCATCCACCCTCCCACTCATCATCTCTACATCCAATCTTCTGTCGCTTGCATCCCCTCACGCAGCGTCTCACACATTCACAATGTTGTCCTCAAGATTATCACGGACTGTAAGTAATTGCCTTTCTGATTATGCTCGTCAACATTCTCTGACCTCATCATAGTTTTTGCCTCGTGCGGCTTCGGCGGCGCGACGCACACCCGCATTCAGGGCTCCCGCCATGTTTGCGCGAGGGTATGCTGAGGGCGGCGAGGAGAAGGTCAAGGGCTCGGTCATTGGTATTGACCTGGGTACCACCAACTCTGCCGTCGCTGTCATGGAGGGCAAGGTCCCTCGCATCATTGAGAACTCTGAGGGTACGTCAGAAATGATTTTTCACCCAATTCGATCAAGACGCTAATTCTTTCTTCAGGTGGTCGAACAACACCTTCCGTCGTTGGTTTCACCAAGGAGGGCGAGCGTCTCGTCGGTATCGCCGCCAAGCGCCAGGCTGTCGTCAACCCAGAGAACACTCTTTTCGCTACCAAGCGTCTCATCGGTCGCAAGTTCACCGATGCTGAGGTCCAGCGCGACATCCAGCAGGTCCCATACAAGATCGTCCAGCACACCAACGGTGATGCCTGGCTCGAGGCCCAAGGACAGAAGTACTCGCCTTCCCAGGTTGGTGGTTTCGTCCTCGGAAAGATGAAGGAGACTGCCGAGTCATACATGGGCAAGAACGTCAAGAACGCCGTCGTCACCGTCCCCGCCTACTTCAACGACTCCCAGCGTCAAGCTACCAAGGACGCTGGTCAAATCGCTGGTCTCAACGTTCTCCGTGTCGTCAACGAACCCACCGCTGCCGCTCTCGCCTACGGTCTTGACAAGGCCACCGACAACGTCGTAGCTGTCTACGATTTGGGTGGTGGTACTTTCGATATCTCCATTCTCGAGATTCAGGCTGGTGTCTTCGAGGTCAAGTCTACCAACGGTGACACTCACCTTGGTGGTGAGGACTTCGACATTACCCTCGTCCGCCACCTTGTCGACCAGTTCAAGAAGGAGCAGGGCATCGACCTGAACAGCGACCGCATGGCTATCCAGCGTATCCGTGAGGCCGCCGAGAAGGCCAAGATCGAGCTGTCCTCTTCCTCCCAGACCGACATCAACCTGCCCTTCATTACCGCCGACGCCTCTGGTCCCAAGCACATCAACACCAAGCTCACCCGTTCTCAGCTTGAGAAGATGATGGACCCCCTCATCAGCCGTACCGTTGAGCCCGTCCGCAAGGCCCTCAAGGACGCCAACCTGAAGGCTACCGATATCTCTGAGGTCATTCTCGTTGGTGGTATGACCCGTATGCCCAAGGTTACCGAGTCCGTCAAGAGCATCTTCGGTCGTGACCCCGCCAAGTCGGTCAACCCCGATGAGGCTGTTGCTATCGGTGCTGCTATCCAGGGTGCCGTCCTTGCTGGTGAGGTTACCGACCTTCTCCTTCTCGACGTCACTCCCCTCTCTCTTGGTATCGAGACCCTCGGTGGTGTCTTCACCCGCCTGATCAACCGTAACACCACTATCCCCACCAAGAAGTCCCAGGTCTTCTCCACTGCTGCCGATTTCCAGAGTGCTGTCGAGATCAAGGTCTACCAGGGTGAGCGTGAGCTCGTCCGTGACAACAAGCTCCTCGGTAACTTCCAGCTCGTTGGCATTCCCCCAGCTCACCGTGGTGTACCCCAGATTGAGGTCACTTTCGACATCGACGCTGACTCCATCGTCCACGTTCACGCCAAGGACAAGTCTACCAACAAGGACCAGTCCATCACCATCGCCTCTGGATCCGGTCTTTCTGACGCTGAGATCGAGAACATGGTCAAGGACTCCGAGCAGTACGCTGAGCAAGACAAGGAGCGCAAGAACGCCATCGAGGCCGCCAACCGCGCTGACAGCGTCGTAAACGACACCGAGAAGGCCCTCAAGGAGTTCGAGGACCGTCTCGACAAGGCTGAGGCCGAGAAGATCAAGGAGAAGATCACATCCATGCGCGAGTTCATCGCCCAGAGCCAGTCTGGTGAGGGCACCGCCACCGCCGCCGAGATCAAGGAGAAGACCGACGAGCTCCAGAACGCCTCTTTGAGCCTGTTCGACCAGATGCACAAGGCCCGCTCCGAGAGCCAAAACCAGAGCGAGCAGCCTCAGCAGCCTGAGGGTGAGGGCGAGAAGAAGCAGTAAATGCTTTGATCGTTCAGCACTGGTTTTGTCTTTCTCGTTGATGGCTTCTTTACGTCCAAAAGCAGGCGTCTTGCATCCTGTCATGATTGGTCTGGTTTAGGTCACGTCTAGACGTGTACATGTCCCTACACATGTTTGAGCATCTCTGTATCATATTTTCCGACGATTTCTCTTCTCACATTAGCGTTTGTTTTATTACCCTTACGGATCCTTGGTACACGTCGGAATAACGAAAGAGTGATATCCACTGGTGGTCAGGACATGATGTGGAAGGGACGACATAATGGCGGAGTCAATGAGTGTACCATAGCTTAGAGACGCGAGATGGTAGCACTTCGCTTACTTCTCCGCTCTACAATCTACGATTTGAAATGTTCATTACCGTCGATTACAAAGTGACGTCGTTCATTGCCGACTAACAGTCGCCCTGTACAAGTAATCATTTTGGATTTTACTATATGATGTGCCCCGCTATCTGAACCTCGGGATTGCTTCATCATTTCGACCCGCTAAACTCTTACGTCATTACTAATCCGCGGCTTCCGTTCTTTAATAATACACAGTCAGTTTTGTAGCAAACCACCTCCTATGATTCCAATTCGTGGCATTATAAAGCACACTCTCCTCTTCGCACGCGGATCCAACACCACTAGATCCATTACCATCGCATCTCTATACTCTTTATTTAGAACCTTTTCACATCCTACACTTGCCAGCAAAGCATTGATTGGTGGACACATCCAACCTCCCTGTAGTATTCGATATAGCTCTACGAAGGCCAAGCCCAAGATGACAGACGCAACGAATCACCCCTTATCTGGCCTCTGGCAACCTACTCAGCTCCAGAAACTGCATTATGGTGCTGACTCCGTGAAACAACATCTCCTCTCCTGTCTTCCAAAAGAGTCAAGCAAAGCCTTTGTCATTACTGGAAACTCTCTGGCCAGCAAGACGCCTCTGGTGAAGCAAGTTGAAGCGCTCCTGGGCGATAAACATGCAGGTACCTTCTCAAAGATAGGCGAACACGCGCCTGTCGCCCAACTAGACGAAGCAACCGACCTTGTGAAGAAGGATCAAAGCATCGATACCGTAATCTCCATTGGTGGCGGAAGCCCAATCGACAGCTCAAAAGCCATCAGCTACCGGCTGAACGAAAAGACGGGAAAATACCTTTACCACATCGCCATCCCGACAACCCTAAGTGCAAGTGAATGCACCCTGATGGCCGGCTACACACAATCTGACGGCGTGAAAACTGGTGTTCGAGCCAAAGAACTCGTCCCTCACGTCGTCATCTACGATGCCAAATTCGCCCTACATACCCCTGAACGCCTTTGGATGTCAACTGGTCTCCGCGCCATGGACCACGCCATCGAGCTACTGTATCATCCCACCGCCACTGAGATGCCCGCTAGATGGTTGACTCTACAGTCTGCAGCTACACTCTTCGAAGCCCTACCAAAATACAAACAAAACCCCAAAGACGAGGATGTTATTACAAGGTTGCAGCTTGCCGCTTTTGCTTCCCTGGGATTTTTGGGCTACAACATCAAAGGCGGTCTCGGCCTCTCTCATGCCCTAGGCTACGCGCTGGGTTCTCCCTATGGTATTCCTCATGGCATCACATCATGCCTCACTCTGGGACACGTAGTCAAGCTCAAGGCTCAAGACCCCGCTGCAGCAGAGCAGGTAGCTCGCCTGCTTCCATTCATCGGAGAGTCGGCGTCTGGCGATGCCAAGGCTGATGCTGAAAAGGTTGGAGACGAAATCTTGAGGCTGGTCAAGGATCTAGGGTTGGATAGTGACTTGAGGAATTACAAAGTAGGCAAAGATCAGATTCCTGTCATCACAGAGCGGGCAACGGGTGGGCAGAAGGAAGGAAAGGCCTATGATGCTGTTGAGGGGTTGGTAAAGGGATTGTTTGTTTGAGTAATCGAAATGAAGAAGTTATAGGGGATGGGATTTATATTTTGTGACAGCATCATACAAAGACGCTTTGCCAGACATCATGTACTTGGAGGATCACTTGTACTCAGGTAAAGTTTGAGGAAACAAGTTGTTGATTATTCTACTTCACGATTCGGGTCCATAATTCGGGCCAGTTCCAGCATGAGGCGGTATAGATAGATGGTAAAGTCCTCTCTTCGAAGCGCCTTCCCATGCCACTCGCGACCCGCATCGGCTATCTCCTTCGCTCTCCTTTTACCATCTTCATGGCTCGTTAGATATCGCATAGTTTCTGGCAGCTCGTCCATGGAGAGGCTGACAGGGATGTAATGCACCCATGGTATCAAGCGCTCATCATGCCATTCTCGCAGGATCGTCTGCTTAAGCACAACGCTCCGCGATTGTAACAGCGTGTAGTATCGCCCACTAAATGAATTCCCGTCGATGTCAAACACGAAGCGGGATCGTAGCTGTTGACTTTGTTCCTCTATATCTCCAGGGTTGAAGAACTCTTTTTGGTCTTTGCAATCCTGCTCATTGCATTGGAGCACAGCAGTGAATTTCACGTCATAAAGACTGCTTTGATTCTTGACCGCGCTGTATGGTATCCATTGCCCTAGTTTGGATTGCTTGAGAAACGTATGACTGGTGTGATCGATGGCCTGAACCAGCTTCACGAAACGTTGTCGGTGGGAATGTTGCCAGCTGCTGTTCCAGCTATAGCTTCCAGTTGTGCTACCAGCCCAGTATAGGTTGTCATTCTTTGCTTCCCAAGCAGGATCGTCTACCTCCTTATAGTCTCCTTGATATACCTTATCTGTATACCAAGGACTAGGATATATAATGTCGCCAAACGAAGAAGGCGCAGCTTGCGAAAGGATGGGGATTGGAGCTTCTGTCGTCAGACCAGTCATGGGAGAGGAAAAGAAGCCATGCATACTCTCGAACTCGGGATGTGAGCAGACTTCCCGAGCGTGCGATTTGTCTTGGACGAAAGGAAGGCCATAACTGGAGATGAAGGGATTCGCCTCAACACTAGGATTACCCCAACATAGATCATTGGTTTTATCCCATATGGAGTTGTGATTTGCATCTTCGAATGAAGGACGTAATGTACCGCCATTATCGAGCGTTTGTCGCGTGATGATGAACCTAGGTTCATCCAATAAATTGAGAGCAAATACAACGTCAGGAATGTTGCGCGATACTTCATCAAAGAGCCCTCCGAGGTCCTTCCCAAGCCAGTGGTCACTTGCCGAATTATATTCTCCATCCGCAAAGGCGCACTTACGGAGTGCAAGATGGTCGAGCTCAGTGACGTTATTGATATTTTCGCGTAGACGGCGAGGTTCGATCTTCCAGAATGGCATGAGATCCTCATTGATCATGTCAAAGTCATCGATCAGAGGAGATTGGTTGGCTTTGGCGTAGAAAAACCACTTATTAAATCCCGGCGGTGGTTCGCGTGAGTTTCTTCTTCGATACTCCTTTTCGGCTGAACGAAGTGTTTTAGATTGTCGTTTCTGAAGATGCGCGAAATCCTTCCGACCCTTCAGAGCAAGCTCTTCGACAGGGTGAAGTGAGCTCGGTGTTACAGTGCCAGTTGACACATACGGCCATACTGCTTCAGGCAGCGAAGGAACTTGCCTCCCCGTCGAAGTCAGCCGTACAAGCGACAGCGCCGGCCAGATGGCGAACAGATATAGTATGAGACGCCCTTTGGAACTCTTCGGTAAGAAACAAACAATTTGGTACAGACTAAGAATGGCGATTGTTGTACGGGCAAGTGTTTGAAACCCCCCTAGTGGTGTAGTCGCATCCGGAGTAAAGGCATCGGCTGACGCTGTGACATAGCCCCAGATTACAGGCACAACTTCCCACTGTACTTCTTGTGTCTGGTTGTGTTAGCGTGCGATCGGATTAGCACAGATAGAGTTATACATACAAGCCAGAATACGGCAGTCCAATGCAGAGCTTTTACGATGCCAGCAAATAGAGCTTTGACCATGGAAAAAGTTCCACCAAACGGAGAGAGAACCACAAAAATGGTTACCGCGATGCAAAGCCCAGCCGTGCGAAACGAGATGGAGCGGATCACATTTCCGGTGCTCATCCGATGGCCTTCATCTAGGTATTGCCGTCCCAGGTTGAAAATATCGGCGAGTGACCCATATATCCCCACAAGGCCGAGTGCGGTGGGAACAGCGTATACTATCCTGACGGTATCAAAAGTCGGTGCGAGTGCTACAACGAGGGCTGCTCCTAACCCCGATACAAAACATGTATATTTGATATATGACGGCAGCAGTTCGGATAGGCGGGCGAAGGGCGCGGTACGACTTCGAGCGATGAGTGCAAACCCAACTACAGGCTGTCGAATGTATGTTAGCATGCTTGATGAGTCAGGAGATAGCAGGAAAATCCTACTGTGACCCATGTAGAATCTATGACCGAGGATAAAGCTGCTACCATAGACACAGAACCCGCCACTATCCAATACAAGTACTTGATGGAGGGCTTCAAGCCAAAGTTCTCATTCTTCCACAGCCCTGGTACGAAGCGCGAGGAAAACCCGAAAGACACAGTGACGAGACTCCAACATATCACTTCGGCGAGCGCTGGGGCGTATCCATCGAGGTTGCGGGGGTAGAATTGGGCTGTTAGAAGAGCAACTCCTGTTGCTACAGCCAAGTTTGTGACTCGATTTGTGACTGACCACCTCATGACGAATCTAAGAGCAAGTTGTGTCGCGCAATTGGTTGGCTCACAAACTATCCAGAGGCAGAGTAATAGAGGGAGAATTCGCGCGATGGAGGACTCATGGGAATGTTTGGCGTACACGCGGGCCCCAATGACTCGATATGGAAAGATAAAGTGTAGTGAAAGAGCATGAAAAGCAGAAAATAGCTTTCACGAAAATATTCGACCTTGCAAAATTAAGCAAAATTCTATAGGAATAGAGCTAAACCAACAAACCTGCATCGAAACAGCCGTTGAGAGGCCGTGCATTATTTAAAGCTGTAGTAAGCGTGGAACTATCCAAATTTGCGTGCAGTTCCGCCGTTTGTAAATATCGCTACGATTGACTTGGTTTGTACATTTGATCTAAGGGACAATAAGCAACATGCACGTACGAAATGCATCTGAGACTTACACAGACTCCAAACACTTGCATGTAGATAGTGCGATGATCTCTTTGTTTCACTGCTTCAGCATCGGCGCAATTTTTCACGACAACCCAAGCTTTCACCCATCAAGAGCTACGATAAGGTCAAATATGAGTTGGACCAGAAACATCTAGGTACTTCGTGCTGCCTCTATAGCTTTGACAAGGCCAAGCGCTCCGTAGTAGATGGTGTGATCCGGTGCTTGTGATTCTATTCATCTGAAAGCTGTGTTCTCCGTTTAGCTGTCGTCTGTGACGGTGTGTTTAGGAAGTAAGTTGAAATGTACAAGAAGGGCAGGTATGATAACAAGATATGACACTAGAACAATGGTTTACATACACACTCGACCCAAACCAGAGCGGTGAACAGCCTCGCGAACGCCAAACAAAAAAGGATAGCAAAAGACAGCGAGTGGAGAATCACCTCTCGTAAAGCAACTCAGCTAACAACTTCTCCAAGCACGCCAGCCACATAGCATACTGCGGCAGCCCAGATGGCTGTCTTGACTACACCAGCTCCTTTGCGGCCTTTCCTCTTGCCTTTGGTCTCCTGTTGGGCTGGTCCTTGTTCGTTACTGCTTTCCTCTGTGCTGACAACGCGCTCAGCAGCTTGCCTACGCTCAGTGAACTCTTTCTCAAGTTGTTCTTGGCTCTCCTCTGGTCCGACGTAGCCAGTAGGTGAGAGACGGGTCGTCCCATCTATGGGATTGATATTACCTCTCTCCACCGTATTGTCAGTGTTGCCTTCCATTGCGCTCGAGGTGCTCACAGTGGCGAAGGGCTTAGTGGGCGATGTGGGGTTGAGAGCATCGCGCAGTATAAGCATATCCTTCTTCGCAGTGACAATCTCGAGGCCGTCTTTGATATGTGGAATGAACTTCGCAGGCTGATCGAGCTGCGATAGCGCTTCGTGTAGTGGTATCACAGGAGGAAGGTCACGAGGTACAACCGATGTAGAGGTGGTGAGCGAAAGCTTGCCAGTGTCCGGATCGTGCACAAGGATCGTGTAAAGCATCTGTGAGTCCGCTCCTGATGAACGAGGTGATGTGACCGGAGACGATACCTCAACAAACGTCTCATCAGACGCTTTGCCCGGCTTAGGATCCAAGGTAGCGGATACAGGAGATGATGGAGTGTGAGCAGCAGTCATGGTATCCTGAGCAGTTTCGGTTAGAGCAGCAACTGATGTAACCTCTTTCTCAGCCACCAGTTCTGAGCTGTCTAGCTCGTTCACCTGGGTCAACGTCTCGCCTATTGTAGGATCATCCTTCAGCATATCAAACTTGTTCACTTCATGATCTTCCTCGGCCTTGTTATCCTTGATCGGGATCTCTGTCTGCTCGTGGTCAACAGCAATTGATCCATGCGTATCCACATATGCCTTTTGGGTGTCATCAACAGGTGTCTTGTCGTTGAGTTGGTGAATCGCTTTCTCCTCGACCTCGGTTGTATCTACTTTGGACGGCGTCTCCTTCTCTAGGCTCTCCAATACGGGTCCGAAAGGCCTGAATAGGCTGTGAGCAAGAGGTCCTCGCTCCTCAAACGACTTTTTCAGTTCCATCTTCGGTATGCGCGCGTATCCATCGTCTGAGAGCCCACGCATAGCGGACTTCTGTGCATCAACCTCGTTGGCAAGACGTTCTTCAGCTGCTACCTTAGCGCGAAGCTGAGCTTTTTCAACCTCAGTCATACCAGTGTGTACTTTACCTTGGGCTGACTGCCCATGATCCTGCGGATCTTGCGCATTCTGATGTTTACTGGAGGTTTTGATGTCTTCCCACGTATTCGGTGCTACACCATAAATGAGCATGGCACGTTCTAGCAATCGCGCTAAAGCCAATTGTGTGTCTCTAAGGGTCAACAAGCTGTTTGCGACAGCTTTGTAGTTTGGTAGCATAGTCTGGGCAATTTCCGCGTCCTCGAGATGACCCTGTAGACTCCAGATCAAACAACGCGTAAGGTGAGCATTTTTCTGGGTGATTTTTGATGCAATATTGAGTCGCCGTTTGAATGCTGAAGACACGTTCTTTGCCGCATCCGACTTGCCCAGTTCCTCGAGCTGTGCGTATGCCTTAATAAGATCATTGTCTGTGCTCTGGTACTTAAGGCGCAATTCTTGGATAGCTCTGACTTTCTTCGGTGTCAAGGAATGCATCTTGCCAGTTCCTGGACCCTGCCGAAGGGCATTGATAGCAGAGTCCAGTAGATCCTCGTCCGCTTTCATGCGCTTCAAGAGAGGCTTAGATGCTGGAATTTCGGCCTCTAGATCATCAATCACTTGCTTCATAGTCGTACGGCCTTTACGGATACGCGCCAAGATCTTGTCGAAGAATTGCCGTGTTTTTACCACGTCCGCCTCCTCAGTAGGGTCTTGCCAAAAGAAGCTGGAAAACTTGGCGCCGCTTTCTTCAAGCCATGACTTCATTCGCTCGACACTAGACTCCAATTGACTTTCGGTCTCCACGGAATGTGTCTTCCCAATCGGTGTACTTGTTTGCGGTTTGTTAATCTCCTGAGACTCAAGTGGTTTCTCTGGCTGCTGCATTTGTCTTTCAACTCGACGGACGAATTGATCGTTGATGACCTTGGCCTCAAGCATCGGATCGATGACATGGTGTTTCTTGTGAGTATCCTCAAAAGTCTTCTCTAATTTGGCCCGTTCGGCCTTTCTGAGCTCGTCGCTAAGGACTTTGCTCCTTCTCGCGGCCATGTTTGCACGTATGTGATCTGCACTCAAGAAGTCCAAGTCATCTTCAGGCAGTTGACTCAAAATCTTGGACGTAGACCGGGAAGATGAAGTAGTGCCTTGGGGGGCAGGCTCTTGTTGTGTTGAAAGTTGTTCTTGAGGAACATGCCGTCTCGTGCTTGGAAGGGCCGAATCTGTAGGAAAGGATGTAATATGTTCTTCTGTGGGTGACACTGAGGGTGCCTCATGGATCTCCACAGTCGCTGACTCCGGTGCCGAGGGCTTGTCTTCTGCTTTTTGCAGAGGCACGGTGTAAACCTCAGGCTTTGCTACGAGATCTTTTGAAGATCTCCTTTGTAGCGAAGTTTCTCTCCAAGTACCATTCTCAGTTGCACCGCCGAAATACGGATCCTTGTGTCTAGGCGTCTCCGTCAGGAATTGATCCATGGAGGAATCTTCCGTATTCGATGTAACCTTGGCAGATTGTTCGATCTTTGAGGCCGCATCGGATTTCGTCTTCGTAATGTACTCTCCGAAGGACTCTGTGCTCTTCGGTGGCGTAGGCTGCTGGAGATCGTAGCTCTGTGAAATACTTGCAGGATATGCAGAGTTGGTCGCGCTTGCTTCGGGATTGCTCGGCACTTCTGGAAGGCGGCCGGAAGACCTGGCATGAGGCTGATCTCGAGGTCTCCTGAAGTCTGAAGGAGATTCAACCCCAGTCGCGTCATCACGGAGCAGTTGACTTGCCCGGAAGGATGGTTGTGGGAAGTAAGATGCTCGTTCCTTGTGCTCGTGGGAACTCTCATTCTTGACCTCAACTCGTCTCGGATATCTCGGATTGGGATTGCCATCTTTATCATTTTTAGGCGACGATGTGGTGTCGTCATGGATGTCCAGCTCTCTCAGCAACCACTTTGGAAAGCTTTTGCTGGTCCATTCCCAGTCTTTGAGCCCCTTGCCACTTAACATATCGTTGCTAGCACCGAAGATAGCCTGGTATGGGTCGTCCATCAGCCTCTTTCGCCATCGCTGGTATTGCTGTAGCTGCAGCCACTCAAGATTAGACATGCCAGATGGACGCTTGCTGTCATGGTTGTCTTCATGTTGTGCAGATTCAGAGGGCGTACGAGAGAAGCATCGCGTACGGAGAGCAGCCTCGTGGGACCGTAGGATGCGTTGCGCGTAACGTTGAATGGGACTGAAGGTCGGGTCACGGCGCCACCAAGCCATGTTCGAGACTGGGGAGTGGTCCGAATGGAGCTGAAGTCAGAAGATTGGGCTGAAGGTCTTGGCCCTGCATCTCGTCAGTGTCAATTGACCATGTAACATAAAACGAAACATACAGTTGTACCGATCTGTGGTATCTTGTCCAAGGCACCAACAGCTCCTCGGAGCTAGCCTAGGTGAAGGGGCAGTGGCTACATCAATAGCCAGACGACTTTCGCAGAGGGAGATAATGGCGCACCCAGGGTAAGAGGATGGTGCTATCAGAAACGTGTTCAAGACAGAGATAGGACTTCCAAACGAGACGGAACGCTCAGGCAACCTCCAGGGAGTGATGGCGTTGCCATATCCCCGCGTAAGCTCCGTGCCGCTTATCATGTTTCGCGGGGTACGTTACCACCCTCCGCGTGATCGCTTGTTCGCGTCACCACTCCGTGGCGCCGTACATCTAGATCTCGCCACATATCAGGAGGCGCCTTTTACTTTTCGGTGGACACCTACATGTTGATGCAAGCGGCCGTGGATCGCCTTGAAATGACAGACCTCGACGATGCTTGACGCGTACCAAGTCGCGTCTCACAGCCGAGGCCGATAAGGCGATAAGGCAGCAGCGCCAAGGCTCCATCTGTCTCGATTCGACTCTTTGTAAAGTACAACCCTTTACAATTCTCATCACCCTGCTCGACTACACGTGATAGTGCGCAACATCAGCACGCACAATCTCGTGCATTACTAGCACCCAGCCCATCGGACTGGTTGCTCTTGCAATTGACCGAGACTATGGTGAAAGATTCCAATCTCAGTCCAGTCTAACTACAGATGTCAATCTTCAAGGCATACGTTTGTTGCAAATTCATCTATCGGATCTACACTCAATGTGCATTCATCATACTCGTCTCGGAATGGCATCCAATGTACTCGAAGAATTGCTGGTTCGGCTCTAGCACGTAAACCTCGTGGAACAGTCGGAGCGATAACACGTTGTTGAGCTTCTTCGCATACATCAGAAAGCCTCCGAAAATATTGATATGAGTTTGGTGGCTCTTACTCCAGTACTCGAGAGATGCCAGGTCATCAAAGTAACCGAGACCGAACGTCCTCTCACGGTTTGCTGAGAACGACCTAGAGTCTACGACGTCCCACAAATTCATCGCATAGCACCCAATTTCGCGACCTTCATCGCGCAGAAACCTCATACCCTCCATGAGCACGGGATGCATGGTATTGAGATAGAGGTTGCGTTCTTCAGGTAGCGTGTTGGACCAATCCTGACCCGACCGAATTACACACAGGTTGGGCTTGCCGGGTACACGAACGCGCTTTGGAACGTTGTCGCTAACAGGCGAGCCATTGGCGCTGCTGTTGGCAGAGCTCAATTTGGTGCCATCAAGTCTATTGTCTTGAGCAGCTGCCAGCCGGTCGCGCATGCTACCCCAATATGCATGTTCTTCCATCTCGCCCGAGATCCTCTCCTGCATGTTGGCGGCCCCTTCTGGATTCTCGGGGTTCGAAAACACCGTCTCAAAACGATCGATCGTTGGACGCAGGACTTCTTGGAACCAGCCATGTCCATCTTGTTCCCTGTCTGGACTCTGCCACCATGTATCGAAACCAGATTCTTGCTGCCACTTCTTGTGCACGTCTGCGCTGCGCCAGTATGCAATGACAGCAATGCTGTACGCGCCTCTCTTGTCGACAACGGAAGCCACTTCCCAAAACGACGGTCGCTTTGACTCTGGCGCTTTATTGACAAAATCTTGCAGCTTAGAGATGGCCGTGCCATCGTTTCCAGCGACAGAGGCATACTGTGCTCCTATAACTGCCATGACGAGCTCGTCCATCTTGGTGGGAAACCTGGCGCAATACGCAGGGAAAGGCGGAACATAGTTGGGCGGTGTGCTAACCGGGCATGTTCTTTCCTTGTGGAGATGCTCTGGGATCGCGCATTCCAGCATCTTGGGAAATTTCCGAGACTATACTGACAGTGTGGAACAACTTAGGTCGAACTTGTCGTATCTATTCGCTCTACCAAGGAAAGCGGTTCCAAACAAAAGTCTATTGAGAGGCAGCTTTGGGCGAGTTATATTGCTCGCATTTCACAGCGTGCTTGAGCCGACGCGGGACGGCAGCAATGATCTGGAGTAGGTTCACAAGCGTCTTAGCGGACCGGAGGAGCATCTCAAAAGAAGGGCCGGACCTCGCGCTAGACCTGTCACACCCTGTCGTTTGTCCGCAGCTCTACCAAACGACATACCCCCAGACCCAAATTGAGTGTCTATGTGGCGATGAATTCCTTTTTGTGTGCAAAGATCCCACGGGCCTGAGACTGACGTAGCATCTTCGGGTATGCGCGCTTCGACACTGCCACCTAGAGATTCCGCAGAGACTGACAAATCCGAGATCTTCATTTGCGACGACTCCTCATGCGCTTGTTCGCCTGCCGCTAAAGCATGAACGATCATGTATGGTTAGGGACTATGATTCCAACAGACGCTAATCCAAGCTGGTGTCTAGCTGACTGCTACCCCCACCTCATAAGACCATACAAAGACAAAAAGCATATTGCGAACCAATGGTCTCCGCGTCGTCATAGCTATCGGGCCGTTTGATCTTCATGGCGATTTTGCAAGCCTGTTCAGGGTCATATTCTAAGGTTGGAAAGCATACGGAAGCGACGATCATTTCCGATGCGAAGGCGGGAACTTGCTGCGCCCTGACGGCTTCCTGTCCTACAAGGACACCCATACTAATTGCCTTTGCACCCTCACGGATCCATCCACACCCGATTGAGATTCTCGATCTCCATCGTAAATCGCATGTCTTTCGTTTTTTTCCTATTGTTTACTTTTTGCACCAATACTCCTTGTTAAGGGCCTTGTTACCCTGAATAGGTTCAATTAGGACCATCAACTGGTCATGCTCACCCTAGCAACATGTACAACCCTTTCACGACTGAAGCATGGACGGAGTATGCAGTCGGTATGGTCATAATATTCTCCCGCATCACAGCACGTTGTTGGCAGGTCGGATTGAACTGGGATGGAGACGACTACTTCACCATACTTTGCGCCCTCTTCTTTACCGCTGAGCTTGTCATGCTAGAGCTCATTGGTAGATACGGTTCCATTACAGGAATGAGTAATGAGATTGCATTGCAACTTACAACTGAGCAAAAACAACGCATCATTGTGGGTAGCAAATGCCTTCTCGCTGGGTGGATTCTGTAAGAAATGTCCCTGTACCAACTGCACGTGTGATTTGAACTGACTTTGTACACGCACTTTCTAGGTACACCACATTGATCTGGTGTTGTACGTACTACTTTAAGGACTTGCTGCTCACGGTACAAATGGATATACTAACAGTTCGGTATCACAGTGAAAGCTTGTATGCTATTCTTCTATAGAAGGCTCACGTATGGTCCCTTTGCCGTCTTTTGATCACTTTGTGCTAACGGAAACAGCCTCAATCTCCAGCAAAGGAATCTCGTCAAGATCACTGGGGCTGTCTGCATCGCCGCATATATCGCCACCATCATTGTATTTCTTACACATTGCCACCCCATTCATCGGTTATGGCAAGTCTATCCGTATCCTGGTGACGACTGTGCGCTCAACATTTCGAAGTACCTAGCTTTGGTAGTCACAAACGTAACGTAAGTGATCACCGATACTGCTATTTTCGTTGACACAATACTTACTGGCCTTCAGTACCGATCTCATGATCCTTTTCATTCCGTTGCCTCTACTATGGGGCGTCCGTCTACCTTTCAAAAGGAAGCTGCTGTATTTTTTCTGGCTCTGCACAGGGATCTTCATCATGACTGCGACATTACTCCGTTGCATTCTGTGTCTCCAAGACGTTTCCCAAATTAACGTTGGTACCATATGGTCGATCCGCGAAACGGTATGCTTTCTTCGCCCCTGTATGCCATCGCATGAACTTTGTTAATGCATGTCTCTAGTTCGTCGGGATCATAGCCGTCAACGCACCTATCCTCAAACCCTTCTTTACTCAGGCCAAGAAAGCTGTTTCCTCCGGCAAGCCATCACACAACAGTTCTGGCAACGGTCTCCCGGATAGTCTTCGGTTGTCGCACGTTGAGAGAAAGGGGAAAAAGAGAACTGTCCATGACATCACTAATATGGACACGATGATGAATGAGAGTGAGGAGCATATCATCAGCCCAGCGGGTAGACCTCGCAGCGAGATCAGTTCAAGAGAAGAGAGAGGCGATGTGTGAAACAACCACTACAGATAAAGCACATGCGACCCTCACAGGTCATGAGCCTATGAGTAGAAACGGACGAGACGTGTGACGCAGGTGACGCGGCAACGTTGATCGAAATTCCGCGGAATCTGCCTTCTCCTCGCGATGTGCTTTTCAGCAAAGCGATGCCTGAGGAGATCCCATCGGCTGCCACGCAATACACCACATATGTGGGTATGGCCTAGTCACGATCTGCGCACGAACACGAACACCAACTCACGCGACGCCAGCTGCTCCCAAATTCTGCGCTACTAGTCAGCGAAGTTATAGAGGGGAGGATGCCGGACGGCAGAATAATCTGGGTAGAGTAAGATTGGAAGAAAGGATCTGTGTTTACTAAAACACATCGAACCCCACAACGAAGAACGATGCGCACATGCATGCACACATTCGTCACGATACTATGTAGCCAGCTCTCAATTAATCGTCTTCTCGCAACAGCCTCCTCTCCTCATCGTTCACAGCCTCAACCTTTTTGCCCTTTCCATCCTCCTTCTGTAGACTGACCGCGATCGCTGCTCCAATAATAAGCACCGCCCCTACCAAGCTCTCAACCGGCGGTGTAGTCCCCCAGATTAACTTTTCAACTACCAGTGCAAATACAAGTTGTAGGTAGGTTAAATTTGTTGCTCTTCCACCCTTTTCCCTCTGCAGACCTTCCGTCAGCAGGAATTGTAACAGAAATCCAAAGAGTCCAATGATTGCGATCAATCCCCATTGGCCGAGCGTCTTGGGCATAACGAAATGCAGCGAAGGATGAACCAAGATGAGCACAAAAGAGGCCATCGTTGCAATGAAGGAAAAGTAGTTGACCGAGATTAGCGAATGTGCGCGTTTACCTATCACACGAATAGTAGCATACGCAGTGCTTGCTCCAAAAGTGCCTAGGATAGCAATGAGGATCGCCATAGTCCGTTGTTCTGCCGTTATTGACGACGCTGGCGCTTTCCGGTCCGAGTCATCGACTACAGGGTTCATATGTGAGGAGGGAAAGAGCCATGGTGGTCTCGCGACGAAGAGAACGCCGCAGAAAGCGATGAAGCTGCAAAGCGCTTCTTTCCAGGTGAACGGCTCACGTAACCAGACAAAACATACGATTGCGGTCATGGTTGGAATCAGGAAGGTTATGACTGTTGCATCCGAGATTTCGAGCCAGGACAGAGAGTCTATGATCGTGCGTTAGAACTTCCTCGTGCTCGGCTCATGATATAGTATTCTCCTCACGTCCTGGAACGCCAGCGATTCATGCGAAAAGAGTGGAGAAGAAGCGATACCTACAGTATAATCCGAAGAGGCCCACAAAACCCGCAGTACCTCTCAACACAAGCAATCCCTTGATCCCTTTCTGGCCAAGAGGGAAATCAGGCACAGCGTGGTACCAGGAGTAAATCGAGCATATAATTGTCGTGCACAGCATGCGGATAAAAATGATTTGCAGGGCATGGAAATTGATCGATGGGTCATTGGCCAAAAGTTTGGCGGCTGTGTTCATCTAAAACGGCTGTCAGTATCAGGTTCGAATGAAATGCAACCACTGCACAGAGAAAGAGGCCAGACGTACGATGCTCCCACAGGTCTGAGCTAAGAACACTAGGAACAGTCCGAAGTTGCGGTCATAGAACACCCTCAAACTTGCCGTTACCCTTCTCCACAGGGCTGGCTGATGTGCTTCTTCTGCATCTCGCGCAGTGTCTGAAGCTGCAGGTTGCAGATGTTGTACGAAATCTACATCTGAATGTCCTGGCGCCGTTGGCGGATCTACTGTTCCATATGACATCTTTTGTCTGAGGCGATATATTGGTGATTGCAGAGTCGAATGCAACAACAGATGTCGTAGCAAAGAAGAGCAAAATCCTACCGAGACCAGACCCGCTGACCCACTAGTGGGTCGCGTTAGGCCGGGAGCCGTGTCTAGCCCTGCTTACATCAGCTGGACCTGCTCAAGTCACCAAACACCATCTATCGGCACTTGCTGTAAGAGACGATCCGCACAAACTTTTAAAATTGTTATGAGAGATTTGAGAAGCAGAATGGTTTCAAGATGGATGATTGATGAAGAAAAGCGACACTCAGTGCCAGTAAAATATATACAAGAAGACACGCCTTCACGTACGAGCTACATCCGTGAGCGCGTTCAACCTAAGACATGTAGGCTGCATCAACCCAGTTCTTGTAGTCGCTACCCAACACCGTAGAGACGCCAACAGCAGCCGTGAGCTTCTTCGAGAAGGACGCCCTGGTACCCTTGGATCCATCACCAGTGTTCGCATACTCGCCATATGTGACCTTGTCGGTCCTGGGGTCGTCGGTGTTCCAGGCCCTCCAGCCCGCGGCGTTAATGACGTTGGTCATGCTGGTGTTCTGGACGACGACACGAGAGTAGTTTCTCCAAGGGCGACCGAGGAAGTACGCACCGGCCTTGACCGTATTACCAGGGGCCGCGGCGATCTTCGAGTTGTTGATTACGTAGTATGAGGGATTGCTGTCTGATTCGCGACCGTTTGCGGTAACATAGCCCTGCGAAGCTGCGAGAACACCGATAGAGACGTTTTCGAACCATGCAGTGGCTTTCTGACCGAAAATGAAGTCGGTGGCACCCTCGATGTAGGACTTGGCATAGACCTGGTTACCAACCTGGGCAAGGATGGTATCTTGGTAGCCCATGAACTGGCACCCATAGTAGCCTTGCTTGTCGGCGTTGGCACTCAGGGCAAGAGCTTGGGAGCCCAGTCCACGAGTGTTGACCAGGTTGATGTTGTAAACCTTTAGGTTTGGAGTCCATGCGCGGAGAGTGGCAGTTTCGTCATTGTTGGGAGTATTGTCCTGACTCTTGCCTTGGGTGATGGTCACGGTGTTGCCGCTGTAGCTGCTGGTGTCTGTAGTCTCGCCGTAGATGGTCAAGGCTGACTTCAACGGCTTGATGTAGACTTGCTCCTTGTAGGTGCCTTTGGCGATGTAGATGCACTGCGCAGCCGTACCGGAAGCGCTGAGTGCGTCAACAGCCGATTGGACAGTCTTGTACTTTCCGCTACCACCGACAGCCAAGCAGCCTGCAGGAGCAGATGTGCGCCCAGCGCGTGGCACCAGTGCCGTTGGGGCTGCGACAGCAGATGCTGCGAGCGAAAGAACGAAAGCGAGGGATGCAAGCATTGTGAAGAAGTGACAAGAAGCTGTAAGGAAGGAAAGTGAGCGAGCGAATGTTGAATTAAGCCTGAAGACACGCAGTATCTATACATGCAATAAGCTCGGGATGCCGGGTATGCAAACTATATTGGCGGACTCTCACGGTCTGACCAAAACCTCGAAACAACCGCCTAGCGAGCTACGTCGTCGTTGTTTCCCCGCTACAAAGCTTGTCGAAACAAGTAAAGCAAGCCATCGGAAAATTTACAACGTCTGCACCCCAGAATGCAGGCTGTCGAGTCGCGGAACGGCTGCGC
The DNA here is from genome assembly GCF_024291825.1 of Alternaria postmessia. Lineage (NCBI taxonomy): Eukaryota > Fungi > Ascomycota > Dothideomycetes > Pleosporales > Pleosporaceae > Alternaria > Alternaria postmessia. The sequence goes on from NW_026260096.1 coordinate 45,661, forward strand.
ATATAGGCGGCTGGTTGGTGGAAAACTAGTCGTTGTCCGTGCAGTGATTTGGTTTGATTGTAGCGTGTTACAGAGGGCTGATGAAGGGTGGAGAATTGATCCCCGGAGTTACGCCGCTTGTTCGTATCGCATTGCTGGGGTTGTTATAGCTGACGCGTTTGTTGGACCCGCGGATGCGCCTGTGTGATCATAGGCCGATGTTCGGGATTGTGATGTGCGACGCGAAGTTTGTGGGGTAAAGCAATCAGATGGAATCTCAGTCCGTGCTCGTATCACGTGATTTGGCGTTGCGCTAAGATCGACACGTTACGATGAACTCTAGCTTCCATCCGTTGTACGACGCTGGGGCCGACTTACGAGACTCAGCGGCACTGGAATCGATTATTCACGTTGTATTACGTTGGTTTCCAGCTTGCTGCCATTCTTATCCTTACAATGGCGCGCTCACAAACACCCATTGATTGGGATTCACTCCACAACAATGGCCATCAGACAATCGACCTCACTCTTTCTTCCCCAGAACCAGAGCCAGAACCTCGACGACAGCCACAACCGCGGCAACAGCAAATGCCGCCTCACAGACAAGCTCAATTGTACTTCGGACGCGAGCAACGCCCGTACGGTATGCCAAACGTTAAGATGGAAGCTAGCCAGCCGGTGACTTCCGCGCGGAACCATGTTGCGCCACAAACAGCGCGTCCCATCAACCCTGAGCATATTAAACAGATCATCACCACAGCCGACCCGCGCGCCCTGCAGAGAGTGCTGCTCGAGCTCTGCCAGGTATCCCCGGCCTTCTCTGGTGCCCTCATGCGTGGACTTGCGCCTCACTCAACATCTGCACAGAGCATAATCAGCCAGCATTGGATACGATCGCGACAGCCTAATGTTAAGGCGCAAGATGATGAAGGCAGTGACGACATCTACAAAGCGGCTAAACTGAGGCTAGCTAGGTCTGTACATCCAGCCCAAAATCACAGCAATCATCACGCACAATCTCGTGAAGAAAGCAGAGGTCGAGCCCTACAAGAAACATATGGCTCTTCGTCCACACCACGAGTAAAGCGTGAGACACGTGGCCGTTCGGCCTCTAATTCGGATAGTGAGCTGCATCTTCCTGGAGCCTATCCTCGAACTACACCACATCTACCCACACTACGAACGCCAATAAGGACTACGCCCGGGCACCGACCTACTTTCAGCCAAAGCCCAAGGCTGTTGACCAAAGTTACTCCACAGCCAACCAGTATCAGCAAAGCGCCTGCACCTTCCACGAAAACCTGCATCGTATGCCACGAGCAATTCGTGGATGTGAATGCACCCTGTGTTTCTCACGCTGGGCGTAAGATTCGACAGGTAGACGGGTCAATTATGTGGGATTGTTGTGGCGAAGATGACGATCATCCTGGCTGTAACTTCTACGGACAACACGTTACTAAAGAGGAGCCTGATGGAGATGGTCTCATTCAACGTAAAAGACCGAGTGTATCACCGGGTCCGAGTCGTCCCACACAGAAGAGACCCCGGGCATTCTAGTGAAAACTCCAGGATCCTTCTAGATAGCCTATCGCGTTTTACGTCTAAAACCAAACGCAGTAGTTTTATGCTTTGATGATGAAGATCAGCAGAGTACGGCATTGTGGACTCTGGCTTGAAGTGGTTCAAACCATTGGCTCATTTTTGGTCTTGCGGGCATAGCTTAGGCGTTCTGGATATGAGGACTGATAAGACTGCGCAAACATTCAGCTGTTTGCAACTTGAGCCTGCATTGATTTAGGGAAATATCTGAGACACATCTTGGGAATGTCCCGTTATTAGATATAGCGGCATGCTATCAATATCGCCTTCACATGGGAGCGATTGTCTTATCAGTTCTTCATGGTTCTTTGGGAGAATCAGCATACGTTTGTCCTGCAAACTGACAGATATCCACTGTTGAATGTGGGATCGGTGCATCATCAGATTTTGGCTTTGTCGACTTTTAGGGTGAGTAGATACTTTTTGAGGAAGCAGGAGCCCATGGTTGACTTGTCTGTTGAAAGGGCAGTTCCGATTCGAAGCATAATGCGACTGTTGATCCGCTCCCATCAAAGGGCTGAAAGATCGGTTGCAGTTAATGAGGGCGCGGCTTCGACAAATCAGACTTTAGTCATATTCATTTATCTATGATAGGTACTTCTACCTCCCCTCCCCTGAGAGAGAACTTCTAGTAGTATACAAATCAGTCGATCGACCGGTTTGTCATTTGGCGCATGGATGTTACTCATGTTCCTGAATCGTTATCTGCGGGATGTCGATTCTGAACTCGTTCTTCTTGTGTGACGTCATGCCAAGTCTCTTGCCTGCATTATCAACGATACGCTAGCCTCCGTCTCTCCCACTTCTGCACGAGCTGTCAGAGCAAAGTACCAGGTGCAACGATATCTGCACTCCGCGTTACAATAACTTGCGAGATCGAACCGAAGTGTTGACTATATAAGTTTGCTAAGATGCCCTGTCATGGCGCATCTGAACTTTGCCTTAATATTAAGCTTTCGCGTCGCCTATCATGAGGCTCGCATCTTTTTTGCACTTTGCAACCATCGTGGAAGCAACTACCGTCTTTCAGCTTAACTCCACATCGTACTATTCCCCAGACCTTGTCGCAGCAACCCTCGCATTTGAGAACGAGAGAACTGAAGCGGTGCCAATTACCTACCTTTCTTTCGCCGAACCTACCCTTACTGCGGAGCTACTAGAATCGACCATCACTTCATTTCTTTCTCACGATGATGTGTACACAGAACCTTATCTCTCGACGCTGGTGCTTGGTGGCTTGGGTACCCTGTCGGACGGCGCGCATGCGTAAGAAAAGCTCCTGTACGAACTGCACAAGAGACACACACTGACTTCGTACGCGCACCTTTCAGGTACGTTACTTCGCTCGGATGCACTAAAATATATAGCGTGGTGGATGTCGACTTGAGTTCTGGTCCATATTTGCTCCACCCATCAAATGCTGTTACTAGGGTTTATCGACTGTATTGGGATCACAACTTTGCTTTCGTGGAATCTGTCACTGAGGGTCCAAATGGTACTTTCGTTCCTGTCACAGGTTTGGCTTTGACAGATGCCTATGGAGCTCTTAGTATCGCAGTGCCGTCTCGACTATACTATCCACTCCCCACAGAAGACAAACCATTATCAGGAAAGCGACTCGGGGTCAAAGATATCTACGACCTCAAGGGAGTTCGCACTAGTGGCGGGAACAGAGCGTACCGAGACCTCGTCAATCCTGCCCCTGAGAGCGCGGCAGCATTACAAAAGCTGATTGATCTGGGCGCTGTCGTTATCGGAAAGACGAAGACCACACAATTTGCGCTTGGAGAGCGGCCAACCGCTGACTATGTGGATCAGTTAGCACCCTTTAATCCCAGGGGAGATGGTTACCAGCATCCTCAAGGGTCGTCGGCGGGTTCCGGAGCTGGACTCGCATCATACAACTGGATGGACATTGCAACTGCGTCGGACACGGGTGGATCTGTTCGCCTACCAGCCATGGCAAATGGTCTTTTCGGCATGCGTGTCACTAACGCCTCACTGCCGCTTGATGGAATTCTACCCATATCAGCAATTTTCGATACGCCGGGCGTATTGGCTCGCTCGGCTCGGCTGCTACAAGCCGTACATAGAAGATGGTATCCAGCCAAGGTATATACGTCTTATCCCAAGCGTATCGTTTTACCCGACCTGTTCTGGCCCACTGTGAATGGAACAAGCATGCACATCTTCGATTCGTTCATCTCCCAGCTCGCTACCTTCCTTGATGCCAACTTGACAACCTTCAACGCCAATGCCAGCTTTAATACATACACGAACACTTCCGAAGGCCCGGCATCATACATTGGCTCCACATACTCTGATATCACCAACGTCGATCAATACCGCGACCTAGGTCTACCATTCAGGGAGCAGTACATCGCCAAGTTCGGCAGAGCACCGTATTGGAATCCACAAACACGAGCGCGATGGAACCGGGCTGCTACCTTGCCAACCTCCAGTTACACCACTGCTATCGAGCGCACAAAGACGTTTCAATCATGGTTTCGAGAAACTCTAACGCCCACATGTGAATCCACATTGGTGTTATATCCCATGGGCGCTGGTACAGAAGACTATCGTGACATATACACCACTGCACCGGGTGGTATCTTTGCTGCGGGGCTACCGTAAGCTCTTCTGTATGAATCACACTTGGCACATATACTAACTCTGAGTCTTTGAATATAGCGGGAATCAGATGTCTGTTTTGGCTGCACTGCCTGACTACACTATTCCAATTGGTGAAAGGACTTATTTCAGCAGGGTAACCGAGAGAAATGAGACGCTGCCTATTACAATTGGCATGGTAGCTGCTGCAGGATGCGATCATATGCTCATGGACTTCGTCGCTGAGCTTGCAGACGCTGGTATCATTTCTGGGGACGTGAAGACAGGCTCCAGTATGTACTGAGATGAGCGCAGCAAGTGGGAGCACCTCTACGGAACACAATACCCCGACGAACCGAGTGTATGCTTGTATACGCTACACATGTTGCAGGATCTGCACTGCATCGCTCTATCCCATACTTGTCTGAGCGCATCCTGTGCCGTGATTGGCGGACTAACGTTTTAGTTCCCTTGTCGATCATGAACATCTGGGGTAAATTAAAGGAACAATCCACCCTGTTTTGTCCACCTAACCGCGACTCAGGATGCTGTCCACGAGCAGCGAGCTGCAATATCGCTAGCTCTTTTCATTATTCCAAGGCATGCCATGTAGTGGATTCGTATAATAACACATTTGTCTGCCCATGTTTCTGTTTTTCATCGCGTCCATTATATCACCATAAACATGCATATATTTGCTCTTCTTCCCTTCCTAGTGGCTTCCGCCGCTGCCCTTGCCTTTCCAGGTGCAGAAGGTTTTGGTCGCAACGCGGCCGGTGGTCGTGGCGGTACCGTTTACGTTGTCACCAACCTCAACGACAGCGGTGAAGGCTCGCTCCGTGATGCCGTTTCCAAACCCGACCGCATCGTTGTGTTCGCCATCGGTGGGTTGATTAAGATCACTGAGCGCATGGTCGTGTCGAAACGCATATCCATTCTTGGGCAAACAGCACCTGGTGATGGCATTACAGTATACGGCAACGGCTGGAGTTTCAGCAATGCTGACGATGCAGTCGTACGGTATTTGCGCATCAGAATGGGAAAAGGAGGTAGTAGTGGCAAAGATGGCATCACGATTGCAGAGGGGAGCAACATGATCTTCGACCACGTCTCTGTAACCTGGGGCCGAGACGAAACTTTTTCGATATCTGGTTCAGAAGTCGGTAACATCACCATCCAGAACAGTATCATTGGGCAGGGTCTTCAGACACATTCTTGTGGCGGTTTGATGCAAACAAATGTCGGGAATGGTATCAGTCTGTTCCGCAACTTGTACATTGACAACAAGACGAGAAATCCAAAAGTCAAGGGTACGAATGACTTTACCAACAACGTTGTCTACAACTGGGGAGGAGGCGGCGGATACATTGCTGGAGATTCAAGTGCAGCGAGCGAAGCGAATATCGTTGGAAACTATTTTGTTAGTGGCCCGAGTACCAGCGTAACAGCCTTCACGCGAGGAAACGAGAACTTCAAGGGATACGTTGAAGGAAACTTCTATGATTCTAATCGCGATGGTGTATTGGACGGATCGGAGCTTGGTGTAGCATCCAGCAACTATGGCGGCATGAACATCCAGGCAGCAAAATTTCCTTTTCCGGCACCCGAGAAAGCCTTGTCAGCCAACGATGCGTTGACGCTTGCTGAGAAGTCTGTTGGTGCAAGCAAAGTCCGCGATGCGGTTGATGCGCGACTCGTTGAAGAGTTGAAGAGCTATGGGAAGACGGGAGAGTTGATCAGTGATGAGAATGCTAGTCCAATGGCCGGACCAGGAACTATTGATGGCGGAGAGCAATGGGTTGACGCGAACGGTAATGGCATACCCGACGATGTCGAAGAACAATTCAAAGACGTGGAGGAATGGGCAAATAGCTTAGTACCGAGTAGCTACTAGGTGAATTTGGTCTGCGTCGTTAGCATCATCTCGCACGACGCATCGGTTAAGTTTATTAACGATTGGCTTAATTCGAAGACTAGCGACTGCTGTAAAGACTGCATCCTTCATGTAATAAGACATCCGAGCACCTGCTTGAACTGACAACCGAAACGATAGCACACAAAGTTTTATCCATGTATGTTACACGGTGCTCCTCCAAAACCTCAGAGCCAACTATGCTGCGGCGATCTGAGCCCTCAAGAAGATGGGTGCCTGCACAGCAGCCTCGTCCGAGTACAAAAGATGTGCGGGCGTAATGATGAGCGTACCGGTGCAGACCAAGTCTCCAGTCTCGCAGTAAATCCTGGTCTTGCTGGTAGGAAAGTTGGGGATCCTCCCTCCATTCTGCAGGTTCTTAGTGTAGCCGAACAACACCACACCCTTGATCTGATTTTGCACAGCCGCACTGAGACCGGGGATCGCATTAGACATGACCGCAGCACCTTGAGAGTAACCACCTGCAGTGATGGGCGTGTTCGGGCATTTGCTCGCGGCAAGGTTGAAGAGACGCTGAGCTTCGCGGATGGCGGCTTGAGAAGTACCGGCTGGAAGAGTGTTCTCTGCGATACCGGCAGTGTAGGGGCCACCTACGCCCTGAATCCAGACGTTTGACGCCCCGTACGCATTTTCAAGAGCGTTTGCTGTGAAAGGGCCGACAAGTGCGCCCTATGATGGTCAATTACTGACATAGAGAAGTATGTGGTGGACCTGTTTGTGCTCACCATATTTCCAGCTTCGGTGCTTCCCCTTGCAAAGATAAAGATGGTGCGTGGGCATGCAGCGCTGCTTCCTGTCTCGAGCTCATTGCTGGTGGCACTAGACTGACGGGCTTCGAGAGTAATAAGTTGAGGCTCATCAGCGGGCGCAGTGACGGGTACTGCGACGGCGATGGGCGAAGTAAGAGCGAGAGAAGTGAAGAAAGAGAGGATCGCAAGATACTTCATATTGGCGATTGGGATAGCGATAGACTGTGCCTGATGGCTCTGGAAGGTGGGTATTCTGAGGAAGTTGAGAGTCGACTGCTTGGCTGAGCTGTGTCTCTAATCGTAACGCATCCCCTTCCTTTTATGCTCTTTCTTACATGTACAAGATACTGTCTTCACACTGGCACCCTCAACGACTGCCTCGGTATCTAAACTGCCTAGCATCTTGGAATGCATCTCTGATATTGATGAACGGACATGCTGTCCCCAAAGAGTGCTGTAGCCGTTCACATACCATCTTTGGGAGATCGAGATCTGGTGTTTACTGTTGACTGTCGATAGTCTGACCAGTAAGCATCTTGGTCGCATCTGAGCTTCCTCGGCCCAGGAATCTGTGCCTGGGATCTGTGTCTAGGCATGCATATGAAGTAGACATGGATGAACGGCTGATGGTGGGATGGATGGGTCGCGTGGTACGGGGACGAGGATTTGCTGCGGGATCGAAAGGACACTATCGAGCGTTGCGGTCAAGCTCGCGAGTCGAAGCCGAGGCACGGTTCAGTGTTCATGGATGCAACGAACCATCATCCTGGGTGAGATGACAACTCGTGATGTGGGGTGCATACATCGAAGGTTCCGTTTCGCGAGAATACGTACCCCGCATCACATCCACTGCAGAATTCAGAGAGCGCTAGAGACCCCAGGTAACGCGAAGCGAATGATTGCGCGGAAAATACCGGACTGCGATATTTGTAGTCTTGACAAAGGTCGGAACTCTGGATGTTGATTACCGCCTATCGTCGAGTAAAGGAAGAACGGCATGGGAACTTGGTACCTTCCCAAAAGAGAGTGTGTGCATTCAACGCATACATTGCAGAGGTGATTATCCCCGGGTTCAAGATCCTACTTTCGGCATTTATCTCAAAAGCAATCATGACTGCTGAATTGCGGCTAAAAGGCATTCATCAAGCGCGGGATGTCCCATCCCTCTTCACTGTCTACCCTTGCAGCGGACTAGCTACTGCATTCATCTTCTTAGGCGTCCGAGACTTTCGCTTTGGAGGACTCAGAGTTACATGAGACATGACATGTACACTGGCGCATACAAGCACGAAGACGAACGCATAGAATGCCAGGAGGTTTCGAGCCAAGACTAATGTGATCATGCCGTAGATCAAGCTGGAAATCGGCCAGAAGAACTTCTGTACGTACAACCAGGTATCGCATAGGTTGCAGAAGAGGTTTTTCAGCAACAGTTGAATGCGAGCTCGGTAAGCCTGAAGGTAGTCGTCCGTTGTTGGCGGCGCAATTATTCTCTCCCAATGCTCTCGACGAGCATCATGTGCCAATGTACGTACATCGAGAGATGTAGGCGCTCTTGTCTCGAGGAGGTACTCCCATACGATCTTCAGCTGTCTGTTCCAGCCATATGGTTTTTCTCGATGCATGAATTTTTCCCATTTCTTCACGGTCCCGACTGCCATCTCTTCAGTAACCTGAAACCATTCCTTGTGTACCGATTTATGTTTGTCGCAATGAAGCGGCACGCAATGGCTTTCCAGATCAGTATGCACAAGCTTTTCCAGCCGAGAACAGTTTTCAATCTCGTGATCCGAGACGTGGATTATATCAGCTGTGAAGTTGCAGCCCTTCTCATGTTCGATGATACGTTCTCTGAATACTCGAGTCGTCCATCCAATCTTGTAGCCTCCTCTCTTATTGTGCGGATCACACAAGACATACATGAAGCCTTTTTGATCAGTAGGAGTCAACTTTCTCCGTAGCTCCCTATATAGGCTATCGTGGGTAGATCTGGCGGTCTTCGGGGTCATGCCTGGTGAATGACTATTGTTGTCTTGACGGACTTGTCGAGTCGTTCTTTTGTTCGTATCGGGGGTCGATAGAGAAGCCGAAGACCTTGATGTGGATGAATTATCCACATCCGGATCCGGACTACCATCGGACCGCTGACGCTTTCGCGGAATAGATTCCCTGGGAACTCGAACTGCTTCTGCAGCAATTCGTTCTCGATCTTGGAACGGATCAGAGACGAACCGAGTAGACCGATTCAAACGAGTGTTGCAGGTAGCCGAATCAACTAGGCTGTGCGATCGGGTGGCGATCTTGCTGATGGGTGAACCAGTAGAGGCTAGAGTCTGAATGCGGTGGTACGAAGTCAATATACGACCCACATCCAATTTGTGCCGGGATACTCACTGTGGGGTCGCTGTTGGTGGCTGTGAGTCGTTGTCTCACCGCAGGATATTTTATGGTTGTGAGATTTGGATCATTAGGTTCAATTTTAGATTCTGATAGTGAGCTTGGTCTTGATCCATGCAACTGACGGAGGCAAGAGGTGTCTGAAGGGGTGCGGGAAACCATACTTGAGTGTGAAAATTATGGATGATAGATGATGTACGATATAGAAAACTGGCCATGTGGTAGAAAAGAAGTCCATACGCTAAGGTTGTCATTTAAACGTATCAGTTGTGTTCATTGAAGCGCTGTAGGATTGCTCTCCAGCAAATGCAGAGATCGCATGAGCGTACGTGTGGCGGTGCGGAATGTCACTGCTGTACCATTTGTTTCGCATGTTTCATAACGCATCCTCGCATTGACAACAGGGTAAGAATGGCACGTTCAACAACATCAGCCTCAATCGATACTGTCCATGTCTATTTTAAATCAGTAAACGATTCGGATAAGGCCGTAGTGAGTGATAGCCAGCGACGAACGATGTGGTCGTTCGATACCATCATTCGCAAGTACTGATTGCAGTAAGTTAGACTACGCCGTGTTTGTCTGGTGCAACAGACGTGCATATCCGACCGCTGTGCCCAGTCCAAGACACGTAGATACAACTAGGACGGATGTCTGATGGATGTCAGGCTGGTGATGGCTTTGGTCCCTACATCGCATTTGCTGTAGGCAAGGCTGCAATGTAGGAGCCTCGCAGCCTTCCTAGGATCGGTGCCATACTTGCGCAACCCAACAACCGAGCGTCTAGATTCGCAGTCTAGACACTGGACCTGTCTAGGATGATGAAGTGGCTTGCAGTGGCGGTGGCTGGCAATGCCATGGAAGAAGTAAAGACTGTGTTCTGGGCGCGCTGACGAAGGAGATGCAGGCAGCGACGTGGGGTGCGTCATACTGTGCTCTCTTCACATGGTCGAGGCGCCGATATCGAACAGTAGGATTCGTCCTTCAAAAGCGAGATAGGAGGGCCAAGGTGGTTGGGAGGGAGCGTGGTGTTTCGTCTATCCTTCGGTTCTTCCGAAGATTGCGCCTCTTCTTAGCGCCTGCTGCATTAGCGCGTATTCGTGGGAACACAGAGAAGGACCACGATGTCATCGACCTGTACCCCCATCATGGTTTGATCGGTGAACAAACTGCATCCTCTAATATTATTTGTGTCAATGACGCGTTTCCGCTTTTCGTCTTACTGTGAGCGGCAAGGCCATCCCGTCGGCATGCGTTTAACATCCCGAGCGCGCGCATGCAACCTAGCTCTAGTGCTACCTCATGCAGGAGAAAGGTCGAGCTGTGATGCTCCGGTGCGTGTAGGATACCAGATACTTCATACTGCGATGATGTTCTGCTCTCTCCCGAACACCTGCAATGGCCATCAGTGGGGTACGCTAGTGCGGCCGGAGCCAGTCGCCGCGCCGTTGCCGTTGCCTTTGAAGACTTCACCGACATTCGCCTCGCTGGGGACCTTTTCCATTGATGCCTAGGAAAACCGCGTAAGACATTGTATACATGCTCACTACTGCTCGACCAAGTGTTCATCGGCTGGGGCTCAGGTGGAAGGAATTGTTGTCTAAATAGGTCTTGACGCGCAAACGTAAGAGGCAAGCATTATGGCGTCCTTCCAGATCCCATTGTCTTCGGCTCCAAGATTTCCCGATATACCACCAATATCGCATTGCCATCGAATTTGGGTCAGTACAGCTTCAGATAGCTTCTTAGAATACAGCTGACCTCACCAGGATACAAGAGCAGCACAATTTACCCCATGTGCTCTGCCTTTTGTTGCAACTATACCAGCTATACTCGCGGCATTAGTACTGCTCAAGTACTCGCTACGGGTCATCGATGGGTATTGGCCAAGATGGACGAAACCTTTTGTACACGAGGCAAAGGAGAAGTCGAGTGAGGCAGAAACACCTTCGACACGTCGGCCTGTGATTGGGACATTTTCCCTCTTGGCCCTAGCTACGATCGGCCTGACATTCCAAATCCTCAATGTCTTCTTTCCCAGCCGTCAACCAACAGCTATATATCCAGCTATCGCATGGGTACGTGAGCTCTAGCGTAGCTGGGATTGTCGACTAACAATTGTTTTAGGCCATTACAGTGGCGATTATCCTCGTAGAGCGTCCAAGAAAAGCTTCTTTGCCACTGTTGCTTCTGTTCACGGGTCTCTTACTGGAACAGCTGGTCGCACTGTCCCATAGGTCATCTAAATTCCTAGCTAAGGATGTTCCCTGGGTCGTCGCGCCTGCGGCCGCTATATTGGGCATCATTACGATACTCAACATGCCTCTTAGAGATCCTGCATTACCAAGAGAAGATATCTGCCCTGCCTTTGACACCCCAACAGTGCAACTTCGGACTCCTGAAGACAACTTGACTCCCTGGCAGTACATGACGGTGTCTTGGATGGAACCGCTGATCAAAAAAGGTGTGACACGCCAAATGGAAGACGAGGACATCTGGGACTTGGGTTGGGAGTTCAAGCATGCTCGGCTCCACGAGGCATTCCGAAAGCTCCAAGGTTCGGTGACGAAAAGAATCTTTGTCGCGAATGGTATGGACTTAGTACGCACCACTGTCTTGAACGTGATACGATTGTGTGCGAGTAAGTCTAGAATCTAAATCCTCTACTTTGCTTAGTATGGATCTGACGAAAGCAGCTCTACTCACGCCGGTACTCTTGCAGCGAGTTCTCGCTTCCTTGGAGGACAAAAACAACAGCGCTACGATTACCTACGCCTGTGTCATCCTGGGGTTGCGTCTGATATCTGCTCAGTTGAACACCTTCAACCTATGGTACCAGAGACGAGCGTACGAGAGATGTAGAGGTGAGCTCATCACGATGCTTTATGAGAAGACACTCCATCGCAAGATCTTGGGTGCCAAACAGGAAGTCAAACAAGACCAAACCAATGGTCACAGTAACCATGAGGCACGCGCAACGAACGGCGTGAATGGTGGTGATATTGACGCAACGATCAAAGCAAGTCCCAAAAGTTGGTTAGGACGTCTGAACATGTCCGTCCGATCAGTCTTTACGAAGAGCGTCCAAGCGCAGGTCAAAGATGACAAAGACGCCGCATCAATGGGAAAGATCCTCAATCTGATGCGCAATGATGCGTACGAGATAGCACAACGCTTCTGGGAGTTTTCCGATATCGTTACTAAGCCTGCCGGTGCCATCTTTGCGACTATACTGATTTGGCGCATGCTGGGTTGGGCATGCCTGCTCGGTGTTGTGGCACTAGCAGCTTCACAGCTACTCAATATCGTCATTGCTCGCTTTCAGGTCCACTTCGAGAAGAAACGCAGAGTGGCAACGGACGAGAAATTGCAACGTACGAGCCAATTTATAGAGTCTATTCGTCACTTGCGCTGGTACGGCTGGGAAGGCGCATGGCTGGATGGGATACTGGAGTCTCGTCAAAAAGAGTTGCATCTTCGCATCATCAACATCATCTTTTCGACATCCCTCTCTTTCATTCTACGATTTGGTTCTGGGCTGTTTCCTGCGGTTGCTTTCTACGCCTTCACCAAGTTGGCCGGCCAAAACTTGCGCATTGATCTAATATTTCCTGCGTTTGATCTGTTTAACCTGCTGGAATCGTACCTTCGAGCATTGCCGCAACTCGTCACTACTTGTCTCAATGCATACGTCGCGATGGGCCGTATTGAGGAGTTCATGGCTGAACCAGATAAAGAAGAGACGGATGTCGTGCCAGAAGGATCTGCTGATCTCGGTCTCCATCATGCATCTTTTGCCTGGCCTGGAGTAGATCATAACGTCCTCGAAGACATCACGTTGTCTTTCCCTGCTGGGGTCACGGTGATATACGGCGAGGTTGCCGCCGGTAAGACAGCGCTGCTGCAAGCTCTTCTGGGCGAGCTTGATACAACAGCCGGTGAGCTTGTGCGCCCTGATCAGGTAGTTGCGTACTGCGCGCAGACCCCGTGGCTTCAAAGCATGAGTATTCGCGACAACATACTCTTCTCGTACCCCTATGAAGAGAGTCGCTACAAACAGACCTTGGAAGCATGTGCATTGTTACCCGACATGACTGAGCTCAAGCATGGAGACTTGTCAAATATTGGAGAGAACGGCATTGGCTTGTCTGGAGGCCAGAAAGCTCGCGTGGCGCTGGCGCGAGCTGTCTATAGCCGCGCAAAAGTGCTGCTGCTTGACGATCCGTTGTCAGCTCTAGACCACCAGACAGCCGAGTTCATCGTCGCCAAATTGTTAGCTGGACCATTGCTCGAAGGTAGAACAACCGTCCTTGCTACACATCGAACAGAAATATGCCATGGCATTGCGAAGCAATGGGTTCACCTAGAGCAGGGCAGAGCTACGATCCACGAACCAAGTCAAGTTGAAGATGCGAACGCACTGAAGCGCACTCAGACGAACGAAACTGAGGCAGAGGAGGACGCAAAGAAGCGAGAGGAAGAACAAGCAGCGGCTGTACCCGACAAGTTCATCGAAGATGAACATCGCGCAAAGGGAGGTGTCAAATGGAGTGTCTATTGGCGCTACATCCGAGCAGGTACTCTCCGATGGTGGTCTGTCGCTATATTCGTCATGGCGTTGTTCCGTTTGCTTGACGTTGCGCAGACCTGGTTTATCAAGTCCTGGGCTGAAAGCTACGAGCCGGGCAAACACAAGGGTATCTTTGACTTCCTACCACCACCAGCGGAAGATGTGGTTCCTTGGCTTTGGACTTTTTTCCTGTTCATCACGGCGACCGCGGTACTCTTTTGGTGGACGAATCTGATCATGTTCGGCGTGGGCGTAAGTGTCTCTCCACAAACTACATGTAAGACATGCACTGACTTGATACACCTACGTTTAGTACCACGCTGCCAAGACCATATTCAGGGAAACTGTTGAGCGCGTTGCCCATGCCACGTTCAGATTCTACGACGTAACACCAGTAGGGCGATTGATGAACCGATTGACTAGTGACATGAACACCATTGATGGAGAACTAAGCAACGCCTTTATTGTGTTTGCATGGCAGGCCATAGGCTGGATGAGTGCCGTCGTCATCATTTTGTCTTCGACCCCAACTTTCCTGGCTTTTGGCCTGCTGCTTGGTTGTGGGTTCGTCTATTACTTCTTCCGCTTCCTGCCAACGTCACAGAGTTTGAGACGACTTGAGGTGAGTCACGCAAACTCACACAAGGTTTTGACTACTAATCGGAGACAGATGGTATCGCTATCACCACTCATGAGTAACTTTGGTGCGCTCCTCGAAGGCCTTACCACCGTTCGAGCTTTCAGTGCACAACGGAGATTTCAAGCTCGTGTTATTGAGGTCGTCGACAACTTCCAGAAGAACGATCATTTCTACTGGTCGCTCCAAGCGTGGCTTGCGCTTCGGTTCAGTGTTATGTCGGCTAGTGCTACGTTCGTTATGACACTCATCGCCGTGTATACACATATAACCCCCGGACTCACTGCGTTTGTGCTCATCACCGCGGGCAAATTCGTTGTTCACACAGAGTGGATGTGTAGGATCTACGGAACACTGGAGATGGACTTTACCAGTGTTGAGCGTGTGGTTGAGCTGCTCGACATCGAGACGGAAGCACCCGGCGTTGTCAAGCCGCCAGCACACTGGCCTACATACAGTGGCGACATTGAGTTTGACGATGTGACGATCCGTTACGCAGAGAACCTTGAACCTGCGCTTCAAAACATTACCCTGAAGATTCCAGCAGGTTCCAACACAGCCGTCATTGGGCGCACGGGTTCTGGGAAGTCGACTCTGGCCCTCTCCCTCCTTGCCACCATTGCGGCGGAGAACGGGCGGATCTTGATTGATGGGATCGACATATCTACTGTGGATAAACAGGCTCTCCGCAGCCGTGTTACGTTCCTCGCCCAAGAGCCTGTCCTCTTTCCAGGAACCATGCGCAAGAACTTGGACCCTCTGTCTGTCTACTCGGACGCTTCTTGTCTATCAGTGCTGCAAAAGATCGGTGGCGACCAGTACGACTGGACTCTTACGACGCCTATTGAGGGCGGCGGCAAGGGCCTTTCGCAGGGCCAACGACAGCTTGTCGGATTAGCTAGAGCCATGTTGCGGAGGAGTCCAATACTGATCATGGATGAAGCGACGGCTAGTATTGATTTCGAGACGGCACAGAGGATTCAAAGCGTACTGCGGGAGGAGATGAAGAGTAGTACGGTGGTGACGATCGCACATCGATTGGAGGCAGTCAAGGAGGCGGACTATTGTGTGGTGCTTGGGAAAGGCAAGCTGATCAAAGCAGGTAAAGCCCAAGACATGCTTAGAGAAGGCGGCGAATTTCAGGGCATGTTGGCCTAGATGTCGAGGTCTGAGATGTTGTTTTTAGCAAAAAGTGTTTCATGTAAGGATGTATAGACTACTTGTGTATGGATTAGTTGATTCTTTGACAATTTGCTGTCGCGTGGAAAAATAAGTGGCTGCTGAAGCCGGGTTCCGGATTTAAGCATGAGGCTTGCGTGGCACCGCCACGATTTGCGTTAGCAGCAACAAGGATGTGTGGGCGCAATGGGGAATCGCGAACGCCGCATCTTCCGCGTCTGCAAAGCCTCACAACTCGCAATCCAACGCCAAATCCTCAGTCGTCAGCATGCTGTGACACCCGAACAAGCTTTCCCAATCTCTTGCCCAAATTCCGATCTCTCTGCCATCTCAACAAGCGCGCTACCACAATCCGGAGGTGTAGTAAGCTCCGCAACCAAGCAGCATCACGCGGATCCCCGACATGGCTGCTACGCCATCAGACAGCAATGGAGCCTCCCCGGGCGACCACGAACTCGAGGTCATGGCGGACAACAAGCCCAGCCTCCCAGTGGAGGAGGACATAATGCAGTTGGCTCGGCTGGGAGAAATTGCGGCTATCCAGAAACTCTTCGACAGCGGCAAGGCGGATGCGACATTCAAAGATGAGCAGGGCATAACACCGCTACATGTGCGCACACCAAATGGCTTGAGAATGACCGACTGCTAACTTGCTGCAGTGGGCCGCCATCAACAATCACTATGCTCTCTGCCACTTCCTTATCCAAGCCGGTGCGCCCATCAACGCAAAGGGCGGCGATGCTGTTGCGACACCCGTCCTCTGGGCTGCGAAGCGTTGCAACTACTACATTGTCAACCTCCTGCTCGACCACGGCGCCGACCCTCTCCTCACCGACGACCAAGGCTTCAATCTCCTGCACAGCGCCACGCTCGACGGCAATGTGTACCAGATCGTCTTGCTGCTCCACCAGGACATACCCGTTGATATTCCAGATCCCCAGAGCCATACCCCGCTCATGTGGGCTGCATACAAGGGCTATCCGTCTTGTGTTGATTTGTTCCTCAGATGGGGCGCCAACGTGTACGCGACCGACGACCAGGGCTTCACTGCACTCCATTGGGCCCTGGTAAAGGGGAGTCAGGGATCAATACAGAAGCTACTAGAGTATGGCGCCGACCGATTCGCTAAGAACAACGACGGCAAGACACCGGAGGTCACGGCGCAGGAGATGAACACTACTCGGCAATGGCGTCGCGCCCTCATGGAAGCTGGCTTCGATCGAAATGGAAATCCGAGACAGTTCCCCATCCCAGGTATCAAGGACACGAGATGGTTCCTGAGTCGCTTCATATTCTTCTGGCCGTTTGCTTTACTTTTCACTGCCCTTTTCCTCGTCAGCCACTACCCGGCGTTTGTTGGTATACCCTTGTCGTTGATTGTCGCCTATCTCATGCAATGGGGAGCACAGTGGCTTTTGCGATGGGGTCCCTCCAACATGCGAAGCATACATCATACTGTACGTCGACTGCTGGCTTACTTGTGCCTTGTCGCTAACCAAATCCCAGCCTTTTTTGGCCGGCATCTTCGCCGGCACACTGTTCTGGGTCGGTCTCCGTTGGGCAACAACAGTCTTACCCTGGACAATTCGAACCAACTTCTTTATAAACTTTCTCTTCGCAGCATTCTACGGACTCACGGCCTATTTTTATTTCTTCACCATGACTATTGATCCCGGCTTTGTACCCAAGTCGGCGAGCAGGAGTGCTTCCAAGGCAGTCATTGACGAGCTTATGGAGCTACGACAATTTGATGAACGCCACTTTTGTGTAAACTGCATGGTGCGGAAGCCTTTGCGTAGCAAGCATTGTAAGAGATGTGAGCGCTGCGTTGCAAAGAGTGATCAGTGAGTAGTTCACGTTGACAGCATAGGATGGCGCTAACCGTGACAGTCATTGTCCATGGGTGAACAACTGTGTGGCGAACAACAACCACAGACATTTCGTGCTGTATGTACTATCTCTGGAACTCGGTATTGTTATGTTCATAAGGCTGGCCCTTGCTTGTAAGTCAAAACCTGGTATGCTGGTGTCATAAGGCTAATGTTAGTAGATCTGGAAATACGTGACGCGCCCAAAGATTTTCCCAAGTGCGCAGTCATCTCGCCGGATCTTTGCAAAGTCCTCAACAAAGACCCATTTACGATTGTACTGTCAATATGGGCTGCCTTTCAACTAACATGGGTGACCATGCTTCTCTGTGTTCAGCTTCTTCAGATCGCGCGCAATCTCACGACCTACGAAAGCATGCGCGGACACCTTCATGGTGGCACACCTGCGGATGCGCTCAACTCATTTGTGACCACCGGCGATACGAGCCAAGACGTGTCCGGCGGTGCCGGGAACGCGCCCACGAACGGTTTCGGCTCTGGTCAAGATACAGGCGACATTCCACGTCGTCCTCAACCTAAAGCTTCTATTTGGGATCAATGGAAGCGTCTCCTTGGAATCGACACCTTCCTTACAATCGCCCTTCACGGAAGCCAAGGAGAACAAATAATGCGACAAAGACGGGGCAACCCCTTTTCACGAGGTATCGTTACGAATTGCAAGGATTTCTGGTGCGACGCCAGTCCAATGTTTGGTTCAAAAGAGAGTGGGTATGCAAGGCTGGGTGGTGAGAGAGTGGACTATACAAGGTTGTATGAGGTGCCCAAGATGAGGTATCAGAGAGGTGGTGGAGGTGAAGGAGGGAGGTATGAGAGTGTGGCTGCGGAAGAGGAGTCATGATCACGACGCAGGTAGCGATAATGGTAATGATGATGAAGAGTATGGAACGCTAGTGGTTCCCAGGACCATACAAATACTTTGTCGTGAACTATGCTGTTCTCACGTCGGCTACTGAAATGTGGCCGAAATCCCTGCAGTTGTACCAGACCGGAAGTCAAAAGCCGAGGCTGCAGCGAAGAAACTCCCCGCGCCACCCTAAACAACCCGTCGTGGGTCGCGCACATGCTTGACGCTCCACTACCCTGTTCAACTTGGTCGCCTGGCTTTTGCTGAGCTTTCTTTTCCACTATGCCCTAAGTCTAATTTACTTCTTTTCCTTGTTGTTATCGTCGCAAGCTTTTAGGCTGTGCGCCGAATGTCGAAAATGACATCATCCGAGGCCCTGAGAGGGTTGAGGACCCTTTCGCGATGCGCTGGCCCGACGCCGAAGAGAATTGCGGTGGGACGCAACCTGACAGTCGATGGCAAGAGGGTGATATGCACCAACTGCACGAGAAGTTCAAGACAGGCGAGGCATGCGCCAGGGCACGCTCCTGCGCGCCCGAGCAACGTTGCCCATGTGCCGAACAGAGTTTCCTTTGCGCCGGTAGGTTGCAGAGGGTACGCGCAGGCTGCGCGTGAATGTACGTTTCGTAACTGAAAAGACTGCTTTTCAACATGAGTGCTGATCCTAACAGATGCAACTGAAGACCCTGAGCGAACCCATGGCCCCATGGCCGAGTACGATGCGCGCGTCGAATCCGGGCGATTACGAGACGACGAGCACCAACGCAACATCATCAGGAATCTTCAAGACCTCCACGATATGCTGCAATCCTATGAACAACCGCCCGTCCAGCAACCTACCATCGAGTCCCTTCAGCCACCTAAAAAGTCCTTCTTCTCTTTCCTCTCATCGTCCAGCCCCGCAGGATCGGCCCTGCCACCCATACCAGAATCACTACCAAAGGGCATGTATATGTTTGGAGATGTAGGCAGTGGGAAGACAATGATGATGGATTTGTTCTACGACACACTTCCGCCAAACATTAAGAGAAAGACGAGGATCCATTTCCACGCCTTCATGCAAAGCGTACACAAGGACTTGCACAAGATGAAGATGCAGCATGGGAATGACATTGACAGTATACCCTTCGTCGCAGCGGGTATAGCAGAGCGGTCCTCGGTTCTTTGCTTCGACGAATTCCAATGCACGGATGTCGCCGATGCCATGATCCTCAGGAGATTAATGGAGAGCTTGATGGCACATGGAACAGTCATCGTCACGACGAGTAACAGACACCCAGACGACCTATACAAGAACGGTATACAAAGAGAAAGCTTCATACCTTGTATCAATCTTCTAAAATCAAGACTTACGGTCCTGAACCTGGATTCATCGACAGATTACAGAAAGATCCCACGGCCGCCAAGTGGTGTCTATCACCACCCGCTAGACGCCTCCGCGCAAACGCATGTAGAGAGATGGTTCCGCTTCCTCGGCGACTTCGATAACGACCCACCACACCCGGCTGTTCACGAGGTCTGGGGAAGGGAAGTTCGCGTACCGAAGGCTAGCGGGAAGTGTGCCGTGTTTAGTTTCGACGACATCATTGGACGCGCTACGGGAGCAGCCGACTATCTGGAACTTACGAGGCAGTATGAGGCGTTTGTCATTACAGGGGTGCCTGGGATGAACTACAGGTCAAGAGACTTGGCGCGGAGATTCATCACTTTTATAGATGCCGTGTACGAATCAAGGGTAAGCGAGATACTGGCAGTGCGGGAGCTCATACACGGGGGCACGTGGTTGGAAGTATACAGTACTAACGGAAGACCAGGCCAAGCTAGTAATGACAACAGCTGTTCCCCTAACAGCCCTTTTCCTCGACCAGTCCGAACTAAACGACGCTGTAACCGCTACACAGAAAGCTGGAAAACTTCCCACTACGACCTCTCCTTCGCCCAAGCCACCTGCCAAATCTGCCGAAGCAGACAACCATGAAGCTATCTCGGATGTTATGCGTAATCTCATGGATGACCTTGGCATGAATATGGACATGTTGAAGAACAGCAGTATTTTTTCTGGTGACGAAGAACGATTTGCGTTTGCTAGAGCCTTGTCGAGATTGAGTGAAATGGGAAGTCAAGAGTGGGTTGAGCGCGGGTTGGGATTGGAGAAAAGAGGCGGAAAGGGAGAGATGGAGGGGTGGCAGAAGGTTCGAAGCAGATGGAGGGAAGATAGCATGTAGGATTGACCGCTTACACTATACCATATCTGAGCTCAAGGACACGAATTTGCGTGTTGAACACTTGCTACCGCTGGACGCGGGCATTACTCTTACCTCTGAAGTGAGGTTGTGGAGATTGAGAACACGGAAGACGATTGCGGTACATTGTTTCGATCTTGATTGCAGGAAATATTAAGATAATCAGGATCGACGCATCTCTTGCTAAGGTTAACCGCGATGTGCGGTGCGATGCTTGTATCGGACGATGGCGTACGTGTCATTCCATGAATCGTCGTGATCGTATCAGTGTATGGAAAATATTGCGATATTGTGGTGGTGAGAGCAAGCATGCGGTTGATCGACCCGTTTCAATTGACCGAAAGCTGTGGAGCCGCGGTTTGGCCGACATGATGTTCGTTGGCACAGACGCGATCGCCTCGTGTTCGCCAATATTGCTCCGTTCCAACAGGGTTGTCGGGCAGCAGCGTTCGGGCTTATGGGCTGTTTCTTACGAATAGCGGCTGCATATTCTGACAAGCACGTGTTACAGGCGGATAATCGCACAGGCAGTGTCGCGGAAAGGGCGGATAGGGCAAGTATCGCGTGCGTTATTGCTGTGGCTGGAGAGGTGTTGCAACGAGGACCATGTCTGCGCATGTCTGAGCACGACTAAGAGTGTTGGCGGTGAAGGTCGAGGCAGCCAATGAGGCGGGCTGTCTCAGCCATACCAAGTCACATGGACCTTGGCAGTACGTCATGGCACTGGCGCTAGCAATGGTAGCCGCGATATGCACCAACGCGGACCAGCGATAACACTCTTTCTTGAGCACGCGCATTGTCTGTAGTAACCACATGTTTGTGCTGCCTCCCCAACGTGGATATGGAGACTCCACATCCCGTCACCTGTCCTTATCGTGCATCTGCAGCGGCGTGGAGACTTGGGCCGTTGGTGTGGAGAAAGGGTCCTCGTGAGTCTTGCTCAAGGAACTAGTCATCAGAGCCTTGGTATCGATTACAGGGTACGCCGTATGATATAGACCTTACCGTCTCTTACATTGCTCTTTCTCCGGTTGGAAGTATTACACTCTCGGACAGACGCCATGGTCAACTTCACCCCCTGGCGGAAGTCGCAGTCAGCCGACGAGAGTCCCGTGGCTTCGACTGCCACATCCACACAAGAGAAGGACGCCCCACGACGGAGGTGGAATCTGGGGATTCTGAGCGACCCACAGACTGACGAAGTGCCTGGTAAGGACTTTTTTTATTGATTGTTCTAGGCGAATGGCAAACTAATCCTCTCCTCTCAGGCTCCGTTATTCTCCTGTCGAAAACGCACAACCGCAACGAACCGTTGGGACTCCAGCATGCCCACGCACGCACATCGGCCTCGTCGCTCCCCACCGCGTACCGACCCAGGCCTCAGCGAACTGCCTCGCAACCGGGCTCCCGCCAGTCGTCCCGTTCTCGGCCGCCCGAGAAGAAGCGGACAAAGGATGGTCGTTTCATTCTGGACCCACAGCCCGAAGAGTCGGCGAACGATCCGCTCAACTGGGCACAAGTGCGACGAGATCTCGCTCTCTTGTCGCTTGGATTCTACTGCATGGTCGGAGGAGGAATGACGCCGCTGTTGGCCGCTGGTTTCAATGATGTGGCTCAGACATACGACGTGACGATTCCCCAAGTGGCCTTGACTACAGGCCTATACATGCTGGGACTTGGTCTGGGTAGCGTGGTTGCGTCACCTACTGCCATTCTGTTTGGCAAGCGGCCCGTATATCTCGGTGCCATTATACTCTTCACCGTCTCCTCCATATGGTGCGCGGTATCGCCCAACTACGCCTCCCTCGTAGTGGCGCGCATTGTCCAAGGCTTTGCCGTTTCTCCAGTCGAATGTCTGCCTAGCGCTACTATTGCCGAGATTTTCTTCCTCCACGAGAGAGCGTACCGCCTGGGAATCTACACGCTACTTCTGCTTGGCGGAAAGAACTTGATTCCTTTGGTCAGTGCCGTTATTGTGCAGTCTTTGGGCTGGCGATGGGTCTTCTGGATTACCGCCATTGTCGTCGGTTTCTGTTTCTTCCTCATCTTCTTCTTCGTGCCCGAAACCTTTTGGGACCGAGCACCCAGGCCAGCCAAGCGACACAATCGCGCCCGTAGTAAGAGTCCAGGACAACACCATGGACACTTTCATCTACCAAATATGCACCACAAGAAGGCTGTCGATGCATCGCAGGCACAGAATGCATCAGTACCAGCAACGCCCTTGCCCACATCGCCTCTGGCAGCGCCCAACGAGGTGCCCGCCAAGCGTCACAAGAACACACATGTTGGATTCGCCGAGCCAGACCCTGACGAGAAGACTGGTCATACAGATATTGCTGATGGTACTGGGCGACACGCAAGTGTGCCGCCGACTCCACGCTCTCCGATGAGCATCCACTCCACGCCTGGCGAGAACCCGCGTCATGACTATTTCGGGCAATTTCCGGAAACCTTTGTAGCTGATCCAGAGAAACAAGATAGTCGTCCTGGCAGCGAACATATATCGACGGATCCTGCCGAAAATGACCATGTGTCAGAACAGTTTTCGATTCATTACACCGACTACTACCGTGACGCCCCGGCAAAGTCGTATCGCCAGTCGCTCAAGCCGTGGAACGGGCGTCTTGTCAAAGACAAGTGGCTTCGCGTAGCCATCCGCCCATTCATCCTCTTTGCCTATCCCGCCGTCCTTTGGTCATCGCTTGTTTACGCTCTTGCAGTTGGTTGGCTGATTGTGCTTTCTGAATCGGTTGCCCACATCTACCACGACACGTCGTACAACTTCACCCCACTTCAAGTGGGTCTTGTCTACATCTCACCTTTTGTAGGTGGTGTTCTGGGTACTGCAGTAGCAGGCCGAGTCTCCGACCTTGTGGTACGATTTATGGCACGCAAGAATGATGGCGTATACGAGCCAGAATTCCGTCTCCTCATGGCGGTCCCGATCTCCATTAGCACTGTTATTGGACTTATGGGCTTTGGTTGGAGTGCTGAAGAGAGGGACAGCTGGATTGTTCCGACCGTTTTCTTCGGCGTCATCAGCTTCGGCTGTTCGCTGGCTAGTACCACAGCCATTACTTTCGTGGTTGACAGTTACCGCATGTATGCGGGTGAGGCGCTTGTCACGCTTAATTTCTCAAAGAGTACGTCCAGCCTGATGTTACCTACATTTACATGGAAACTAACGCATTCTGACAGACGTTTTACACGGCTTCATCTTTTCTCTCTTCTTCCCGCATTGGCTAGAGTCGAGCGGTAGCAAGGATACATTCTTAGCGATCGGAGGCATTCAATTGGGATGCATGCTTTTCAGTATTCCCATGTACATTTATGGCAAGAGAGCACGGATGTGGACCGTGAGAAAGAACCTGATGGAGAAGTTCTAGATATTTTTCACTAGATGCGAGGGTGTGAATAGAATGGAGTTGCAAGATAGCAATATCTCCGTGTCTCAACGTACTGAGCATATGGTCTCATAGTTGCAGGTGCAAAGTGCGGGATTGTCTTGACTGAGCACAAGATACGGCCGCTCGTGTTGTATATGCACTAGCTAGAGGATTCTGAGCATTTCTTGGAAATCGATAGCTTGTTGTTGTGCCTAACATGGACGTTGATGGACACAGCTAGTACACCGCTGGTTGCTTAGACGACGGCGCATCGCCCTTGGCGGCGGGCAGTATTTTGCGCTCGACGCACTCGGCGGCCCACGCTCAGGATACATCTAACAGCCCCTTCAACACCAGATTAAACCCTCACACCGCCTATACCACCGTTTTCGGAATTGCTGAATATATTTCTTGTCACCAAGCAACTCTCGCAGTACACATTATACACAATGGTAAGTCGAGTCTTTTCTTCTTCGGAACTCGGACCCCGCATCGCTCGTGGCCTCTGGGCAATCGTTGGTTGGCCGCGGGCCAGGTCGTCCCTGCCCTGGCGTGCGGGCAACGGGCAGCGGCGAGTGGCCGCAGCAAAACAACGCGCGTGCTTCATTCTGTTGCACATGGTGTCAACACTGCAACTCGACTTTTCCAACGGCAGCATCGCAAATCCACGCCCAACAGTCCAACAACCCCACCACTAGCGATTTGAACAAGACGAGAGAAGAACAGCCATGGATAACAGTCATCAGGCCTCTACCAACTACCGCGAAGCTTTCCAGCTCTTCGACAAGCGTGGCAACGGCCGTGTCGACCGCGGTGCGCTGGGTGACCTCCTCCGCGCATGTGGACAGAACCCTACACTGGCTGAGATTGCCGATCTCGAGCGCGGTGTTGGCGCAGACTGTACGTATCCGCCATGCACGCATTCGCTTTCCAAGCGTTTTGCGCCTGCTGCACATGGGTTCCGGGGCTAACAGGTTGTTCACAGTCGACTTCGACACCTTCTCCAAGATCCTCAACCGCCCCGGCGGCTTCCGCGAACCCTTTGACATCGAGGAATACATCCGCGGCTTCCAGGTCTTCGATAAGGACCGGAGCGGGTTTGTCGGCAAGGGTCAAATCAAGTACATTCTGACCAACCTGGGAGAGAAGATGAGCGAGGAGGAGGTCGATGAGCTGTTCAAGAGCACCATCGATGCAAGCAATAACGAGGTGGACTACAGGGGTAAGTTTCTACACCTTTGAACAGAGCATCAGGAGACTTTGACTGACTGGTGATTGCAGAGTTCGTCAAGACTATTGCGGAGAACTAAACGTTGGTTCTTGCAATTCTTGTTCGTCCCTTCTTCTCCTTCTCCATTGAGATTTTATGCGAGCATGTCTGAAACGGGTCACGGTTTTTTGCATGCGGATTACGTCGGCGTTGGAATTGTCTTAACATGATACATATATACACTTCTTTGATATCTGCACATTGTAGGGCAGCAGGGCATGGGAGTCGGACAGCTCGAGAGCAGCGAATATGATGCTAAGACAAGATTGCATTAGTGAAGTCTCACACTCACACACGCACACAGATGCACACCAGTGATATCTTGATGTAAACAGGGAATACAACACTGTTTTTGGATCCATAAGGGACGCTGTCTGTTTGTAAACATATAGGCTTCTTTCCTCCTGTAGCATGAGAAGCCTTGCGCGTTCA
Organism: Alternaria postmessia; assembly: GCF_024291825.1. Lineage (NCBI taxonomy): Eukaryota > Fungi > Ascomycota > Dothideomycetes > Pleosporales > Pleosporaceae > Alternaria > Alternaria postmessia. The sequence continues at coordinate 71,381 of NW_026260096.1, forward strand.
CCAATGGGGTATCTAAATGTACTGATAATGATGATGATGAAAGGAAAACGTCCCGCTGATCTACACGTCCCGAACTCCGAAAAAGCAACTGAAATCAATAAGCGCCGAAAGCAAGACTCGTCAGGGCAATCGTAATCATGATTCCATAAGAACGTTCTGTTGAGGAAACCTGCGCATGCTTCCCCGTGGAGTAAGCTGCGGAAGGCGGGGAGCCCCAGAGTTCAACGGCTGACGCAGGTCGGACGGATCCGCCTACGCTTTGACTTGGGTGACACTGACCGTGCCCATGCCCGCGCCGCCGACTGCTGAGGCGGATGTCGATGCGGTAGCTGCTTTTCCCATGATCATGTCGCTCGTCTTGACGAAACCGCCTGGGAGAAGGAAGACGTAATCCTCGCGCCTACCAGACCGGTCGACAGAGAACTGTTGCCAGTCCAACTGGTATCCTACAACCAGATTGCACCGTCCACAACGCTGTAGGTAACGCTTCTCAAAGCCCTCGTCGCTGGTTATTATCTCAGCTTGGCGGTCTTGTCGGGTAGAGAGGAGGAGTCCATAGTGATCCTGCGACGGCGCGTTCTTGTTGCGGCCCGAAGTGGGTGCTGGCGGAAGCGGCATGATATGTGCAGCATCGCGTGTATGTTGGCGTTTGGGTAGAGAAGGGAGCGGTGTGGTGGTTGCCAGTAGGAGGTGGTTGCACAGGCAGTGATAGGTGTAGACTGTGTTGCTGGCCTGGAGGGAGATCTTCTCCTCAGGAGTGGGAGAGGGCATGGCAAAGTAAGCGCGGGAAGTAGTGGCGATATCCATTATGGAAGTTGTAGATGTGTGAGTGAGTAGTTGGATGGTTGTTGTATCGGAGATTTAATGCTTGTGAACCGTAAGAGGAGATGCCGAGAGACTTTTATATATAGTCGGCTAGGAGTGATGCGCGGTACCGATCAACGGAAACCGTGGTACGATGAGGACAGCGAGAAGGTGGGCTGGAGCGTGTGTGGTATTCGCGCTATGTAATCGGAGTGGAACGTTGTGGAATATGGTATATCCGACTTGGGGGCCAGAAGAGCAGAAAATCGGAGGTCCGACCCTCTTATACTTGGACCGAAGGAATCTGTAAACGAACCCTGATGCTGGTTCTTACGCTTAGGGAACAAGCGTACGTGGTGGGACTGTGGGGATCCTTCCTGTCTCGTCGTCAGGATGTAGGATCGCCGCAGCGCAGAGTGCCAAGTCAATCAATAGTAGCTTGTCGCTCGTCTGCACAAAGGCGGGTGAGGCGGAATCGTGTTTGTGCTGGAGGGTGATTTGTTTGAAAGACGGTCCGGGCTCGAAACCCAATACTCCAGCCAAGCTCACTTGTGAGACCCTCTTGGCGTGTCTTGCTGGTGGAGTTGCGGCTGTCCAAGTAGGCTAAGCTGGGAGTCAGAGGTGTGTGCTAGCAAAAAGGTCTGAGTAAAGGGTCCACCAGGTGGCTCCACAGTAGTAACGGGTATTGATAAGAGCAAACAGGACGTATTGGAGTCACACAGAGGCTATGTTGAGGAGGTAAGATTTATAGTGTAATAGGTGGCCGGCGGTGGATGAGTAAAAAGACAGAGCAGGAGGGCGGCGGCGGCGTCATGGCGCGTCAGCACGCACACGGAGCGGGCAGCCAAAAGCACAGGGCAAACCCCACGATGCGTCCCCACGGTGGTGGACGTGGATCTGGTTGTGCGAATGGATTTGCAGCAGCTCACCACGCGTCGCAGCTGTTTGGACTCTGATTGCGCCGCTGCAACTCATGTGACAGGAGCTGAGATTGGGCCGAGAACGGGGTCCTCTGCTCGCCTCGAGTTTCCGGTGTAGCGTCGGCGCTAAAGGGCAGTGGGGTGAAGGAGGTATGGCGTGCATACCGCAGCACGCAGTAGAAGGTGCGAGGAAAGTTCCGTGTGGTTTCAATCTTCGGCGCGCCGCCGCCGCCCGCGCGCGCCCTTGCGTTGAGACTGCTTGGCGCCTCAGTACTTGCGACGCCTGTTAGACACGACTTGAGGCGACGAACCGGGGAGAATGCCGCTCACAAAGGATGTCATCAAGTTCGGCACCTTTGTGGTGACGAACCAGGTGCAGCCACAAATTCAGACCACACACGACACAGGCTAATCATGCGCACATAGGTCTTCCACGTAACGCGCCTGTCCTTTGCCATAGTCAACCTCAAGCCCCTTCTGCCTGGTCATGTCTTGGTGTCGCCACGCCGTATCGTGCCGCGTTTCAACGATCTGTCCGCCGCCGAAGTGCAGGACCTATTCTTGACCGTGCAGCGGGTGTCCCGCATGGTGGAGCGAGTCTTCAGCGCCTCGTCCCTGAACATCGCCATACAAGACGGCGTAGACGCAGGCCAGAGCGTGCCCCATGTTCATGCACACATCATCCCTCGCAAGAAGGACGACTTGGAAGAGAAGGGTGGCACCGATGCTATATACGGCATGATGGAGAGCGAAGATGCGGACCTGAGCAAGCAGCTTGCCGACAGGGAGAAGGCAGCTAAAGCACATCTCGCGGGAGAAGAAAAGAAGGGGCGCTTCCCTGCTGTGGACAATGATAGCCGCAAGCCCCGGACCGACCAAGAGATGCAGGAAGAAGCCGAGTGGCTGGCAGAGGAGATGGCGAGGGACGGAAGAGACGAACAGAGCGTTGTCTGAAAGCCTTTGTCCAAACTGCATCTGCGCTCAATGCCTGGTCACCAGCTATGACCTCCTCCGCGTTCGAGCCTGAGCCTCGCGTCACTACGGATGGACCTCTGTCTCTTCTACAAACTTGTGCCTGTCTTAGACATAATACAGATAGGTTTTGAGGTCCTTCCTCTGTAGTTGACCCCATTTCGCCCATGTGCTATCGTACCTTTCACACTTGCCTGACGTCGAGCAGAACACTACTTTCGGAAACAGTGGGAAGGCTCGCTTGGCGATGCAGCCTGCAACTGCGCCCCAACACCACGCCGTCTTCTGGATCTCACGTCTCTGCTGCTGCCCTACTTGAACTGCTCTCTTTGGCACTCGCGCCGCCCAAATACATGTTCTCCCACTACTACACTGGTCGTCCCAGCTCACCTCAATACACCATTTCGAGTTCGTTGCTGCCTACGTAGAACAAGTGATCTTGGCGCACGTGGGCTTTGCTATTTGTCCCTGCTCATCTCGCCTGCTGAGTTCGTTGCGTTCACCCACTCGACTTTTGGTCACTACCGACACCTCTTACAAGTTCAACATCGACTAAGCCTCCTTGCCTACGAAACCATGACAAACTTCCGCCTTCTTGATCTTCCGGCGGAGCTCCGATACCATGTGTACTCTTTCTTGATCCCAAATGATATGGTCATCACATTTGAAAATTGTGGTTGGTTGAGGAGCGGCGAGCCTGACTGGACCACATATGGCATCCGAAAGGGTGAAGACGTTCCTAGCAGGATAGGTGGAAACCCCTTCTACAAAAACACATTGGTGCGCCGCTGGAACCATATCACGGTCGAGACGCAGCTATTTCGGGTGAGCAAGTTCGTTTCCAACGAGGCGCTATGTAAGTTGTCACCATATTTGCATTCACTTTTGTTAACTGTTTCAGCGGTTCTGTATGGACTGAATACCTATAATTTCACTGTCCATGGGCAAACCATGTGGCCAAAGTCACTACGGAGTCCGTTCGTCTTCGGACCTCTTGGTCATCCCGATCGACTCCCATTGTTACGCAATCTGCGGCGTATTCATATCGAGGTAGTTCCCGATATCAACAGCCATTGGGCCGTCAAGCGTCAGCGGTCACGACTAGAGTACCTTGTCGAAATCCTAAAAGAGTATGCAGATGATAGCGACCAGAAATCTCTATTGGAAGACCTGAAGGTCGATTTCCAGCTTACTTCACAAAAGCCAGCTCAATCTGCTTGCGGGAACACTGTTCGGGGCATCGTATATTCCTGTGTTCCCAAGGACACAGAAAAGTTCATGTTCGGTCTTGAAAGCCTTGCATACCTTCGCGGCATCAAGGACGTAGAGATTACTGGGCTACCAGAGTGGTATACGAAGTGTCTACAGTTATCAATCCAAGGTAGAGGCGGAGGCGTCGAGAAGATAGATTGGCCGCTTGTGGAATTCAGGCGCCGCGCGAAGGGGAACAGCACGCAGTGGAAGAAGTATTTGGTGTCGGCTCGCAAGTGGCATCAACCTACACTGAACTGGAAGGAGTTTGCCGAGCGCAACGAAATCACTACTCCAGCTGATATTGAGGATCTCTATGCGGCTGACGGGTAATGCTATTTGGTTATGATGTTTTTGTGTTGAGCTGCTCATGTTACTTTCATAGAGAAGCTGCAGAAGCGGAAGGCGACGGATGACATGTGATAGACGGGCTGCGTACGCTTCGTATTTAGCTCGTACAGCACACAAAAGAACCACGACCGTCAATAACTACATCATCACCTTTCTGGCCTTGAACGAACATAACGTTGAGTGCATGTACAGTCACAGACGTGTGACTCTTGCTGTCTCACTCCATGATGCGCGGCTTGCCCCACGTTTGCCGCTTGATTGGCTTGCGAGCACGACGCGAACTACGACCATGACCTAATGACTCTCCTATCGCGCCGCGGCCTTTATCGCCATCTGTCCCTGAACACATCTTCGGTGTGTAATAGAGCTTCTGTCTCCTTGTCCTCTATTCAGACATCTTCTTGCTGGGTGTACTAGCACTTCCTCTCTCTTGGACTTCATCTATACTCCTCTTCTCGTAGTTCACACCCTCAACGCCACCACAATGGCCGTCGGCGATATTCCCTCAAGCCCCCAGCAGGCAACTGCCCCACCTCAACCCATCGATATTGAAGCGTGGACCGAGCAGGCGACCGTTGCGCTCAGTTCTGTGGCCATATCTGCCCCTGGAGATGCGCTTCAGGGTACCTCGGTTACGCTTGCGATCCCGCTCGATGAACACGATGCGCCTGCAGCTGCCAGACAGCCCGTAGGTGCTTCAGCAGCTGCAAAGGAGGGCGGCTACTACCGTCGCAAAGAACCACTCCGCCGCGACAGCTTGAAGAGGCGTGAAGCTCTGCTAAAGGGCAAAGAGGGGTCTAGGCGCAGGCAGCGTTGGGAGAATGGTACGTTGAGGGTGTCCCCTCCCCCTCTCTCAATGACACTTTGCGCACTACAACACGGCTCTGTCATCACCACTTGCAATTTAAGCAATTCATTCTTCAAAGTACGCGTCCATTGATTTCTAGACAGACCGTCTCCTGAACAACCCCTACGCCGAGCCTCCACTGCCAAAAGACTGGGAAGTTCATCCTACCTACACGGCTAAAAACGTGCCCTACTATCTTGCTCCCCTCTGGGATGCCGGCCTTAAGCGCCAGTCCAACGAACGCAAGACCGCTGCAGTCGCTCAAAAGGCTGCGACCAAGACCGTAGCCAACAAGCCCACAACTCCCGGTGTCGTGCCCAAGGAACTGCGCGAGAAGCTCAAGCGATCGCGCGGCGCCAAGGGTCTTCTCATGGACCTCGAGGGCGAGGTCCGCAAGTTCGTCGCCGACTGGGAGGAGAAGGAGCGCAAGGCAGAGCAAGATGGCTTACCTGCTGATCCAGACAGCGAAGACGACGAGATCGTCTTTGTTGGAAGGAACGGACAGATGAACGATCTACGCTCACCCACAGAGGCTGAGGCTATCAAGAAAGAGCTCATGCTCTTCGAGACACCTGAGGAAGACGTTGGTGGCAGCTTTGGACGCTGGCTCGTACATCATATCGGTGTCTACTATGGCTTGAAGACGTGGAGTGTCACTGTTGGCAACCCAGCCAGGCGCGAAGCATACGTTGGCTTGAAGGGCGCGAAGCTCAAGGCAGGAAACAACGACAGCCAGGTCTGCAGCTCTTTGCCGCGACCACTCTATGGCTTGGTCTAGTTCTCCGTGGCCTCGAGCTCGTCTCGAGACCCCTCGCATCCTCTACATTCGCTTGTTCAGTCTGCTTTACTCATGTATACGGCCTGACACGAGTTTATACTCGCACTGCATCTGCATATAGACGGATGGGTTGTTACCATTGAATTATATATGCCGCTTTTGTTGACAGTCTTGCTCAACAGCTAATCGTGCTGCTTTTGCTATGCCGCACGCACCAGCAACTCGTCATCCAGAGCATTCGCCGTTTGTACCGTGATGAGAATATCCTGTGGTTTATGATGCACAGGATAATGTACCACCACCCCATAATTATGTACGTGCATACCTACAAACCAGGGCTTTGCAGCATGAGAAGGGGTGTGTCGGTGTCCAGAGTGAAACCCATGACGAGTACTCTGACGGTAACGACTTAGATGACGTAGAGGGTAGAGGTGACTGAGACGGAAGCTATAGAAAGAACATGCGGCTATCAATAGGGCATTGTGCTAGTATATAATTCCTTTCCGCAAATCCTGTAACATACAGTGCTGAAGGTATGCATATGTCACATATATTTAGAGAGCTCGATGATTCTTGAGCATCGTTCATGAGGTTGATTCATAAATATAACATCGTTGGCTGTTCGTGCAATGACAATAAACCATTCAAGTCGACTGTACAACTTAGATCTCATTACATCCTATCCGACGCTACTCGAACTTTGCAAAAGCAAGTTCGTATGCCAGAGCAAGTGTCATCCGCGCATGCTGAAGCATGTGGTCGAAGCTTAGAAACTCAATCTTGTCCTCGGTTGTGTGAATCTTGTTGTCGCTGTACTTGAAGTCTGACTCAATGACGAAAGCTGACGGGTAGCCGGCCTTGGATGCGCTGGCATGATCGGAACAGGCGTAACCACACTTGGTCAGGACATACGGAATGCCGCAGTAGACAGTGATGATCTGCTTGATGAACTCGGTGAGGCCAGGATCAACAAAGTCGGTAATGACACCAACAGACTCTGGCTCGCCTGCATCGAGCGTCTTCTGAACGTAACCAGTCATGTCCTGCTGAAGCATAGCCTTGACTTTGCGAGCCTCCTTCTCGTAAGACTGGAAGATGGCCTGCGATCCTAAGAGACCTCCCTCTTCGGCAGAATACCAGTGAAACTCAATTGTGTTGTCTGCCTCGCCCTTGAGGATCTCCTTCGACTTGAGCAGTACGCGTAATGCTTCGAGGATGGTAACGGTACCGCTGCCGTCGTCGTCGGCTCCTGGGGCAGCCAAGAGAGATGGGAAGAAGAGGTTTATGCTGTCTTGATGGGCACCAATGACAATCGTATTATCACTCTTGCCAGGGATTGTGGCAATGATGGAGGATTGGCCCCAGGGGTGGGGAAACGCCTTCACGGAGGCGTTGAGAGCGCCTGCATCGGCGAGAGTCTTGTCGACCTGCTCAAGAAGCCATGCCGAGCTCTCTGCACCGTATTTCGACTTGTAGTATCGGGTGTGGAATGAGGTAAAGGTCTCGAGATGCTCGCGCATGTTGTTCTTTTCCAGCTTCTTGAGTAGCGGAGCGATGGTTTCATTGTAAATGGGCTTTTCGGGGAACTTTACGCTCTCAGTCTTGAACTGGCGGTTGAGCGTACCGAGCTCTTCGTTGTGCGTAATGTCGAAGAAGTTGATGTTTTGCTAGGCCATGTCAGCGACAAGCCTCTGAACGTACATCACGCGGATAGCTCTCGACGTTGGGTGGTTCTCCATACCTTACGCAGCTCCCACTTCTCGTCTTCGGTGACCCATCTTGTCTCGCCAGGTGATAGCTCGATGAGATACTCATCCGGCTCGACGATAGTAAGCTGCGGCTCTTGCAAGACGACTTGGGGGTCCTTGGGATGTGAAACCGTAGCAGCAAAGGCTGCAGTGTAGAGTGGTAGCAATAGCGTAGTTGACTTCATGTTTGCTGAGAACGAAGATGGTAGTGAGAGCTATGATAAGGTGCAGCCTGGAGACCTATCGGTGGTTGACGCGGTGATGCGGAGATAGCGGTGGAGCTGTCGTAATCAGGTTAGCGTGTTGTCGCGACGTCACGCGTCATCTGTTCCGAGGTTCCTTCACGGCAACCCTTGAGGCTGTTTTTCGCTCGCGTCACACACACATACATACTTCAAGACCATACACGTTCTCAAATAACACGACTCTGCATTGCATTCTGATCCATGTCTTCTATGATAAACAGAATATATGTCTATGGTATCAATCCTTTCGCCTGGTCTACACACGCTGACAATGCTTTCTCACGCATCTGATATCTGCCACGGTTTATCAGGCGTCCACATGACACTTGCCCATTGAGAAACTCTCTGACGATGCTCCGAGCCTTCACTATGCTTGGTTACAGCCAGTCCCAATCTGAGCACGCCCGTGGCAATCGTCCGCCAGTGGATGCCCATAACAATACCTAATTAGACGGAACGACCAAGCTCTCGTAATAGAGCCCATTGGTTTCTCTCAGGCCCGCAAAACACAAAATCGATTGCTTCTGGATACCGTAAAAAATTCGTTGTCCGGAATCCGGACGCTTTCTACCTTGGTTCGAGCCTCTAAGGATATGACGTTTGATCCACTAGACGCTCTACACTCGAACAATGACTGCTGTTCTTGCTGTCCTCGGTGTGGCTCTTGCTGTTCCTCTTGCGGCTTTCCAGGAGTGCTCTGACGTCTCTGATCGCGCTGCACCCTCTTCACCAATTTGTAGAAGGACTTTATAGGATGCGACTGCTCCATCTTCACCCATTCCATTTGACGCCCAGGGATTCCTGACTTCTTGCAAGCCGTGTGCAAATTCCGGGCCAGTTTATCAATCTGATTATCTTTCAAGTCGTTCTCCATCAGAGACAACCTCAACACTAGAAAAGATCGTTCAGGATTTTGTCTCTGGAATGAAGCGTCTCTTTGGGCGCTGTAATTGAGGTGGTGAAGATCGATATTCCGGGTTTCACGCTGGAGGCGGTTCCATATAAGTGCAGTATCAGACGTTCGTTTTTTGTTAATCGTCTCCCAGAGCCGGTATACGGAGAAGCTTTCTCCCTTGGAGTCTCGAATCAATTCTTCGAGTGAATCACAAAACGCCGTGGTGAACGATTTTTCTCCTGGACCATTCGTATTACCTTCGAACGTCGATGCTGCCAACAATTGATATGCTCTCAACTCTATGCTTCTACCCTTCACTGCTGCAGTGCTAGCGCAGCAACAGTCTAGGATGGAAAACACATCAGCTCTGGCGAGAGTACGCAAAGGTTCCTCTGCTAGGCCCCAAAATGCGACCGGTGCAATGTCACCATGTCCGCTCGAGTCTTCTGTTCTGAGTAACGTTAGCATCACATCATCACACAAAAGATTTATGCCTTACGCAGACAGCTCAAGATTTCGAACCTGACCATTTCGAACCTGACTTCCATGGCCTGTGTAATACACAATGAGCAGATTGTCATCTCCGTCATGTTGGCGTATATGCTGGAGGATCTTGAGGTTGAAATCTACTTGCGGATGGTCATCTTTGATGCTTGCGACCGTGACCCCATAGCCAAGATCGGAGAAAATGCCCTCCAATCTTTGGACCTGGGAATTGTATCAGTATTGGCATTCTACTTCCATGGATCGAAGCTTCACCTCCTGATTGTGGCCCTTTCCAAAATCATCGATGCTTTCATCCCAACGGAGTATGAGAACTTCGACTTTGCGGTATCCGTTGGGTATGTCGAACTGGTTATTGGATATCTTCTGGAACAGGGTTCGCCTTGCCGCTTCACGTTTCAGTTCTTCTGCGTCATCACTAGGGCGCAATGAGGTGGTAGTTTCGATCACAATTGGGGAGTTCTGACGGGACAGGTTCTTCGGTGTAGAGTTTTGACCGGCATTGACATACGTGGCATTACCATGTCGTACGGTGGAATGACGTGAGGCTGTCATAGTGGGATGAATTCCTGGGTTGAACTCGCTGCGCAACACGACAGAAAGCATTTGCCTTATGTAACCCTATCGCGTCGTTCGTCGCGGTAACACAGCCATCATGAAGGACCTCAAGCGGCTGTGTACTCACTACTCAGCCCAATACCTTGTTCGTCACGTTCATCAGTCGCGAGAACACCTGTTCGCCTAGTTTGCCTACGGGTCCGCCTTGGTATCTATTGGCTTGCGGGATCTCGATACAACCCCGCTATCGTCCTCCAACGCCACCACTTTATCCGCCAACCATAGCGCGAACCGGTCCTACCTTACAAAGCCGTGCTCAATCTTTCATTGGACGAACGGGGGATATGAGGCTCAAACTCCAAATGAGGGCCGGTCCGATCGCTCATGGGGTACTTTGATTGCCTGTAGGACTGGCTACACTATGGCCCTCTCGCGAGGCTATGACTATAAGAATCACTGCTGCGCACAGGTCTGCCTTGCTGCCTTGACACCTTAATATTTCTGGTCTAGAGGACCTGTACTCAAGGCGATCAATCTTTTGAAAGCGGGCATTGGTTGCCTGCCATGTCCTCTCAGGTAATGTCACACGGACCGCATTTTCACGTGCGACCTTTTATTAGGTTCACGCTGACCGGAGCTCTGTCATTTCTATAGGCGACTATACCCGAAGGTGAGCGAAAGAAAGCCAACGTGGCACGAGACGCGAACGCCGCTGAGGTGAGTTCAAGCGATACGCTCCTAGGATCAGAGACAAACTGACCGGCCCTCTAAAGCGCGTAGCAGGTTTCAAGGTTGGGGATAAAGTCAAAATGAAAGTCATAGAATCTCTGGAAGATGGTAGTACACGAACTAGCTTCAGAACGTTCACAATTTCTACTGCGCACGACAATGGTCTTCGATGGGTTTACCAGCTTAGCAACTCTGAGGGCTCGTTGCACGAAGATGGCGCCCGGTTCCCCGAAACAGAACTGAAGGCCGCTTGAAACTCATCTCCACCGGAAAGCTAGCCTTGCGCTAATCAATCAACAACCTTCACGGCATAGCCACCACCTGTCGTATCTCAGCCTTATGTGACGACTGCTTTGTCTTAAGAAGCCTTTACTTTTCCACTTCTTTCGTAAAGCATCTTTTCAATCTGATAACAGATCTCATGGTTTTCTCCACAACATGCAATCCTCCGCTCCATTCGCCGACGTCGAGAAACGTGGGTCAAATAGCTCGCAAGGCTCTGGAGATGCTGTCATCGACATCGACATCGATATCGGCAGTCGTGCAGTCACGCTAGTGAATAAGGACATACCCCGTTCGTGCTCCGCCCCCTAGCAATGCCTCCTGAGTCGTACTGAAACAATCTTCCAGGCCCAAAACTATCTCGTGCTCAGATAGATAAAGAGATTAACACAACTAAGACCATACCTTGTGAGATTCGCCCATCGAATCAGCCTTATGGCATATCACTAACGTTCTTATCAGTGCAGGATTATTCGACAGGCTACCCCCTACAAGCAGCCTTCCAGTCGAGTGAGTCAAGCTGGTCCATTTACCGTGGCTTCAGCTATCTTCACGCTCGTGTCATACTTGACTTGCAAGACGAGTTACGCTGTCTGGAAGAAGACCTTGAAGAGATAGATCTCGAGAACGAGGGGGAGAACCGGCTGCGCTCCCGTAAAGATGACCTCAAGTACGCAAAGGAGAAAGGTGTAGTGAGCCCGCGTGCATGCATACTGGACAACATAAGGAGCAAGCTCATTAGCTACGGTCGGTAGTTGATCCTTTCGCGATTTCGCAGCGTTTAGCTGACTCTTTGATTAGATGAAGTACTTCTCAAAGCCAGAGAACTCAACGCTTTCCAACGACCGTCGAAGCGCGATTATCGCAGCTTTCGCACATGGTTTTGGAACAAGAAACCGCTCAGCTACGAACTAGAAGAGCAGTTCATAAAGCGCAAAGAAGACCTCGTTTCACTCCGACATGGTCGCGAATGGTCTGGTTTTGATGGCTTCATCGAGTCGTGCATCCAGAGAGTGCATTGTCGCATCGTCCAGGTATGATCTTTCGCATCCACTTCAAGATTTACACTAAACAATACATAGAGGATCTTCGCAACCAAAGAGCTTCGTGAGAAGACCAACGACGAGCATGTGCACTACTATTCACAGTCTCGTATTGAGAAACTCGTCGGTTTATTTATTACGCTCATAATCTTCATACTACTTGTACTTCCAGTCGTCGCCATGTACAAGTTGACCTCTGTAGGAGACCGCAACTCCACCTTTGACGCCGTCGGCCTCTTGGTGGTGTTCACATTGCTGTTTTCGGCTGCTATGAGCCTTTTGACCAAAGCCAAACGCCACGAACTCTTTGCTGCAAGTGCAGCGTACTGCGCAGTGCTGGTAGTGTTCATCAGCAACTTCAATAACGATTCGAGTCGCTGATAGGATCGAACCGAATTCAATAACGTGCGGTACAAGCGGTAGCATCTCTCTTGGTCTTTTTTTGTTGTGCAATTCCTCGTTACTTGTCCTTTTCTTCATCTGGCCGCTGGTTATGTGCTTGTAATGTAGACCATCCTATAGGTATGATAGTTTCAGAGTTCCTTTTGAAGCTGGTATTTCCAATCACGGACCATGTAGAACATAAGATCAATGTATTCAGGTTTCCTCGTATCTGGGTGGTCCCCAATGCCGGTCCCCTGATGACCGTGGTATAACCTCGAGCCCTGGGAGCAAATCTGTAGGGGCGTACCAGTAGTAGGCTAGATCCAGGGTCAGAGATCGCCATTCTATTGACGTCGGTGCCCGGCACTGGCACGAACACCTTTTCATGTATGAGGTAAGTTACGGAAACATGTTGATCTCCTTAATAACAATAGTTCTTCAAGTACTACACAACTCTCAGAGCAATGTGTTGTTGTTATCTGCTATGGTCGTTGGTAATGCGGGGGACTTAGCTCCGGGTGGGGAAAATCGTCAACAGCACGATAAGACCTCGGGGTTATAATGATATACTCTCTACGAAGCTTGCTCAGGTGACACCTTCAGAACTCATTACACAAGCTTGCAGCCTCTCGACCAAAATGACCGACCCACGAATTGTTCTTATCACCGGTGGCAATACTGGCATCGGCTACGAAAGCGTCAAGGCTTTGTATGCTTCGCCACAACCGCACACCATCCTAATGGGTAGTCGCTCCCTCGAGAAGGCGGAAAATTCAATCTCCAAGCTCAAAGCCGAGGTCTTGGAGTCCGAATCGGAGGTCGTACCGATACAGATCGACATTGAAGACGATGCATCTATTGAGAAAGCGTTTAGAGAGGTCGAGAGCAAGTATGGAAGGCTTGATACTTTGGTCAATAATGCCGGTAAATGTCTTCCTTTTCTCCGTCGATATGATAATCTGATTCATGGTAGGTGGATCATTCGACGGCATCATGCGCGAAGATCCTAGCCCCAAGGGCATCCGCGCAGCTTGGAATAAAGCCTACTCTCTTAACACAACCTCCACCCATGTGATAACACATGTCTTTGCGCCCCTCTTGATCGCCTCCTCTAATTCTAGGCTTATCTTCATTACCTCTGGTCTGTCCTCTTTAGAGAATTGCTCCGGCAGTTTTGACTCCAAGCTCCTCAACACGCCACCGCCAAAGGGCTGGCCTAAGCCACCATCCATGGCTCAAACAGCATATCGCTCTAGCAAGACTGCTCTGAATATGCTGATGCTGCACTGGGCGAAAACTCTTGGCGTGGATGGTGTCAAGGTATTCGGTATCAGCCCCGGGTTTTTGGCTACAGGACTGGGGGGTGCGGGGCCGGAAATGATGAAAAGATGGGGTGCTGGCGATCCAAGCATCGGTGGTGGCTTTATCAAGGATGTTGTCGAAGGACAGAGAGACGATGATAGCGGAAAAGTCATTAACAAGGATGGCGTGCAGTCTTGGTAGATCTGACACCTACAACATGATTGGCCACCGCAGGTCACACAACCTTAGTGGTGTCTAATAATATCTACTCATGTCCGTCTCGCACTGTTGATTTGTGATCCAAGCAGCCCAAGTCTGCTATGCCAATGTCCTTACTCTGCAGCTATTTTACTGATACCTAACTATGTTAAGTTCATCCTCCAATGTATACTTGACTCTACCAGTAGCAATCTATTGGGGCATAGCTCGAAAGATCGTGCATTACACTGCATATTATGATAAGGCTGACCCGCCTCGCAATTACTTTCGATTATTGCTCTTCCAAAGTTCTTCAAATTCCTCTTCAACAACTTCTGTGATGGATGTAGAGCCTTCTGCCGCATAACAGAATTGCATCCGATATAGATATTGCATCGCGTAACACTGTAGCTCGACACGAGTGTAATTGCAATACTTTCGCCACTCAGCCTTGTGTGTTGACTTACCTTCTTAGGTATCTCGTGGTCTTTTCCGCCCCCACCACCTAAATGCATAAGTCTATCGTTTCCGCCGTCACGGATTGTCGTGATAGGCTCATTGGAAAATCACACTATGCTGCGCCTCGTCACCTTCGGCCCTTCCTTTCTTGGGTTCTACGGTATGCTTCTTTATCTATCAATATGACAATCTTGTTTGTACGTGCATTCTACATGGATATATGAAACGCCTCAGGTCCAGCCCCAGAGAAATTTCGGTTTCATTAGCCATCATATAGAAAGCCGTTAGTGCCCCTAGAAAACACGTCAAGATCGTTGCCATGGAGTCTGAGCATGAGTCGGTGTATCTTGGAATCTGGACGAATTGGTCTCATGGCTCTGTTGCCGGACTCACACTCACAACCACCCTGCAAAATGGCGGCTTGCTTATTGCTTTCCTCGCGCTTTTCGTAAGTAAATTCCTTGTATGAGCCATGTTCTTACATGTGCTAACTTCGTTCACTAAATTCAGGTGACCTTTACTGGAACATGTTTCTGAGCAATCGTTTCGTTTTCTATCCACCAAAAGATGAGTAGGAAGGCACCCCAGAGTGCATTGTACCACCAACAACAAGCGATACTTCGAAACTCAGACACAAGCACAGCAGCGCTATGGAGGCTGTCAAGGATGTCTTGGACCTGGCGCGGAGTTGTGCCATTGGCCATGCTCAAATCTGTCTCGCTGCCACTAGTCATGAGCTTAGCAACTTTCTGCGCCTTCACTACCGCTGGAGTGTTTTCTTCGCGAGTTGCTACATCGAGAGGCAGTGAGGTTCTTGTCGTAGGCGATAAATGCGCTACGCTAAACGGGTCGCTTTTCACAACACAAAACATCCGCTCGTCACAATCATATCTTGCTAGTCGAATCAGATCGAGCGCCAACTATGAAGCAAGTTGCTATGGGAAGTCCAGGTCGGCAGAGAACTGTCGCACTTTTGTCCGGGATACCCTTCCGATAACGATCACAAAGGGCAATACCTGTCCTTTCCCAGGAAATGATAGGATATGTCGTTCGCCGGCATCTGCCCTCCGTCTGGATTCCGGATTCTTGGATAGTCACCGCGACCTAGGTATCAATTCGCAGCCATCCTCAAGATTTCTCTATCGAACTGTGAACGAATGTGCTCCGATAAAAGACGAAGGTTATATGAAGTGGAACACATCAGCGAGACCACGGAATGTCCAGTTTCTGTACGGAAACGATCCGGTGATATGTGGAGAGGACCAATCCGGGTGTACTAGGCAGTTCGATGTTGTGCGTTTTGGGGAGGGAGGACCAAGAACAGCTCGCAGTGAGTACGGTATCTCGTGAGTATAGCTAATGGAAAGACATGTCTCGTCACTAACACCTTGGTCAAGTTTAACCACACGTTATGACGTACGCGTTGAAGACAACCTTCAATCCCATGACTCATGGCAACCTATCCCTGAACTTTCAGTCTCTGATGCTGATGTAAGCGTCTTCTTCCTTGAGACGAACGATATCGTTTACTCGACGCCTGTCGTCGATCCGTGGTTTGCCGCCGAAGAGGGTCCCTTCAGCCGTTCCACGAGTTACGGGAATATCACCTACTACCAAAGTAATCTGCCGGTGAAAGCGCTAGCGTGCGTACAGCAGTACCAATTTTGTAACCCTTCTTTAAACCACAATGAAAGCTGCACGCCATTGATGGGTATATTCGAAGCAGCAAGATCAGCTCCTGCAACAGTGTTCTCACAATCCAAAGACATCGATCGATTTCTCTGGTCTCTAAGTGCCATCCAAAACATGGCTGGAGGTTTCACTGAAATCAGCATGGTCTTAAGAGGCGGATCTCTCCTAGCAAGTGACTACGTGTCTCAATTCGGACAAGATGGCCTACCTGATAATCAGTGGGAACTTGAACTTGAACATTGGTTCAAGTTCACCATGGCCGATCTACAACGGGCGATAGTTGATCAAGCGACTGGTCCAGTCGTACCAGAGGCTCAATCATTCCACTCACCGCCTACGTCTCCCGAAGCGCGAGCAATCTGTAGCAACCAGAAGATTCGGAGCGATTCCTATACTTCCTTCAATGTGCTCGGCCTTATCTTGATATTCTCCCTTGGTAGCCTTATAATGCTCATCTCGGCTTGCCTACCAACCGTTACTGCGCGTGTGCAAAGGTACAAAAGCCCGTTTGCCAGTATCGAATGGGTTACAAGCGATACGTTGCAGCTCCAGCGGCTTGCACATGAGGCCATTGGCGCTGGGCAGTGGGAGGGCGCATGCGACGACTATCCGCGAACACGAAAAGGCGATCTTCTGGCTGTAATCGACATCTCTGGCCGGCAGCATCCAATACTCCGAGCTCCTGGAGAGACCAGAGTTCCAAAAGAGGTGAAGCACGCAGATTGTCAAGGAGATGAGAAGAGGGTGTCAGAAGAGCAAAGGAACGACTCGGCCCAGGAGTCCCTATTAAGTGTAGAGCTCCCACGCATTTCCTTGGAGCTATCGCATCATTTCGCAGCTGGAGTATGTTAGTTTGCGCATAGATACTTGATTTTCTAGGACAGCTCGTACGAATGAGAGAAAAGTCTCAACAAATTCATGGACGATATACTTAGCCTACCCATGTTGATGATGATTCTGGAAAGCAAAGGCACGACACCGGGGATCGCGTGCGGATGACGACATGACGCGTGCCTCGGTTACTTAGGACGTTATCGATAAAACGCCTAGGCATGCTGCACTATTACAAACCAGCCCTCAAAACCACTGCGAAATAACAAACACTATTGAAAGATAAGAGCTTCACATGCCAACAACACGAGGCCAAAAGCGCGACGCGGAGATGGAGGCAGCACTAAAACTCTTTTTCTCAAGCCCACGCTTCGCAGTAGCCGGCGCTTCTTCCGATCCATATAAATACGGGCACAAAAGTATGGTAACATCGGTTCTTCCAGTCGTACCTTCCGTACACCATATCTGATGATATGTTATAGTCTTCGCGTGGTATCTCCAGCACTCTCTCCCTGCGACGCCACTAAACCCAAAGAGCCCGACTGTCACGATATTAAACCGTGCTCATACCACTGTGCCTTCACCACTCGCTCTCCAAGATCCACCAGCATCAGATTATTCTCTATCGGTCATCACGCCACCTGCCGTTACAAGGCAGTTGCTCAAAGAGGCGAAAGAGGCAGGCATTCCCGCCGTATGGCTGCAGCCTGGGAGCTTCGATGCAGAGGTTCTGGAGTATGCGCAAGCTAACTTTAAGGCGGCGATTGGTGGGAATGGCGGAAGGGGAGGAGAAGGATGGTGTGTACTTGTTGATGGAGAGGAAGGATTAAGGGCAGCTGGACGAGAGGCGTCAAGACTTTGAACCGGATGGAAGATCGATTATACAGTATGTTCTTCGCTCTGCTCCGAAGTTTGGAAATGCCCGATGATGTAGATTGCTCACGGAAGTCTATGATTACAAGTCGCTGCGCAATCCAGTTTTCACTTCCTCTCATCAGCTGGCCCCTCTCAGCCCTTCTTCCACGCGCTTTCCGTCTCAAGCCAAGTCGCAAAATCCTTCATCCCCGGATTCACCTTCTTGCATCCCTCAACATCTGCGCCAAATCCCACGTCACGGAACCAATTGAACATATATCCAAGCTCTTTTGACATCCAGCACAACGCGCCGGCAACAAATCGATAAGTCATCGGAAGCTTCTCTCCCGTCTTCTTCTCGAACGTTTCTTTGAATTGCTGAAAAGACAATGCCTCGCTTGCTAGCGATATGCTCTTGTCCTTATATACCGGATCGTCATTTTTGAGAAACGCTTGAGCGGCGAAGAACCCAATGTCACTGGTGCCAATTAATTGCAACTTCTTTTCCCTAGGCATCTTGATCGCCCAACTCGTGGTGAAGACCTTGCCAAAGAAATTCGGTGTCAAGTTTTCGAAGAAAGCTACAGGACGCAGGACCGTGTACGTCATGCCACTTTTCTTGGCCTTAAAGAAGAGGTGCTGCTCGATGTTGTGCTTCGTGATGAAGTGTGGGACTACTGTCGGATCTGTGTCCGAGTTTGCACCTCCACGGTCCGCAGAGGAGAAGATGAAGTGGGATACACCATTCTTGATGGAAGCATCCACAAGGTCTTTGCCTTGTTTCTCTTCGTTCTTGCCGAGGGCCTGTGGGACTATTTAGCAAAGCCCAATGGTCAATCTTTGAAGCGCGCTCACCTGAACGCTGTAGACCCCCCAGATTGGGGCCTGCGTCGATTTTCTGGCTGTCTCGAATATCTCATCGACTGCATCAAGGTTTCCAGTGACTAGCTTGATGTTCGGAGACTTTTGCTGAAGCTTCTTGGATGATGAAGATTGAGCATCCCGCGTAAGGGCTAGGATCTCATAGGGTGCGTTCGCTTTCAGTAAGGCATCTACGACCGAGCCACCTTGCTTGCCAGTTGCACCCGTGACAAGAACTGTTCTGAGAGCCATGGATGGTTGATAAAGTATTATATGATGAGGTTGAGGCGAAGAAAGCGTGACTTTGACTGTTGTCGATATTGGAAATTGGGTAACTTCTGCATGTCTTATAAGGGCCCATTATGTGACGTATAATGTTAAGGCATTATCAAAGCATTGCAAGTTCGCATGGTGTTGCACGCAGCGAGCGCGCGAGCCGGCACATTGTTCGTCCGCTTTTGGCAGTGGCTGACATAAATGACGCTGATTGGTGCTCGGCCTTCCGAACAACGAACGCGAGGCGGCATGACAGAGCGATCCTCCCGGTCACAGCTCCATCACATTATGTAAGCTAACAACATAAGGTAACCATGTGGATGCTCATTGACAAGTAGCGCATTAGAGCGCAAAAAAGGGTATATGTATATGCTAACTTTACAGTTCCTAACATTCCGAAATGACATGTATCGCGTTACTTAGCCAATGAAAGTTACATCTCCTTCGCAACAGCCTCTAGAGACTCCTTGAAGATGTTGCAAGCCTGGCTCAATTCCTCCTCGCTGATTGTGAGTGGTGGGATGAATCTCAGTACGTCGAACACGGAGGTACTGAGAAGAAGCATGTCTCGCTTGACACACTCCTGTACAATCTTGGGTGCTATCTGCGGCTGACTCTGACCATTACGTGCGGCGGTGTTTGACGAGTCGCGTTGTAGCTCCGGGTTCGCGAACTGCACACCGACCATGAGACCTGATCCACGAACATCTTCGATCAAATTGCCGGCCTTAGTCCCAGAAGACTTGAGATCATTGAGGAATGAGAATATTTGCTTGGAGCGTGCAGCGACGTTATCTAGAATCTTTTCCTCGTGGAAGGCTTTGATTGTTGCTGTCGCGGCGGCGCATGCGACTGCGTTGCCCGCATATGTTCCACCCATCGATCCGGGTTTCTGGAGATCCATGAGCTTCTTGCTGCTGGCGATACCAGATAGAGGGAACCCATTGGCAATGCCCTTTGCGAAGACAAGAATGTCTGGCCGTACGCCCGACTCTTGGACAAACCACTGGTGTCCCGTACGACCCATACCAGATTGGACTTCGTCGGCGATGAAAAGGACATTGTGCTCGTCGCATATTTGCCTGACACCATGTAGGAACTCTGGAGGGGCTGGGACGTAGCCTCCCTCACCCAGAACAGGCTCCAGGATTACAGCAGCGGTGTCTGCCGGAGACGTTTGCTGCTGCAGAGTAAGCCTCAACTGAAGCAGTGCCTGGCTCACGAGCTGGTCCTTTGGTGTGTCTGGTGGGAGGCCAAACTGGCTATAGTATGGGAACGCAGACGCGAAGACGCCGCCCATTAGCGGGCCATGACCCTCACCATAGATAGTCTTTGATCTCGTCATCGATGCAGTGGCGTTTGTGCGGCCATGGTAGGAGCCTTGCATGACGATGATGTTGGGCTTCTTCGTCGCGGCACGAGCCAGTTTAACGGCGGCTTCAACCGCCTCAGCACCCGAATTCCAGAAGAAGACGGTATCGAGTGATTCGTGCGGGAGGATTGGAATCAGCTCTTTGAGAAGAGCGATCTGTGCGGAGCTGAAGCCAATGTTGACTTGGGCGTGGGTAATCTTGTTGCATTGTGCCGCTGCAGCGGCACTGACCTTGGGGTGACAATGACCAAGGTTCACGACTCCGATGCCAGCAGTCATGTCCAGCAGCTTAACGCCCTTATCCGTGGTGATGAAGGTGCCCTTGCCATCTTCGAAGACATGCTTTGTGAGGCGGCCAATGCCCTTTGCAATGTGTTGTTCGCCGAATGCCGCTGTATCCATGTCGGAGGACGCTCGTCGTGTAGTAGTAAACGTTCGTAGATTCGTTCGGACGGGTCGTGGGAAAGAGGATGCAAGGCTGCGGGAAGCTGGCACGCCGGCTCTAAGAAAGGTAGTTGTCTTCATTATGTATCGTTGTGATGGTAGTGCTACGCTCGAGCGCCGTGGAGTATAATGCGGAGGGGTTCGGCTTGAAACGGCCTGACGTAGCTAGTACGCACCGTTCGTCGTTTATCTCCGAAAATAGACGCCTTACACGCGTTCATGTGACCTTCGCGACAATTCACGGTAGTCAACAACTCAACTATAACATGCCTACTAACCCATTTGGGCAATTCAAGAGAATTTATCGCCAAGACTGTGTGTATGTTTTGCCCAGTAACAGATTGTCTACACGCCCCACACGCCCGATCTCTGTAGAATGACCACCAGCTGTTGCTTGGGCAGATTTTGTTTCAACTATGACTACTCGTATGCCGCTCTTGACTCGGCGGCCCAACACACCACCTTACAAGCAACTGAACCGAAGTATACTGATTGGACGGTAGCTTCAACATCTATGACTATCTTACAAGCGTGGGGTATATCGGGAGATAAACGATGAGCTTAAACTGCCTTCTTCGGCCTATTCTCGGGTAGTGCAGTACTTCTCCGCAACCTCCTAGAACGTCAATGGACTGTGGTTCTATGGAGAATACAGCATGATGGGAGCCTTCCACGATTACGTTCAGAATATAGAGAAAATTGGGTGGCGCATGTTCGTTAAACTGTTCAAAGCCTTTGGTTCTTCGACTTCGCTCGGTTTTCCTTTGATTGTAGGCACATAGTCTCAGACATGGCTTCCCTCCTTACGGTCCCAAGACATTGACCCATGGTTTCCATGGCCTCCGGCAATTGTTGATGTTACAGTGAACTTAGTCTCCTTGATAATGTTCTTCTGCGAGTCGCCGTCGCTATGATCAGCGTCATCATTGTCACCCAAAGTCTGGAATGTGTCCATAGCTATCCCACGCGAGCGCAAGGTGGGCTGCCTGCCATTCGTCCCCGATTGGTATGCTCTTCCACTGGATGCGGCAGGTGTATTAGAGCCTGCGGATACCCTGATGCGAAGGGAGAGGAGAGGGCGAAGAGGAGGCAGTGAGCCGGCGATGAGGCCGATGCCTACTTCGGTCAGAGACCAGAAGCCGATTTTGCCCGTACTGTACATGAACTCGCCAGGGTCACTGTAAAGCGTGAGGTACTTCAGGCGCACGATGGTGGCGCACGATGCACTGAGTCAAGTTAGTTGTTGGCCACGTAGTATGAGGGGTGGTGGATGCCCTACAAAGAAGCGAGCGCTAGCATCACCGCCACTGAAGCCTTGACAGCCCCCTTCATCTGAACATTCCAAAGCAGGATCGCTGGCATAATGGAGAGACTGAAGTCTGCTGCAATTTCGATGGCTGAATAGAATAGACTGACGTTCGTGTTGAGCTGCAGATTGCAGGTGCCGTTTGACTCGCCCCAGAGAGTGTTGATAGGGTGACCTAGTCGAGTCGTTAGCAACGGTATGTACCCCATATAGAGCAAGTTGACCCACAGATATTTGCGATACCTATACAGAAAACAAGGGCTGCAACGATAGTAGCCCCAATAAGAGCCCGCAGACCCCATGTGAAGAATTGACGATTGGCGGCGATACGGAGAAGCGCCACTGCAACACTGATCTTAACGAACATGGCGCTGACAGCATAGAAATACTCCGCGATATAGAAGAGCTGGTAGACGTCAGTTTGGGTCCCAGTAGAACTTTGTGTAAAGGATGTATCTACCTTTGTCCCCTTGGATATTGTTACGGGTGGCAGCTCCCGTGCAAATTGCCCGGAGCCATAGAAACAGCAGACTATGCAAAGAGAGGCCGTGACTGAGAATAGAATCTGTAATAAGCTATCAGCCTGCGTATCACATACTGGTGGTGTCCAATTCTTACAACTCCAACAAACATAAGGTAGTCATCCATACCCCACGCTTTTCTCCATACCCGAACTCCGACTCGCATGGAGAAAACGACCCAACTCAACACGAGCAATATGATCGCGCAATACAACAATGCCACTCCATCTCTAGCTACCTCGACAGTCGTCATACTCCCCACGCAATAATGATAAACAGATTAAAGACTCGAAACGAAGCAAGCAGGTGAAGAACAAGAGATCCTGGGGCAGCTTGGGGCAGCTCACCGGACGACATATATTGGACGTTTCATCTCTACCATGTTGTGCCATAGGAGGTTGCCGCTTTTCGGTCGATTCATGTCCTGAACTGTGAGCCGTGCGAACAGGGCCTCGTGTCGAAATGTTAGGCCGCGGGCGCTAGACGGAAAGAGCTTCGTCTGGATGGGATCTAATGTGTCACTTAGCCGCGGGACCTACCAACGTGGTAGTGTTTGGTCTATCAATGCCGGCTGGTCCGACATTCTCTTCGAGACCCTGCCATGCGGAAGTCTAGCTTTCTTCACGCATGGTCCATCACGGGCCGCGACGTGACAGGAGCTGCTTGCATGGAAGGAGCTTTCTGTGTGCTATCTTGCGATTGGCTTCAAAGATAGAAAAGCCGTTGAAGCGTGGTTGACCCCTTACCATGCTCTATGTACGTACACGATACATGGGTCGCGTGATTTTCTTTTCCTGTCGGGCCGTTGCCAGTTAAAGTGGGCCTTGCAGCTTTTACAACCCTGAGCTTTGTTCCAGCATCGGCCTTACACAGATTACGTGAGTAGGAAACGTTCGTTCCCAGCCAAGACGCCGGGAAAAGTTGGGCAATTGCTCGGGCTGGTCTGCTGCCGTTGAAGTGCAGCCTCTGACTAATTGCTGGGCAGGCAAAGACGCTTGGCTTGACACCGATTTTATGGCTCCTGGGCCGCGGCTCGCTTACCACGAGCCGCATCCTTCCCTGCGATAAAAAACGGGCCCTGTCTGGAAGACCTTTCCGAGTTCGTTGTCTTCCCTGTAAATCTCCGGAGGCTTCCCAGATCTTGTTTGAGGTGATGTTTCTAGGCCTAGAATCCCGGCAGCCTCACATTCAGTCGTTGACTGTTCCAAATCAGTGCACTCTTGCATGAGCTTGAGCCGATACGCTCTGATGTGCAGGGGGCCCGATATGTCTGCATATTACCCTCTCCCTTTCTGGTTTTCGTTTGAACTTCCATTCGTCTACTTTCATCATACCTAATTTCGCCATGACATCCTTCCAGATCCAAGACTCTGACCTAACAGGCTTCCAGGGCAAAGTTGCCGTCGTGACCGGTATTACGACCCCGTCAAATAAGCTTCGAGAACCAAAGTACTGACATCGTCGTAGGTGGGTCATCAGGCATCGGCCTCGCCACAGCTGAGCTATTGGTCTCTCTAGGCGCACTAGTTGTCGTTGGCGATATTCAAGCACCACCGGCGTCTGTGGCTGATTGTCACTTCGTCCAAATCGATGTCAGGCGCTGGAACGATCTTACGAAACTTTTCAAATCCGCGAAAGAAAAGCATGGTCGAGTTGACTTTGTATTCGCCAATGCCGGCATTGGACCAAGGGCGAACTATCTGGCTCTTGACATCGACGAAAACGGCGATCCAAAGGAACCAAATGAGGACACCCTAGATATCAACCTGGACAGCGTGGTCAAGACCGTTACGCTTGCTACTCATTACATGAAGGACCAGGCCGAGGGTGGATCTATTGTCATCATGGGGTCCAGCACCGGCTTGCATCCCGTCCGAGCAGTTGATTATTGTGAGTAACAGGTTCGCCGATCATATGTAGATCTCTAACTGACAACGCGACTCAGCGACGGCTAAAGCGGGTGTTCTAGGCTTCGGTAGGAGTTTCGCCCTTTTGGTAGAAGCTGCTGGTCTGCCTATCCGTGTCAACACACTCGCCCCTTCATGGACAGCAACTCAAGTCTTGCCCAATTTGAAGGGCCTTCTAGATGCGGTCTCAGAGAACTGCCAGTCTACCGCAGTGGTTGCCCGGGCTGCCGCATATTTGATGGCGGACAAGTCTCGCCGCGGGGATCTCATCTTTGTCTGCGATGGTAAATACACAGAAATCGAGAAATCCGTGCTCGCGCCAGCGTATGCAACCATCAAAGGAGATGGACCGAGTGACGACGCCGTACTCGCAAAGGTTATGGCTCTAGGTAGTTAGGAAGTTGATGAATTCGAAAGCAAATTTGAATGTATTAAAATGGACGGCGGGCACACCCGCAGCTGGGATAACAGCGTGGTGACATGAGTAACGGTGGCAAACCCGTGGATTTGGAAGAACGACAAGCCCCTGCCAAGACGCTACCTATCATCCCGCTTCCGATTAGGCGTCCTGGTATCTAAATAATGCAAGCGCGCTGCAACTTATGCTAGTAATAACGGGAATTCATCATACGAGCTGTCAGGCCTAAACACACTGACTGTAGTAGTCACCGTTCGCCTTGCATGTTGATCCACTCGCACAGTTCGTGCATCCACTGTACGTCATACCGCCACACTGCGCATACTTTGCTACTTCGCATATAGGGGCAGCCGATGCAGTCGGTGCAGCAGCTGTACTAGTTATCAAAGTAGTAGGGGTTGCTGGTTGAGCTGTTGGTGCAGCAGAAGACGCTGGAGCAGGAGCATTCCCCGTACCATCCCAGACAGCGGGGCCTGGAATAGGGTATGTGGTTGCCTTCATAGCTTCGGGAGAGTCGATGTTGAAAGCGATTCCGGGTTCTGTTCCGGTGTATGCACCAGGGAAAGACACGAGCGCAGATGACGGAGGGGAGGCTGTGCCAGAACCTGTCACGGTGAACTGAGCGCATTCAGGATAGACTAGCGGGTGTCAGCTGATGTTGTGATGCAAGTGCATCGAATAAGAAGCTTACACTGTGGATTGTTCGCCTGATGGACGGCGATGAGCTCATGTCGGATCAGGTAGTTACCCGCTGCGAGTGTGGCTGGAATGGTGACCGTGGCATATAGAGTGTCAAGGATGGCATCACCCGCCCAGATTCCTGCGTTCTCAGTGCCGGATATAAGACCTTGCTCGAATATCTTGACTGTAGTTACGTGAGCAACGTTTTACATCCAAGGGAGAGCTGACACGTACACCAGACCTTGCCTGCTCCATCAAAGCTGTCACAAGATCCTGGACATTTCGCCATGTATACGAGAAGTGAAGTCGGCCTATGAGTCCATTGCTTCCAGTGTGTCTTCAACTTTGCGCCAGCGGCAATGGTACCTGACACGCCTGTACCGAGCGTGCCCTTGTTGTTGCAACGGATGTTGACTGTCTATGGAGTGTTAGCTTCTGCTTGGTCCACCTTGGTGCAAAGTCTTACAGAAAGATCTTTGATGTACATAGGGTCGTAACTTGAGTACTGTCGCTGAATTGTCTTTTGACCCGCAGCCGAGTTGTAGGGCGACCATCTTGAACTTGTTAGAGTACGCAATAAACAGACATGATAAGATCGTTACCCTTCATATGTTGTACCTCCGACAATATACTGATCAACTCCACCATGTGCGGTTGCGGTCGCTATCAGCGAAGCAGCTCCTGTGAAGACTGTAAAGAACTTCATATTGCCTTTCGATATTACTGAGGAGAGATGAAGGATATTTTGTTTGGCTGTGTGAGAAGACCAGAAGTCGTACAGACCGAGAGTGCATCATCTCATATACACTTCGTCTGCCCCTGCAAGCTATACTAGCGTGTACCGCGTGACAAGACCGGGTATTCAGTCATGTCGCGGAAGCAAATCTCCACATGTGCCATAGATTGATGTCTACTGCTAGGCCGCATGCTCGGTTTGCCACAGCCGCATGGCGCCTCGGTCTAGGGAGAAGCTCGTGTTATCGGGCTAGATCTGGGGAAGAACAATTAATCTTTTTGGTCGACCAATGATGCTGGGAGACGAGTGAGGCTTTTTGGGTAGTCCGACGGAGAAAGCAGCCGTTGTGGGTGTATATAGATGAAGTTCGCAGGGATGTTAATAGCCGGAGGTCAAAATTCGCGGGAACATCGGTAGCTTGTGCCCATGACTTCGATGCTTGGTATATGAGGGTGTGGGTCATCTATAATTTGAAAAAAGTCTTGAATCAGAGATGCTCGATGCTTGGTTGACTGTGGAGACCGCCTAGGTGAAGTCCAGGGCTTGAGTCGCATGGTTGTCTGGGATTTGACTCAAGACAAAGCTGGTGATCGACATCAACGAACTACTGTTCCTGTAAAACATAGGCAAGATTGATTACGCACAAACTTGTAAGAAGTACCGATTCGGAGGCCGTTTACCGAAGAGTTGTAAAATCGCTTATGCGCGTTGCGACAGTATTCATTGCACGTGCAGATTTGCAGACCATGCTGAGCGAGATGGAAACCTGGTTGGAAAGCTTGGCTGTGGGAACATCCCATGTCATTCCAGGGTGCGATGGCTTGTCTGAGCGAGGAAGACTGAACGGTGAACCGAATATATTCAGAACATACAATGCTTCGGTAGCTGATGTCCTCGTCACCGGTGGAGGTAGGTAAGATCGTGCGACCGAGGTATCGGGCAGGCTGTCACTTAACCTGGTCGTCTGACAAGACGGTATAGTGTTCAATAGCGCCATGCAATGATGCCCATCGTCGGATAAGCACTGGTATGCGTGGGGTGCCATCCTACGTTGAGCAGAGAGTCGATAAATGAAGACCGATCCGAGTTCCAGGTCCGAAAGCATCTCTCGGAGACGGAGTGGCGCTCAAAGCTTAATTAAGGCTTCTGGTAAGTTGGAAACAATTTGGTTGTTGCCGGACTTACTCAAATGGCAACCTGGCTGGAGGAGAGTACCATGCGAAGAGACAACATGATAGGAAATGACTTTTATGCACTACCTGGTTCCCCAAACGCCATAGTGGTGGTTCTGAAATAGTTCGGTAACCAAATGATGGAAAGCAAAAAGCAGAGTGGCGAAGGACATAAGATCTTGAATCAGGTGCCATGCAGACCCACCCATTTTCCTCGGCAGAGACTGATAGATCCGCCATGTGTGCCGCTTGCGGTGTCGCAGAGATAGACGAGTTCAACGACCCCAAACTTATACCCATCGCAAATCGCAAAATCCAACCTGGTGTACGTTCTCCATGAACAGCAAACTCTTTATCCAGTCGAGCATACGCAAGCCAGACTACTGTAAATAGCTTCCAGGGTTGCGCCCTTGAAGTGTAACAAGGAGATCGTAGAAGTCCTTCCTCCAGTCGACACACTCAAGGTATTCCCACCAGAGGCGAAGTGCAGGTTCTTCATCCATATCAGACTGTATTTGATTAGCTTCCATGTTGTTTGCAACTCCATGCCACTTACCGCATCGAAAGCCTTGAGAATAGACTGCTTTTTGATCATGGCGGTCTTCATATTGGCCTCACGCTCCCACTCGCGAAGTTGTTCCACGTACTTGCGCACGTCTTTGGTCATCTTCTCGGTTAGTGCGATCTCTGCATGAGAATCGATAGTGGTTTCGTGGTCTAGGGCAGCAGAAAGACGGCCTTCGTACTCGGGCTTGCGAAAGAAATGCTTTTTGAGCTCTTCGGTAACCCACTCTTCGCGCGTTGTCGACGTGAGCTCCTCAGCCCAGTAGTTCTTGACGTGCTGAGGTACTCTAGCTGTCATGGTGTCGTAGTCCAACTTATCAGACCATCGTGTCTGGGAATAGTTTCCATAGTACATGTAACGCTTGCCGACCAGAACAAACATGGGTACGTTCTCGTATGAGTTTGAGTCGTCATCAAGTAGATCCGCAAACTCTTCCTCTGGAGCCTTATTGAAGAAGGCAGTGAGCTTTGCACCATGGTCTCCAGGCGCCTCGGGAAGGTATGGTTCGTTCTGCGGGTCTAGCTGGTAGTACGTGCGGTTCTTGAGGATACATGGACCCTTGCCTTTGACGAAGCGTAGGCCCGGTGACCAAGAAGATCCGCCAAGGATGTTGGCAAGGAAGTCAGGATGGAATGTGAAGGTAGTGTCGCCTGGAAGAATTGGACCTGAAAAAGCGTCCAGAGTTGTAAGATGGTAGGGCTTCCAAGCTCGGTTCAAGGAAATGCGTTCGAGAGACAATGCTTGATCCTGACCAACAGTCTTTGGTGAGACAGGCGGAGTTGGCGCTGGCATAGGAATCTGCTTGACTGCTACATCAGTCTGAACGTTGCTAGTGACATGGTTCTTAGAATTGCGGGCCACGACCTGTTCTTTAGTACTGCATCACGGTCAGTTTCGAATAAAGCACAATGTATCAAGTATTTTCACGCTTGTAGGCGGTAGACTCACCTGCCGTCATTGCTGGGTTCGGCTTTCTTGCCACGCAAATGTGGAGGCAGCGAACTCTTGACTGTACCGCCACTGGTCACACTAGCAGCTCTGAGATGGGGAGGCGTACTGCCATTCGTCTTGGAGGAGGCAATATCATTCGCCTTTTGCACGTCAGCGCTGCCCTTCACAGATGCGTGTACCTCGTCTTTGAGGCTTTCCAACTCTGCCCGGAGTCGTACAGCATCCTGGTGTGATGTCTTTGCGTCCACTTCTTGAAACGGGCCAACATGTACTGGCCAACCGCCTTTCTTTGGCTTGTCGACGGAGAAGGAGAGGCCGTGGTACAGTTCTCGGAGACCATTGACATCCTCGAGCAAGCTTGCATGTCCCTCCTCCAAATTGAGAACCCGTGCCTCCAGGTATGACGAGGAAGGGCTGCTCACCTGGCTGGCCGTACCGTTTTGCTGAGGACGGGTTGGAGCGAAGTTGTTGGCCGTAGGGTTCATCATGTACTGTGGAGAGTACGGACCGTGGAGGACTGGATCGCGGTCAGACATTGTACCTCGAGATTACTGGACCACTCCAAACCAAGGCGACTTGTGAGTCTGTGATGATCTGGAATTATCTGGACTGCAATACAGTGTGAGTCTACAATGAATGTGAGGGAATGAGGGTCGGAGTCTCACCGTGAGATAGTGATTCAAGGTCGTGAGAAGTCGTGAGTAAGTAAGGCGTACTTGAGTAAATGGAGCAGAGAAAGCAATGGGAGGGAGATGGAAGAAGAGACGGTAGCAAACCTCATAGGACTTGCTTATATAGGCTATAAGTGAGAGTACAGAGGCGGTGATAAGGCGGCACCTTTCGTGCTGCCTCGAGTGAGAGAGCAATGGACGCTGTCACATGTATCGATAGTGAAGTTTGCTGACAAGCATGAAGTAAAGTTTGTCCCACCAGGAACATCAGTACGGCCCTCGTGTATGGCGCTGATGGCATGTTACTAGGCATTCAGAATCACCATGTGGAGGTGGATGACCCGTCTTCTGTTCTGTGATTAGACTAGGAACTATCGCAGGCTTGGTCAATCGCCATAGTCGAATCTGGCATTGATCACGTCCTGTAGCATCTGATGTGAGGCTCTCATCGTGTCGTTCAGTATGTAATAGGCACGCACGTATCGCGTACCTGCCGCCGCCACGGTTAAGCTCTGGCACTAGCTTTCCCGTGCTGCAGCTCCTTCCTCGAGATCACGGCTGGCCGGATTTGATGCCTACGCATTGGTACCTGCTGGGCATCGAAGTGAGCTAATCGCAAGACGCGGGTGTCCGGCTTCCGAGGTCTCACCGACTCAAGTTGACGACTGCTCTTTGTCTATACTCTGACAACCACTCACAACGACGCCGGCAAATTTCTCTCGCTCCGTGGCCTTTCGCTTATCGTGGTTCCAGTTCCTGGCTCTTGGTACCCCGCGCTTACGAGGTCGACGAATGTCATATCGGAATGCGCATCCCGAAAATTGATGCATACCGTCTCTCTGTCCCCTGATGTACTGCCATGTGCTGAGATGGATGGAGTGCCCTACCTACCATAGCGCGTCTCTCCCGAGTCAACTTCACACCTCAGCACTAGAACTGCACGGTCCTGTGTCATGGTCAAGCCTAGGGGGTATTTTCCGGCCATGTACACCGTCGAGCTCTGTCTGCAAGGCTGCAAGTCTCCGTGTATTGACAAGTGCCTGGCGCTGCCATTTGGGGATGCACTACGCGAGCGACCGGGATAGTGGGGAAGCCGCGGCACGCGACATACGCGACACAGCGTGAAGTAGGAGATGGCACCTAGGTGTATCGCCAAAACAGTCGGAAGCGCAGACACTCTAGTAAACGGCACATCGTGTGATAGATAACACGTCGAGATTGGAAGGAGCTCGTAGTAGCTTGGCCTAATGCAGGGGAAGGGAAAGGAGGACCCTGACCGAGAAGCGCGCCAACGTCATTGCGCGCTTGGGCCTTGCCCGTCATTTTGCTCTCCATCTCGCTGGCGATCAGTACACGACCACCGTAGGCTCATCTTCGCGAAACCCTAAGGGACCCTGACAAGCTTCAGAGCAACCGCCAACACATTTCACTTGTCGTCGTAACACGCCATTGGTCCACCACCATGCCCCCAAAACGTACTCATGCTCACGACGAGGCGCACACCTCACTCAAGGACAAACTGCAGAACCTCCAGGGCTCCAACGCGCGGGGCGGCCGTCGTAACGGTGGGCCGAATGTCGCAAATGGCAGTGCTCTGAAAGAAGTAGACAATGCTTCTACCCACAGCGGCCAGACTTCTACCGATCTCAGCTCGTCAGGAAACGTTCGTCGCGCCCTTGTCCTCACTACCTGCACACATACATTCGCGGTCGCTGACACATCACCTCTGCAATAGATCAAATGGTCGTCGCAAGACCCGTCCGTCCTCCAAGGCTACCGAAGAGCCTATCGCCTCGACTGCCCTTCCAGCTTCAAGAACCCGCTCAGCCACGTCGTACTGAACCAGGGCATTGGACGAATGTCTCCGACCATGGCCCGACCGAAGGGAAAACGACGTGTTCACAAGGACCAGCTCGGCATGGCTGTCAAAAAGAGCTTCAACTCTCAGGCTGTCACCGAGAGTGACGTGATTGTCGACTGGCTGTACAAGTCGAAACACCAAGGTAAGGCGTCCAGACACGGTCCGGCACGTTTCCTTTGCTGATCTGCATACCAGACAATGAGTTTAGAGTACGATTCGCTCCTCAAAGGAAGTGACTGGGTCACTCCGCGCATACACATCGCTGTATTTCCGACTTTCTTCGACGATACCCCTCTTTGGCACGATAGCCACCACTTTTACATACGGATTACAAGCATTGAACAGGAGTTTGGGATACTGGGCATTAATGAATAGGGAATGGTTATGCATCATGGCTCGGGTTGGCCGCGCGGGATCGGTCTGGTCTGGACACACAACGTGAAGCATGGCATGTACAAGCATGAGGGTTATCAATAATGAGTATTTGGTAACGCTGAGATTTGGGCTCGAGGCTACGGATGCGCCGCAGGCGCATCAAGTTCATAGCACGTTTGCCATGCGCCTCCCGCACAACGAACCGAAGGTAAATAGCAAAACCAATGGCATGAACTGGAAAGACCAGCCGTAATATATGCATCTGCTCGTTTGTCTGCCCCGGCTTTTCCGTGAGCGGCAGTCGCGTCGTGGTAAACTCTCGAAGCTTCGACGCGCTCTTTACCGAGGGTGACCAATGACGGTGCGTCACCGGCCCGTGCCCGCAAAAAGTTGTCAATTATCGGCTTATACATCACTGGGCGAAGCGGAGAGCGAGAAGCAGCATCAACATACCCATTGCCCTCCCCAGATCATTCCAAGATGAGTTTTGCTGGTCCCATGCCGCTCAAGGCGGTGGCTCCTGTACGCATTGCTGGCTCGAGATCTTTCGCCAAATGTCAACGACGATGTATAGCGACGCAGGCCTCAAGAACACAATCGCGGAGACCTTCTATCGCGCAGAAGCAGCAAGTCCACAATGCGCAGTCAATACGGGTATGTGTTCTCATCCGTGCCCTTCCAACTGTAGATACTAATACGCTATGCACAGTTCTTCCACGCCTCTTCCCCGTCCTTCGCCATGGCCGACCCGTACAAGACACTCGGCGTCAGTAGAGATGCATCCGCTGCCGACATAAAAAAGGCCTACTATGGTATGGCGAAAAAGTACCACCCCGACACAAACAAAGACGCCGGTGCGAAGGAGAAATTCGCTGCCGCACAATCCGCATACGAAGTTCTCTCGGACGCTGAGAAGAAGAAGGCCTTTGATTCGTACGGAGCCGGTGCTTTCGATGCAAACGGCGGCTTCAACCCTGGGGCCAGTGCGGGAGGACCAGGAGGAAACCCGTTCGGAGGAGGCTTCGGCGGCTTCGGCGGGTTTGGTGGTGCTCAAGGTGCGGGAGGATTCCAGGATATCAATTTCGAAGACTTGTTTGGAGCATTCACGGGTGGGCGACGAGGAAGAGGGGGAGGTGGGAGAAGGAATCCCTTTGAAGAAGAAATCATGGTGGGCGACAACATCGAAGTGCAAACAAACATCTCATTTTTGGATGCGGCCAAGGGCGTCAAGAAGGATATTCACATTAGCCCCATGGCAGAGTGCGGGACATGTAGTGGCAGTGGTCTGAAGCAGGGTGCTAAGAGAGCAGAATGTAAGAGCTGTGGAGGTACCGGACAAAGGGTGACGAGCATGGGTGGCTTCCATATGAGCGCAACCTGTTCATCTTGCGGAGGATCCGGATTCGCGATACCTAGAGGCTCGTCTTGTGGCACTTGCGGCGGCGATGGAGCAGTCAAAGACCGGAAAACCATCACTATCGACATACCTGGTGGCGTAGAGGACGGCATGCGGTTGCGCGTTAATGGCGAAGGAGATGCACCGCTGACAGGTCACGCCATGTCTTCTGGCTCCGTCCGCGGCCAGAAGGGAGATCTCTACGTCCTGATTCGCGTAGCAAATGACTCGAAGTTCAAGCGCAATGGCTCTGATATCCTTCATACCGCTACCATCCCATTCACCACTGCTGTCCTCGGAGGAGAGATTAAAGTCCCCACGCTCGACGGCGAAGTCAAAGTCAAGGTTCCTACTGGATCTGGAACTGGCGACCGCATCACACTTTCTGGCATGGGCATGAAGGTGCTCTCGGGCCGACGTGGCGGCAAGGGCGATCTGCGTGTTGAGTTCAAGGTCAACATGCCCAAGTATCTCAGTGTCAACCAGCGGACAATTCTTGAGATGCTAGCGGACGAAATGGGAGACAAGAGCGCGCAACGCGTCATCAACCCCGGGAAGATGAAGGATGAACATGGGAACAGCGTAGGAGACGACCACTCGAATGAGGGCTTCCTGAAGAGCGCGTGGCACAACCTCACGGGACAGCACAAGCACCTGGATCCAGAGGAGAGGAGGAAGGCGGAAGAAGACGAGAAGAAGAAAGGGTCTGGCTGAGCATGTGGAGAAGTTGTGAGGTGTTGTATAACAGGGCCGGCGTACAGGACGACTCATGCGACTCATGTTTTCATGTTTGCAGCAAGACGATTGAAAGCATTTGATGGCGTACATGACGATGGCTTGGACATGGTGTATAGAAGTATCCGTATTTGGCCTCTCGACTCAGGGCTTGTATAATATTACGCTGTTCATGATCAACCAAGAAGGGCATAGTTTTGCAGTGTTCTTGAGATGCTTGACTAGCTCTGTAGCCAATATCGCGGGCGCGTAACGAGGGCCAGATTCGGCCTCCTTGCATGGTAATTGGTCGACGCGAGCCGCACAGCTGGGGTTGGCTTTGAGGTTGCCATAGATTGTCGCGACGGTGTGACGAGGTTGAAGAGTCACATATCGATAGCGGTCTGATTCTCGTGGCGTGCCTGAGGCATGATAGGTGGGTGTGGATGAGGAAGTCGCAGCTCTGGTGTTGCTTATGCATGTGCCTGCGTCTTCCCCACCAACCTCGCTCGCACCCTCCGAGCTCACCGTCAGCACCAGACATCGTCTGCATCGTTACCACGTAGACTTTTAAGCGTCGCCTGCGCCGCACGACAATCGTTCCCAGGACCCGGATTGACTAGACTGTGCCTCATGCGGCTGTTTCCCTGCGAACGCTTGATTCGGTGAACAGCCACCCGACCAGCGCATCGTGCCGCTGTGCATATCCCTACTTTCAACGCCATCTGCTGCGTGATCGCTTTGCCGCCCCCCAGGGACATTCACTGTATTCATACGAGAGAACTAGGCAGAAGGATTGCCAGCTACCGCCCTAGCGTATCCTCCGAGGCCCACGACAGCCCACTTCCCACGTTGTCGCCTACGCCATTGTCGCCGATCACCACACCCGCACGCCCAAGGACCAACCCTCGCGGCGATACCTCTCCAGAAAGCGCGCCCAGCGGCGGCCTCCTCAGCGCAAACACCGCCCACCATGACGACGCAGATACCCATGATCTCGGTGCCGCTGAAGCAGACGAGCGAGATTGACTGGATAACCCCGCTGAAGCAATACATACGCGCCACGTATGGCGACGACCCAGAGCGCTACAATGAGGAATGTGGAACGCTGAACCGCTTGCGTCAAGACATGCGAGGAGCCGGCAAGGACAGTGCAGCGGGCCGGGATCTGCTCTACAGATACTACGGACAGCTCGAACTCCTGGACTTGAGATTCCCCGTCGACGAGAACCACATCAAGATCAGTTTCACATGGTACGTCCCGAACCGATAGTTAGGTTGAATGGAGCAGAGGGCAGAGGCAGAGGGCAGATAGGGGCAAAGTAAGCAAGAGGACAAGCAAGACTAACGATTGCCAGGTTCGATGCCTTTACGCATAAACCTACCTCTCAGTATTCCCTCGCATACGAAAAAGCTAGCATCATTTTCAACATCTCTGCCGTCCTATCTTGCCATGCCGCACACCAGAACCGCCACGAGGATGTCGGGCTCAAGACCTCATACCATTCGTTCCAAGCCTCGGCCGGCATGTTCACATACATCAACGAGAACTTCTTACACGCACCGTCGACCGACCTTAGCCGCGAGACAGTCAAGACACTGATAGCGATTATGCTGGCACAAGCGCAAGAGGTGTTTCTGGAGAAGCAGATTGCTGACGGCAAGAAGGTCGGCTTGTTGGCAAAACTGGCGAGTCAGGCCGCGTTTTTGTATACACAGGCAACGGAAGGTGCGCAGGAAAACGTCACAAATGCCGTGTTTGAGAAGGTCTGGCTTTTGGTTTGCCAGGTAAGAACATCACAGTAACTTTTGCAATTGGAAACTGACCGTCTCGCAGATCAAATCGCATCACATGGCTTCGCTAGCCCAGTACTATCAGGCTCTGGCCGACGACGATGCGAACACCCACGGTGTAGCCATCTGCAGACTACAAGTCGCCGAAACGCATGCCAAAGACGCCAATCGAACAGCTCACGGCTTCCCGAACAACGCGCCGGCAAACTCGAATCTGACCTCGGAGACTGGGGGAATATTGGCAGAGATGACGAAGAAACATCTGGCCAACGTTCAGGAAAAGTTGGCAGAGTTTTCCAAAGACAACGACTTTATATACCACCAAGGCATTCCGAATGAAGCGGCCTTGACGCCAGTGCCGAAAATGCCTGCTGCCAAGGCGATACCCGTCAGCGAGTTATACCAGGGACAGGACATCCAGAGAATCATCGGTCCAGACATCTTCCAGAAGATTGTCCCACTCGCAGTCACTGAATCAGCTAGTTTGTACGATGAGGAGAAGGCTAAGCTCATACGCGCCGAGAGTGAGCGTGTCGAGGTCGCCAACGATGAGATGGCCGCTAGCCTGGACTACCTGAAATTACCTGACAGTCTAAATGTACTACGAGGAGGCATGGACCAAGACAACCATGTCGACAACGAATTCCGAATGTGGTGCGAAGAGCTCGCTGGACACCAATCGTTCGGCCCTGCGTTTGAGCAACTGGATAGGGACAAGTCGGAGATACTGGGTTCACTTGATGCCAGCATGAAACAACTAGACATGGAAGAGAGTGTCTGTGAGAAGATGAGGTCCAAATACGGACCTGACTGGACACAGCAGCCTAGCTCTCGGTTAACGTCCACGCTGCGAGACGATATCAGAAACTACCGGGGCGCCGTTCAGGAGGCGAGCACTAGCGATGCACAATTATACAACACATTTAGGCAATGTGAAGCCGACTTTGACGAGATGCGATCGGCTGGCGAAACGGATGAAGCCGATGTATTGTACTCAAGAGCTATGGTCAAAGCAGGCGCAAGTAAGGGCAAAAGCCCTAGGCCTACTGAAGGCAATCTCATCGATGATGACATTGATGAGGGTCCATCGGTAACGGATCAGATTGCGGCTGTTGAAGATATCTTGCGGAAGCTGAACCTTGTCAAGAAGGAGAGGACGCAGATACTCAAGGACCTCAAAGACAAGGTATGTGATCATCGACGCTCGAGTATGCCATGTATTGACTTTGACAGGTTCACTCTGATGACATTTCTAATGTACTAATTCTGAACAAAAAAGCCATTGCGAACCAGGAGTCGCAATTGTTTAAAGCTGAGCTGGAGAAATTCAGGCCCCACCAGAATCGCATACTACAGGCCAACCATAAACAAGCTTCATTCCTGAAAGAGCTCACTCGAACTTACTCGGATTTACTCAAAGACAAGCGCGTGCGATCTGAGCAAAGCAAATATGAGGCATTTTCAAGACAACGAAACATCGTCATGACCAAATATCGCAGAGTATACCAAAGCTTCAATGATCTTGTTGCTGGATTGTCGCGCGCTCAAACCTTTTATTCAGAGATGAAGGACACAGTGTTAAGCCTACAGAAGAATGTTGAAACTTTTGTGAATAACAGACGCAGTGAGGGCGGACAGCTCCTGACTAAGATTGAGGAGCGCAACAAGGCACAAGGCGCAGATCAGGAACAACAAAGAATGAAGGAACTAATGGAGAGGATGTCACTGGAACCTTCAGGCTCACCTGTATCACAAGGTGGAGGCCGTAAGAAGAGCATACCACCTCCGCTTTCCTCAACACCTGGTTATCCGTCAACATCAGGAGCTAGCCATCCGGCGTATAATCCTGCAGCTTCACCACCTGTTACGCCACGCTATCCAATGACCACAGGCCCAAGCCAACAGTTCATGTCGCCACAGCAATCCTATGGCCAACCCTCGAACGGCTACAACCAGCAGCAACCCCCACGACGGGAGAGCTATGGACAGCAATATCCCACGCATCAAACGCAGAACTCGCAGAGCTCATCGGCTTATAACCCCGCGATTCACAACCAATACAACCCCACCTCACCACCAGCACACCAGCAATTCTTCTCTCCACCGCCTGCACAACACCAACCACATCAGCCATGGGGTCAACCTCCTTCAAACCAGCAGCAACAG
Organism: Alternaria postmessia; assembly: GCF_024291825.1. Taxonomy (NCBI): domain Eukaryota; kingdom Fungi; phylum Ascomycota; class Dothideomycetes; order Pleosporales; family Pleosporaceae; genus Alternaria; species Alternaria postmessia. The sequence goes on from NW_026260096.1 coordinate 109,216, forward strand.
TGGGGTGGTGCACCTCAGAATAATCTGCCACAGGGTTATGTTCCACCGCCACCTCCGCCGGGACCGCCGCCAAGTCAATATCAGCAAGATTATAGTCACTTCAGCCAAGGAGGCTATCCAAATGGACCCGGGGGATACGCGAACCAGCAGCGACCGGCACAAGGACAGGGTCAGAACGGGAACGACCCCTGGGCGGGATTAAGTGGTTGGAAATGATGAATGTGGAGAGATGGAGGGAATACTACCTTCGCGCAGGATACCGTCGTAACAAGAAGAGTAGGGCCCGGATCATAAATTCAGTTCGTTCATTATTGGCGATTCGAAAAGTGGACTTGAAATAACATCAGCGTATTGCTAAGGTAGGTGTAGATAATGGATACATCGTACATCATACACGGCAGTCCTCACGGACGTTGGCTTTTGGTTTAATCTTTACTCTTTTTCATATAGCCTAATTCGTGGTTTCAAACATTTGACCTAACAATCAGACAAGCTATTCGCCAACAAAGTCGTAGACCATCCTCACTCTCAACTCTTCACCCTTCTCATTGCTAACTCTTACACGTCTCGTATGCCTTCTCTCCCCATCAACCATCTCAAAGCCCCAAAGGTGGCTAGCCTCCCATTCACCCTGCTTCTTCCCCTCCGCATGAATCAACTTTCCCTCGCTATCCCCTTCAATCCATTCACCCTCGCCCTCGCCAACTACGCCCGTCTTCCTCCCCTCCTCGACACTGACCCATCGACTTCTTCCTGATACCTCACCGAAGAAACCATCCTGGTTGGTGCGCCACTCGTAGTCCAAGGTATAATCCTCTGTAGTACCAGGGATTTTGCCGCTAGTTATCGACTGCGCCATCTTGATATGTTGATCGTCTGGTTGACTGATTTTGAGATGGATAGATGCTGCGGTGGCTGTCTTGCGGACTAGAACGTTTACGCCTTGGAGCGCGAGGACTGATGCAAAGTCATCGGAACAGGCTTTGTTTAGTTGCCATTTACCCGATAAGGACTGTAGGGATTTGTTGGATGGAGCAGCCATGGTTTGTGACGTGTTGGTCGTTGTAATACAGAGTACTGTGAGCAGCTTTGACAGGTCTCAGATGGTGTGAGGCGCCGTTTCATAGTCTGGAATCGTGTCGTCACCACCCGCATGCTTTCTGTTCATCTTGTTCCAAAGCAGCAACCCTTCTCTATTAGGCATTAGAATAGCTCAGTAGGTTGATTTGACGAACACCATAAACACCAAGAGCATCATGGTTGTGTGATAATGGTAGTTGTCTCGAATTACTCTCCGTTAGTGGACGTGGATCGCCTTGGCTCTGATGTTGGTGGTACCACTTCTTTCCACGGATCTGGTCTTCTCTATCCTCGCACTGCATTAGTTCTATCAACAACACAAAGCGCGCAGCATCAAGTCTGAGACATTCTATCACCAACTAGGATGCGACATAGATTGCCGTTCCAGGATATCCCCGCGTCTTTCCCAACCTTGTTGGGGCGGTATCACAGCGCCGGTGCCTTTGACATCATCGCGGACAACGCGGCATCTTTGAAGTATTGCAGACAGCTATGCTCGTTACATCGTCCCCTTGCTAGGGAAGCACAAGTCAGGGTTGCTTGGTATAATCGCATTAGAGGTGGCTATGGGCGGCGATCTTTGGTAGGCTAAATAACGATAGACGCACAGCGCTGGGGCTGAATGCGCTGACGAGGAGGTTGGCCCTACCAGCTACCCACATTGACATCACACCAACAGGCATCAATCAACGAGGCGCAAGAATACTTATATAGTATTCAGCGCTTCTAAAACTGCGAGATCACTCACCAGCGATAGGAACCGCTATCACATACATTTACTTCGACATCTAAACAATCTCTAACAGTTGTTGAACCCGCCGCGATGTTGCACACCTCAGCCGCTATTCTCGCAGCAGTCTTCTGCTCGTTGGCCTCCGCGCTACCCACATCCAATATCGTTGCTCGAGCAGGCGGGCCCGCGATCACGCCTATACCCTCGAACTGCACCGTTACGGATCCTCTGCCCACCGATCCAAACACGTCTTACGTGCCAGCACCAGCTGCCCACGACGATATTCTATACAGCTCTTACTACCCTTCCTACACATCAAACACAACTGCCATGGCACAACAGTGCCTCCAGCAATGTTACGGCTACGGATATCATGTCGAGTGCAAGACAGCATACTGGGCAGAGAACGTCGTGGTGCCGGCAGGATACTATGGCACGGCTGGCGGACAACTCGAGACGGCTTGTCTAATGTTCAGTAGAGCACTCACAGGCGACGACTTCGTGGCAGCACCAGAAGGCCAGGGCACGAGTGCAACTGCGAGCAACATTGCATGCTGATAGTGTCATTCCATGATGGTCAAAGTTTATCTTAGCGAGTCGGCCCGTTGGTCATGAGAAACGATCTGAAACATGGAGTTTTTGGAGTCTGGCTTTACGTCATAGGGTAAAATGAGGATATACAGTAATTGCCGTTTGGCAAGATAGGGTCACCGGTGTAGATGGGGTTTCACCTTCTCTCTAGGCCAAACGTTCAACCGAGTTAGATGATAGACGCTACGTAATGATTTAGCCATTTGTGTCTTTATGAGTGCAGATGTCACTAGTGTTGTGATGGTACCCTACAACTGTTGGTGTTCTGACGAGTAGGATTATAGAATGGTTGCGGAAAGATGTCAAATGCTGGAGCCAACATGGCAGTACCTATGAATTCGTGGCATCTAGATGAGTCGTCTCAAAGACTCACCAAACAATAAATCTACCTAGCTAGCAATGTCGTCATGCCCACTACTAAATTAGCGAGGTCGTATCGTCTGGAAGAACCTATTTTTGGGTGACACAAGCGGCAACGTCCGTCTCGTGAAAAGTGAACAGGGTAACAATCAAGCTTTCTTAGGTCAAAAGCCTCGCGAGACCAGTCCGTAAAGAAGCGAATAGTACAGATACAGGCTGTGAGTCCCGGATCGCATCGTCTATTCTTACCTCTTCGCCTTCCCCGTGTTGTCTAGCTTTGACGGATTTTCCAATGCACATGATGGTGGGGCAAGAAAGACGCTGGAATGCAAGCGGTTGGCGGGCTGGCGTGGTGCGCCTTCAGCCGTTGCGTGGAATGACCTGCATTTACGAGGTCACTCTCGCGTCGCGCTTTCTTTACATCTTCTCGCCTGTTCGCTCTATTTTTTGTGCTAGCGTCTCGAAAGCGCATATCGGAATGGTCTACTAGCATAGCCAGCTTCGGTAAGGTGGGATATACAATACGTCCCAATAGCATGGCTGTGGGTAGCCAAGCCTTTGAGGCGTTATCCTTAACGGGTGTACTTGCTTGGTGGGTCACAGGTCAGGAACATCCCTGATACATCACATTATCTGGATAGCTAGAGCTTCTCAATGCGTGGATATTGGATGCAAATTACCATCGCACTTGCCTCTAGACTCGAGGAAGACGGTCTTTCCGCGGTGAAAGGTAATGCACGTGCAACAGCATTCATGGCGGGCCGACCATCCGGGTACCTGTCCCGCGCTACTTCGTCCCTCTCATACTTCATGTCTCTCCTCGGATTTTGTCCAACTCACACACAGTCTATTGTCGTGTTAGGAAGTTGTTAATACGGAGATAGAACGGAACTCTATATGTTACTGCACGTGCTACAGTTATTGCGTTACTCTACACCGAAGCCTATCAGATGAGCACTTCCCTACCGCCTCATTTCGGCTCATTGGATGCCACCAACATAGCTACCTTTAGGGCCGCCGTCAAGGTTTCCCCATTCGCTGTTAGCCCTTGTATACCACAGTCAGATTTTGGGGCTGGTCAGAATGAGCGTACTCCGACCGGAGCTGCTGAAACGTTTATTGGTGGCATTGCGGAGATGTGTGGAGAAGGGGGCTGCTGATGACGGGCCGGCTTCCTATATCGGCATTGCAACTGATCTTGTTGGGAATATGGGGGAGTGTGGGGGCTGGAACGGTACTCTCACAGAAGGCAGACATTCATACTTTCGTTCTCCATACGTAGACTACGCACGGATTCAAGAGGGAGAAGCTCACAATATTCATGACTCAGATATGTGGTGGTTACAAGTTGGTATTAGGTACTATATAGATAGATCGGCCGTAGCTTCGTCAGTCATGAACGTATAGTGAAGATGTAGCCGACTGCAATGGTCAGCTCGCTTGCTAACAAACTAGTAGCTCAGAAGCTCATGATAGGTGCCAGATCACAAAGGGAAAAGCAATTATCGCCACAAAGGGCGCCTTAAACACATCGTCCAATGACCGCTGGTTTTAACGCAAAAGCAAAAAGGGTATAGACAAGAAGCGAAGTAAGAATCATGGAAATCTGTTACCCCATGTTGAATGTCCGCAGACTAAAATACTTCTGTTTTCACCGGTGCCGTTCCCTTGAACTCTCCATGCAATATATCCAGGAGCTTGCGGAGGGTGTCGGAATTGCTCCCTCGTCTACGGGCGATTGTTCCTTCCTCGTCTTCACCCTCCGCATCGTCGTCCTGTGTGAGAAGCTCGATTGTCCTTCGGAGCTTTTCATAGGCAGCATTGAGTTCCGTGTGCGATGTTTCGAGCTTGGTGTACTTGTCGTTTAGGATCGAGAGCTGGGCTTCAAGATCTCTGGCGTGCTTTTCTTTGCGCTCTCGAAACGCACGTTGGGCGGCACGATTCTGAGCTCTTCGGCGCTATTCGCACGTTAGTTCGAGCTTGTGTATGTAGAGTAAGATATACATACTCCCGAAGTAGTGTGGGTTCGTTCTGCTGGTGCAGGCTTGTGGGTAGTTCCGAAAGTAGGTTCAGTGTGCTGTAGTGGCCTCGGACTGCAATATGGGCTATCATGCTCTGAGCCAAAATCCGAGGGGGTCATGGGCATGGGATATGATCCAAAGTGCATGGGTTCGTCGACGATGTGAGGGTAGTAAGCTTGGTGGATATGTGCAGGAAACTGGTCATATGTAGAAGAGACCTTTGAAAGATTAGTTGACAAGTTTTGAAGACACAATCATGATACTAACAGGTGATCCACTCAGACTCGGAACTTTAGAGAGATCTGGAGGCATCTCGAATATGGCTGTCTGGTGTGGTGGTGCGATATAGTTGCCTTGTGCCATCCAGTAATCGAATGATTGAGAATCCATCGCTCTCGATTTACAGTTGTATAACAGTGAGGACAGGAGTCGATACGTCTGTGTGCTCGCGAAAACGTGTGTAGAGACGAGTGTTGGTATTCTCTCTCACTAGGTCTATATTGACGACCGCTGATGGTATGACGTGCAAGTGGCTTGTTGCTTCAAGTTAAGATACTTATGTGGTGGAGACAGCTTACACAACGGTGGGCAAGGTGAGATCTTATACACCGTGGGGACGTCGCGTATCTCTCCGTCGGAACCGCGTCAGTCACATGAGATGGCGGCAAGTGGCTTGACAGGGGTGGTTCTGTCATGCAATTCTGCCCACGACTAAATTCAACGGCCACGGCAGACCCTGAAAATGTGGCTTCCAGCGGGAATACGTGCAGAAGTTAGCTTGAGCTGCATGTTCACACAGCTTGCTACCGGCACACGGGTCCGAAGCACGGTCCACCACTGCAGGAAGCACATCAACTGTTGTTATTCTCGTCTTCGAGTGGTTCCCAGAGTTACACAACCAATGGCCATGGGGCAGGGGTCTGCATGGAGGCGTGCGCTATACTTTTTCGAGGCCTTGATAAAAGATTGGCATGCTTGCTGAGCCAAAGCGTAATGATTTCCCGCCAACCAAGCATACAGCGGCCAGGTTAGTCCGTCGTCGCGACCGTAGTAACAGGTAGAGGTACCTGGCGCTGTCTTCTCGAAGAGTAACTCCACTTTAGGATTATCGTCCCGCACACGATGCATGGTAGGGCTGTAATTTTCTCAGTTCAGAAACTCTTGGCTGCGATCGCACATTCGTGCGATCAATCAAACAAGATTCTTCTTGCAGTGAGACGCCCACATAGCTAGACATGATTGCTCTGTAATGCGCTGGGTCTAAGGACCTCAGCTAGGTGACGACATCAGAGCGACATACTGACCCAAGGTTACGTCCAGCTGGCCTGTTGAGTTTTCGCTTCGAGAGCTATGGGCCGAAGTTCGGTCGTAGTGAAGTGTCGTTCGCGCTAGCCGCGAGCAGTGTAAAGTGCATTCCAATTCTGTCACCGCTTTTCCTCGCTGAGCACCGATCCAGGGGGCCTACTAGTCACCGTTGAAGTAGCCTGCTCAGTGTGGCGCCTCTCTTATGAAGGCAGCCATCGCCAGCCCCGAAGCCTTCGAGGTTGGATGCCACACGATATCGAGTTGTGACCATCGAGGTGGACGGCCATCTCATACTTTGTCCGCCTAGTGAAAAAGGACAAAGTGCTTGGCAGACCTTTTCACATGCCTTATCGTGCAGCTAGAGAAAGACAACAGATAGTTGGCGAGGTTGATGACCGATCGGTGAGTGTCGGGTACAGTTACCTAGGGCGCGCCGAAAAGAAAGCCTATAGTGGCAACACGTGGTACGCTAGGTTAGCGAAAAGGCTACGTAAGCGCGTTTGCCATGACTTATCAGTAGCCATGTCCATGTAACGTTCCCAAGCGATTACCACCATCACGAAATGCTCGGCGACGTGAGGTGATATATCCTTACCATATTGCATTTGATCAGGCAACATGGTGCAGCCTGCTTGCATCGTGGGAATTCCAAGGCAGTTGAATTCAAACATACAGTATCGCAGACCAGGCCGTAGACAAGGCCTCATCTTTACCCTATGGCTTCGTTCTTACGCGGCATTCCCATATGGTTAGGAAGACAGCCCTACGGCGCTCTGCTACGACTACGCTGGACTACTTACCCAAAGCAGTAATTCTGCACTTCGAAATGTAGCAGCGCACTAGTGACGTAAGCGGGGAGAACTGGCTAGACCTGCACCAGCGCTTCTGCTGCGGAACGTGCATGAGGGCTGAAAATCCACCGCGTCTTACGCATCCTTCACCGGATCCGCTTTGGGGCTGTTCAATCTAACTTTGTGCAGCATCGCTCATCGGCCGACACATACGCAAGCGAGACCGTACATCTTATCTGATGGTCCTTCCTTGACCGATATGCGACTCGTACCGCCAACAAGCATACTCATTCGGACCGCGTACAGCCTTGATCTTGGCCCTGCAAGACATTAGCTCGCTATCCATAACAGGAAACACAACGCTTCTGCCCCGCTGCTGACACAGCTCGTCCTTCGCGACATGAGCCTCCGGCCTCGCTTCATGAGCCTACGAGATGCCGAGGCTAGCCAACCGGTTAAACAGTAAGCAGCAATGAAGGAGACGAGCCTATGAGACACTCTATACGATCAAGTTACACGTTTGACTTCATCTGTTCCGCATCATAGCACAGCCGCTCCTAAAATCGTACGCAGCGCTAGGCTAAAGCTGTCGAATGTTAATGCAAATACTCTGCATTATCTACACGACATAGTCAATACTGTCCAATGCGAAAAGTGTTTGCCATGTCTTCACTTACTCCAAGAATTAGAGGATGCAGAGTAGCTCACTGGCTGCCTGCTGTACCACTGTGTGTCTCCCATGACATGGTCATGGATCAAGTGTCTCAGTCAAGTCGAACCTCTCCGTTTCCAAGTCATCTTATCACGGTCCCTAAGCGTGATAGTGCTATGGGACGGATGTCAGGGTCCAGCGCTTGTAGATCCTAGCGGACACTAGCAGCCCTACAGGAAGCACGGCTGGCTTTAGCCCCGCTCCTTGTCAAAGCATAACCGTCCAGACCTATCGTACGATGTAAGACCATTATACATGTGCTAAGTCTGAACGGGTGGGATATCTGGCAGATATCGGGGAACCACGATGGCTTCCGCCTACTCCATCTGAAAACGGCGCTTGCTAACGTACAGACGGCCCCCGAAACATTAGAAGATATCCAGAATACACTGTGGACCCGCAAGCATAAGTACATCCAGCCCCCGAAACGTCCCGTATCTTGTCAGATTCTCCAGGTGTACAGAAAGTTAATCTCAAGCTCTGTACTGTGTTTCCAAGCGGATCCGAGTTGGCACCGAAGACACCACCACCATCACCACCACCACCATGGCGCTGACTGCGTACCCGTCTCGCGTAAGCTTCCCAACACGAATCAGAAGACGAGCTACGTGTTTCGGACCCGATCTAAGGCCTGTTCCTTTCGGTATCCAATAGGCTTACGCCTCACGTTCGTCAGTGCGCATTCTGAAGGTTTTCCAGAAGGTGACTCCCTCCGCTTGGACACTGGGGAAGCTTCGGAGATCTCCAAGCGCCAGAGCCTCATCACCGCCTGACATAGGGCTGCAGATACGAAGGCTTGTGCTAGAGGCTTGGAGAGGCTTCGTTAGCGGCTCTTTCCTGCTGATGTCTACACCCGTTGTCGGCTAGACAGCCATGGGAGTCTATACAGCCACTCACCAGCCTCTCTTATTCCCACACAAGGAGTGATGTCACCGGGCACAGACTCTCACACTACGTCACCCATGCAATACTTCGTGTCCCATTGGCATCTAGTATTGAGCACTGACCCTATCCAAACTACATGTCCTTTCTAGAAGGCAGAAGGCACGGGCTTCTATGCGTGTCATCCGTCTTGCATTTGCTACACACACTAGCGAGCTTACACAGTGTACGCCCTACAACTCGTCACTCTCGCATATGCTGTACAAAGGTTAGCACGATGTTGAATGTGCGGCTTGTATTTCTTCCTTCAAGACTAAGTGCCCGTTCAGACGCATAGATACAAACTACACATCACAAAAAACCACTTTTTCACTGTGCTAGAGGACTCCAGGTGACAGCAGGGAGCAGAAAGAGAGTTTTCGGCACAAATATTTGAATTCTCTACAAAAGTGCTATAGGCACAATCTCCTCCCTCCATATCATAACTACCCGTGTCATGTGCACTATTGTGCCTCTTGTTTCGCATCAATCAACATGTAACATCTCACGACAAGCTGTACGATAGGTCTACAGTTAGTAATTGTGTGGTTGGGGATGAGCTGTATATATCAACGTGTATACACAATGCATGGCAACATCACCTCTGTGAGCTTCGTGAACATGAGCGAAGCATCACAGAAGGGAAGAATGAACGCGGATGTGCAGGAGAGCTACTGGGCCTTGGGAAAGGGTGAATGCATGGAGCAAAGGTCGATCAAAGGAAGGATTGGGCGCAAGGTCTAGGTTCGGGTGTATGGTGCGGTGGTCTGGGCAGCTGATATCGTGTGGTGGGTTGTTTGCTAGGGCCAATGCTGCATAGGTAGGGGGGTCCAAAGTCCGAGTAGGGGTTTTATGGCCTGGATGTCGCAAAGAAACCAATACGGGGGATGGCGTAACTGCTTGTTGCTTGGAAATAGTTGTCGCAGGGCGCATCGACAAGTGCTTCGGGGTCGATGATGTTGCAACGGAGCTTACCTTCACACTTCACCTCGACACCACTCATCTCCATGTGGGCCAACGAAGCTGAACATCTAGGTGTTCAAATGCTACAGATGATTAGCAGGAAAACTCCAAAACTCCTCCCATTTTGGGTTCCTTTAACGCCTTATCGCTATGCAAGACAAAAAAACTAGGGGAATACTTTATAGTGTCCACAGACCGCTGCGTCGCTTGCCCATGGGGTAAACAAGAAGGGCAGCCATGAACAGACCAACAGTGATGCCGATAGCAATCTGGATCATGGACGCAGCGACGTTGAAGACGATTGCGTTCAAGCTGTCGGTTGTGGTCTGCATTACGTCAGTGATAAGTTTGGCCGGGAATGAAGAGGTGCTCACGTCGGCCGCTCCCCCTGACCCTTTAATTAGGGCAGATGCTGTTTGAAGAGCAGAGTTGATGCTTCCACTCGATGCAAGAGAGCCTGGAACTTGGACGTATACTGCAGGCAGGAGGACGGCGGCTGCAACTCCGTGACGCAACCGGCTGTAAAGGTTTGCCAGAACACCAATGGTGAAGGCGCCGAATGTGTAGGCGATGGGCGCTGACGACGAGAACTTCATTCCGGCGTAGAAGTTGACGATGTAGCCAGCAAAGGCGATGACAATCATAGCTGGCATCTGCTTGTACTTGGCCTGCACGGTAAACGTCGTGAAGAAGACGTAGAGCGGGACCATGAGAAAATTCCAGTAGGGGTTCATCGGGCTTTGGCACTGAGTCGAGTTGGTAGCGTTAGAGTCGATGGCGCCATATATAGCGGTACCAACAGTGATGCCGTATCCAAGAAAGAGCGAGTAGATGATGGCGAAGACAAGTCGGATGGAACCTGGTACGATAGCGCGAGACTGAAGCTCAAGGGCTGAGCTAAGCACCAACCATCCAGGAAGAATCAGGGCGATGGCGCTCTGTGCAATGGCCGAGAAACAGAATAGGTTCCCGTTGTTGATGCTACCAAACGCGCGTGCAAGGAAGCTCATGAGGATCGTCGCGGTGATCTCGAAAACGGTGCTGTATGTCTTGGATAGGGGGGCGATGACAAGCTGAAGCAGGCCTAGGACGATTCCGAGGACGAATATGACAGGCATGTCGATGGGCCGGGCCTTGAAGAAACAAGAAACCGCGGCACTCGCCAAACCATACATCAGTACAGTCAGCCACCGCGGGTGACGGTCCTTGGCATTGATGACCTCGTCTAAACGAGCGAGAGCTTCATCTAAGCTGATAACATCGTGCAAAACCTCCTTGTAGATGTCGTGGGTGTCCTTGAGCTTGCCAAGGTTAACTCCCTGGGCGGTACGAACAATCTTGACTTCAGCCGTGTGAGTGAGGTTGTCGTCAAAGGAGATGATCATGCAGCCGGGGATATAGAGAAATTGGCTGTTGATCTCAAGGACCTTGGCGGTGGTCGCGAGGTATTCTTCGAGACGATGTGTAGGCGCTCCAAAGAGCATGAGGGCGCGGCACATGCGGATGATGTACTGTTGTCGTTTGAGAATGTTGGCTACGTGGATCTTAATCTTGGCATCCTGATCTTCCTTTGCCTTCCAGACCTTGGCGATGATGTTGTTACTGCTAGTTCGCCTGTGGTTGCGGGGGCGTAGGGGGACATCCTTCTTTTCGTCCTTAGGGTTCGCCAGCTTGGCTGAAGCGCCGATAAGAGTGGCCAGTGTTTCTGTGGACTGTATGGGCTTGTTCGCGTTGTACCATTTTCGCTTTGGGGTGCAGGCGCCTGAAGAAGATCCGGGCCTTTGTGAAGGTGACGTCTCGCTGACTTCTGATGATGTGTCTGTGTAGCCACGCACAGGTGTCTTGTAGGCTTGGAGGAGTTGGTAAAAGACGCCTCCGTTGGCGTTACCTGTAACGGTGTATGCGCCATCAGGGTCCACCTCACTCAATGGCAGAGCATTGAAGTTTTGTGCGTTGAGCTCACCAGCGTTGTGCGCGTTTAGAAGTTCTTCCGCATCGACGGTGTGCTGGTTGGTAGTGATCTCGTTGGAACCGGACTCGCTAACGCGGCTATAGCTACGGATTTGTTCGAGCGGCGGCGGAGGGACTTCAACATTGGCAGAGCTGTTGAATCGTACTCTTGTCTTGCCTGTTGCTTGTTCGGGTTGTAAGGAAGGTGTCGGGTATGTGGGCGGTATTTGCTGCATCTCATGCTCGTCGACGTGGGTGTGCTCTGACGAATTGGTGGAAGAGGGCTCCATTGCGACAGCTATAGCGTGGGAGAGTGTCGCGATGTTGTATTACAATATTTACTGAGATGAAGGGAAGAGTCGAGAGGAGTCGTCACATTAGAGGCGTCATGAGACTTGAATACTACAGCTGCCAGGCGTCGGCATTTCTCCGTTGCGTAATTGTCGTCGGACCGGTACACCCAAAATACATTTGCGTTTGGCCGCGACTTGGCTGTGGATCCGGAACGAGGACCACCGGGTAGAGGCGATCAAAGGGGGTCGCCGAAACAGGAAGCACACTTGCACATGGAGCCCAAACGCGTCGTCGTGGATAAAAAATGATGCAACGCCGACGTTCGAGAGCGACACCATGTGTCAAGGAATTGCTCTGATTGGCGCGTTCCCTGACTAGAACAAGTCCGTTATATCCGTGCCATCTTTGAAATATGGATCTTTGCATCAGCTTTTGGAGAACAGCGCGCATCCCCGAGCTCAACATTGTCAATCCCCATGGGGCGTGCGCATAAGCGTGCACTCAATCCCTCTGTTCTTTGGTGGTGCGTCGGGTGAATAGCAAGCGCAGGGACTGTCGAGTCATCGTGGCGGAAAATTAGGTATCGTCACTTGACTGCGATCATAGCGCAACATCTCTCCGGACTAGCAGCGCGGTACGGGCTATACGTCTGGGTACGAGCTTTGACTAGCATGTACCTCGTTTGCTTCGTTCATAGATCTTCAGCTTTTCGAGGGTCACTATGCTGGAGACCATGACGCATGGTGTATTAGTCAGCCACGAACGTTCTATCGTGTTGACGGCAGCCACACATACTCTGCTTCCACGTTTTGAAAACCAGTCACTCGAGCGATAAGGTCACTGATACTGTCACTCATTATTGTGCTGCATACAAGTTCTGGAAGCTTTGTTGCTATACATGTATCTCTTGTCTGGAGCCTAACTAGGTAGCTTACTCCAGCTTGCGCCAAGGTCTGATAACAGTATTGAAGGGTCGAATCAACAGTCTTTCATGTAGGAGAAGATGTCATGTGGCTGCACCTGTGCCGCTGCTGCGGTAGTCAGACATTGGTATGCACGCCCTGTGGGCAACATGTCAGTTGAACTCGACATTCTTCACAGCATCCTGCTGTTGAAGCTACTCATCATCTTCTTCTGAGCGTCTGGCAGAAGAACGGTCAGATCCAACATCCACACGTACGCAACCGTGATGGTGAGTATGCAAAAGGTCTACGTGACCTACGTGGCAGCAGACTGCGGTTCTATTATCCCAGGGAAGTCCGGAGCAGCCGCGGCTTTCAAAGCAGTCAAGATTCATCAAAAACTGCTCCAAGCAGGTATAGAAGTTGTCGACAATGGGCCTTCGGGCTACCATGATACGTCTCCACAGCTAGACGTGCTCGAAGAAACCATGACTTACCAACCAAGTCCTTTCGTACCGCACGACATCCGCAACAGAGCTGATAATCTGGAGTTCCTTCGCAAAGTACGACGGAGAATGACCAAGAACTTCGACCAAGAGCCCAATGCCTTCCAGTTAGTTCTTGGGGGCGAGTGTTGCATGCTGCCAGTGATCCTCTCTTGCGTTAAAAGACAATACAAATCATACGACATGGATGTGGGCTTCGTATATGTCGATGCGGATACTGATATGCATTCACCAGTGGATGCCGATTGGAACGGCTACTTTGCGAGCATGGTTAGTAGTGTCCTGTACAGACTGGACGTGAGACATACTGACTTCATAACCAACTTCTAGACTATGACGCAGCTCATGGGACGTCCTGGGTCACTTGTTGATTCAAACGCTGACCCTGTGCTCACTCACGACAAGCTCTGTGATGCTGACAACACCGTTTTCTTCGGGACAAATCTCTCCCACCCGGGGAACAAGAATGAGCACCTAGCCTATCTTCACGACGAGCATTTCAAAGTTTTGTCGTCACAGTCGGTTGCACTCGATCCGCAAGCACGTGCGCGTGATGCTTTGGAGCACCTGGAGCGTAAACACAAAGCTATTTGGGTTCGTCTGGACGTTGATTCCATCGATCCAGGCGAATTTCCTCTGGCAAATGTCCCCAACTTCACAGGAGTGACGTTTACGAACATGATGTTAGCCTTGGATGTACTCCTGGCTAGCGAGAATGTTATTGGGTTAACAGTTGCAGAGGTCAATCCAGATCATGATCCTGGCTTGGTAATGACGAAGAGATTGACCGAAACAATTCTGGCTATGCTTGCGAGAAAAAGATTCTCATAGAAGCCCAAAAGAGTCCAGAGCTATGGCGAGACACTCGGAGATTTGGAGATGGTATTGGCATGGGCGAGTAGGACTGTCAGGTTTCGAGGCAGTCCAGCGCTATTCTATTGTGGCAGCATCTATCGTCTGGGTTCATACACACAAGCAACTTCTTCGTACATCTCTGCGCTGACAGGCAATCTGATCCTGCCCCTTTCTGTGAACCCAGCTTTCTGATAGAAGGTCTCGGCTGCCTGAACAGTACTATCCAAGCATGCCGGCACACCCTCTTTGTCGCACAAGTCAAGACCCCAGCGCAACAGCATTGAACCTATGCCCTGGCGAGCATAATCAGACGACACAGCGAGCCACGTGAGATCTTCAACACGAATTAGTCCGTTGCAAAGTTCATCTTGCCGAGTTCAACATGACCTACCATAATGCGGCCTATCTCCAATAACCTCACGCGAAACCTTTCCAGCAGCTGCCAACCAGGGCCTCAAGACACTCCAATCCGTGCCCGCTGGCAGCTTCCAAGCCGGCGGTTTCCAAGCTGTTCCTTCGGTCCTCACAGGATGACACCATACCGCGTAGCCTATAATTTTACCTTGTTCTCCCGTTCCAGCCTCATCAGTATGTCGGGCGACGAGGACCGTCATGTTAGGATCATGTATGTCAGCCGTGAACTTTTCTTCTACACTGCCTTGGAATGCTGCCCAAATAGCAGGGGTGGGATAAATGGCTCGCATGAGGACGTTTGAACTGAAGGCTTGGACATGGAGGGCGGCGATGTGAGGTGCGTCCTTGGGTTCTGCGGATGTGATGGATATGGCCATTGTAAAAGATGCTTTGATTTTTCAATGGATGGATGATGTTCCTTGGCCAGAATTCAGATGTTTGTTGTATTGGTTACTCTACAAGATTGTGGCGCGCATATGTGGAACGTGGCTGGGCTCCATTCGATAGTTTGGATGGGTCATGGGGTAACATCCGCGCTCGTGTACCGCATTCGGTGCCCCCACGAGCGACTCAGCTTGAGCAAGGACAAGTAAGAAACGGAGCAGAATAATTCAGTCTTGCTGCCCAAGTTCGCCCAGGCAGAGGAACAGAGTCGTGTAGTCCGTGGTAGGCGAGCGCACAGCTTCCTACCTTGCCCTTGCTTTTTAGCCATTTTATTTTGCACCGAGAAGGCGTTTACAAAGGAAGAAAGAAGATTGCATGTTGGCTAGAACGGGCTGTTTGTTCTTCAAAGGGGGGACGTGAAAAGTTGAATTACGAAGAATGGCTCGTGCCTCTACCATGAAAATCCGTCAAGAGCGCAATGCGCCGTGAGACTCATATATCTTACCACCACCGCGCTCCAAAAATCTTGGGCGCGACGCTGCTCGATTTGTTCCCAGCTACTAGATCAATCCTCTGATGCCCCTTGACATCCACGGCAAGCGTCTCGTACTCGTAATCATTCTGGCTTGGTCGCTTGGTCAAATGCACATGTACGACACCCTGACCCAACGGACCTTCGACATAAAATTTGAAGCGCAGGTGCTCTGTGCCCCACTTGTCTGTCTCTTCAGTACTGCTGAGGTAGCGGTTGCGCGCCCATCGCGACCAAGAGCCTTCACCAAATGCAGCAATTTCAGCGCCGGGGCCGAGGAGTTTCTGACATCGGGCGTCCTGGCGTATCATAGTTGTCGCGCGGTTGAAGTAGGCGGTCTTGGAGGAGGGACTGAAGACATCGGAGAAGAGAAAGTAGCCAACGCCGCCCTTGATATGTTGTTAGTGTTGCGCTCGCAGAGAGAGGTGGGGTGAGGGGAAACTTTACTGTTGCTACTATGCCCACCAGGACTACTACCAAGTTGAAACTTTGCTGTGTAGTCCGCACTGCTTTTTCACCCGGCGATAGCTCAGACCATCGGACTTGGCCCGTGTCGCCTGTCAAGGAAATGGATTTCCTCTGTGGTTTTGGAGGCGGACTGCTCGTCGAGCTGTGTGTAGCTTGTGCATGGTGGGTAGTGGAGAAGGCGATGCGCCCGACATGCGCTCTCCGCTGTGAGGCATGTATGCGCGGCAGGACGAAAGTTGGACGGAGTAGTGCAATCGCTTCGGTAGGTTTGTATATGGCAGCCATTGTGACTGTGGTTGTTGTGTGTGAATTGTGACGTTCAAGACATGCGATGATGCCATGCGATGCGCCGATGCCGATGCGGAGCGGAGCTCGTGTGACGCCGGAGGTGAATGCAGCCGCGGCTGCAGGTTCCATGGTCGTGGCGGGCCGGTTCCTGGACTGAACCTTAGTTTTGGCATCGACAACGCTCGCTGCAGCAACTCTCAGAGCCGACTTTTGCTTCTTGAGCACGATTCCACGCCAGATCCATACCACAGAGCACCGCTGAAGGCGGAAACCCGGCACCATGAGCTCAAATAAGAAGAGTAGCCTCACCGGCTATCTCCCCGACATCCTCATGGCAGCTGCAGCAGTACGTCCCTTCCCACACATGCGCCGTGTCCTCCCCACATCTGCCCTGCCCCTCACTGTCCTGCAAAGCACCTTCTGACACCTCGGTAGCCTCTGATAGCCTACTTCGTCATTCGTAACCTCCTCACACGCCTCGACCCGGAGGCTCAACAAAAAGAAGAAGCCCGCGCCAAAGCCTCTGCTGCGACGCGTAAACTCGACGCCATCCTTACAAGCAAGCGGCGGAAAAGCTATGGCGAGTACGACAGCGAAGATGACGACACAGAATCCAG
The DNA here is from genome assembly GCF_024291825.1 of Alternaria postmessia. NCBI lineage: Eukaryota > Fungi > Ascomycota > Dothideomycetes > Pleosporales > Pleosporaceae > Alternaria > Alternaria postmessia. Next base: position 125,903 of record NW_026260096.1, read on the forward strand.
GCCCAGACGGCCGAGGATACAGGACCTCAACCTGAGCACCTACGAACAGACGATTGCCATGGAGGTTGTTGCGCCTGAAGAGATTCCCGTGAGCTTCGAGGGTACGTCACAAGCTCCTTCAAGCTTGGCCCTTGGGCTGTAGCATCTGGCGCATGCCAATTGGCATGCTTGAAGCCCTGGCGCAATGGAGAACTGACACCTCGCAGATATCGGTGGCCTCGACTCGATAATCGACGAACTCAAGGAATCCGTCATCTACCCCCTTACCATGCCCCACCTCTACTCGCACTCTTCCTCGCTCCTCAGCGCACCCAGCGGCGTCCTCCTCTACGGTCCTCCCGGTTGCGGAAAGACTATGCTTGCAAAAGCCCTCGCGCACGAATCGGGCGCCTGCTTCATCAACCTGCACATCTCGACTCTGACAGAAAAGTGGTACGGCGACAGCAACAAGCTCGTCAACGCGGTATTCAGTCTGGCAAGGAAACTGCAACCAAGTATCGTCTTCATCGACGAGATTGACGCAGTTCTCGGACAGAGGAGGAGCGGTGAACATGAAGCCAGCGGCATGGTCAAGGCCGAGTACGTTTACACCTCTCCAACAGCGTTCCATTCAACTCGCGACCAAGTCAAGACTAACCCTTCCCCAGATTCATGACCCACTGGGATGGCCTCGCCTCCAGCACCTCCTCCGGCACATCGACTCCTCAGCGGATATGCATTCTCGGCGCCACAAACCGCATCCAAGACATTGACGAAGCCATCCTCCGTCGCATGCCCAAGAAGTTCCCCGTTGCCCTCCCTTCAGCTACACAACGCCACAACATCTTCTCCCTCATCCTACGCGGCACAAAAATCGACCATCAGAACTTTGACTTGAACTACCTGGTTCGCGTTTCGGCTGGAATGAGCGGTTCCGACATCAAAGAGGCATGTAGAGACGCGGCTATGGGCCCAGTCAGGGAGTACATTAGGAGGAAGAAGGCAGACGGCACCCTAAAGAGCAGTAAAGGAATGGCCCAGGGCGATGTACGTGGACTGCGTACAGAAGACTTCTTTGGTCGCGGAAAGGGCCTGCGAGAAATGGAGTCCGTTGACGATACACGCGAGGAGATGAACGCACGCGTACGCAGCACAGTGCACACTACATCTGAGGAGTCCGTGTCCGAGGAAGCGAGCAGCAGCGAAAGCACAGCGAGTGGCGAGGACAGGTTCCGCGATTCGGCATACCAAGGCGCGGCCAACGAAGAGGCAGTCGTGCGGTAAAGCTAGTCTTCTGCCCATGTCTGGTGTGGGAGAAGTATTTGTAAAATGTTTGTACATTTTGGAATGTTACCAAGACGACACGAACGTATATATGGGCGGCGTTACTATCATGGGCTAGACATATGTCTCCAACAAGAGAGGCGATACCACGTCACATTATATCATGTTACAACAAATCACTCACAACTTTGATCATGACATCTGCTTGCTAAACATCTATATCTTTGTATCATTTTCCGTTACCGTACGTACGCTACGTGTAGCAACCACACGACAAAAAGCCCAATTGCAGCTAGAATGCATCCACTAACCACGGTACCACTTTACTTGCACACCTACTTCTCCTCCTCGCTCTCTTCTTCCTCGTCATCCTCTTCTTCTTCATCTTCCTCTTCCTCTTCTTCAGCATCGGCAGCAATCTCCTCGTCCGCGTCCTCTGCCTCTGCCTCATCTTCTTGAATCAAAAGATCCTCCACAGTGCCTCCTTCCTTCTCCAATCGCAAGTATTCATCCCATTCAGGGAACATCTCGGCGTCGCCCTCGCCGTCCTGGGGTGGCGCGCCAAGGAGTCTAGCAACCTTGGTCTTGTTCTCCTTCTCCAGAGACTCCTTCCATTGCTTGACAAGGCCAGCCGTCGCGCTTGGCTTGTACGTTTGGGAGAAGAGGACGGCCTCGGCGAAACGGTTGGTCTTGACGAGTAGGTCGATACACGCCTGGACATCTCCGACCTGCCATAACGCAGAGAAGGCTACGTTATTTGCTGTGGCATTCTCAGCCAATTCAGCAAGTTCACGAAGACCGGCCGTGTCAGACGTCGCACTGTAAAGCAGAAGGAGAGAGCCGAGATCCTTGGCCTTCACAAAGCACTCTTGTGCGAGCTTGACATCCCAGTTTGTGAGGGCAGCATCGCCGACAGTCTTCCACTTGTGTTCTGTGTCTTGCTCGCGAGCAATCTCAACAGCCTGCTGCAAATCGCCAAGAGACAAGGCAAGGTCGAAACGGTGTTCAGGATCGGTGGCAACCTTGAGCGCCATTTCCTTGTAGCCTTGACCTTCCAAGAATCGAGCAATCTTGTTGTTTTGGTCTTTGGGCACAGAAGGAAGCGTCTCCTCAGCGGCTTCAAGGTCACCTCGGAGGATAAGCGTTTGGTACTCAACAACTGCCAGAGACAGGGCGAAAGAAACCACGTTGACATCCTTGTCGGCGATATAAATCCTGGAATCACGGGGTAAGTACCCAAGGACGTAGTGTGGTGAGTCGAAGTGAGAGATGGTGTATGTTTGATCGCCAACAAGGTAGTTCAGGCGGTTGGTGCTGTTTGTGTAGATGAAGCAGTCTCCAACCCAGGTACCAGTGCGAACGCTGTTTTATCATTAGCTTCAAGGTTTCAATCATGTCTTCTTTGAACATACCTCTCGTTGATGTCGCACACAACCTCGAATGCAGATTCGGCGCCGTCCTCGTCTACTTCGCCGTTTTGCACTGCCTCCAGGTAGTTCTCTCTGGAGTAGCGTAGCACGTAGAATGTGTCTTCTGTAGCCAAAGTGACCAGTTCCCCGCTCTCAGACCAGTATACACTCTTGGGTTCGACCTCTATCCGTCGGACCAGAGCACCAGAGTCCCAGTCGAACAGGCCAATGCCACCTTGACCCTTCACACCAAGGAGTACGCCGCCACTCAAGCCGTCGGCTGAGAAGCCTACATTCAGGACACTCCGCTCCTTGAAATTGCGGAATATCTTGACACTGGTGGAGGATTCCCGGATGGCGTAGTCTTTGTCATGTTCTTTCGAGGCCCAGCAAAAGTCAAGTGCGCTGCCGAAAGCTTGGTTACGAAGAGCAAGCGCAGTGTAGATGATGTATTCGCCATCACCGCATACTGCGACGAATCTTCCATTGGGCGAGTGCAGTAGTGCCTGCGGGTATAGCTCGGTTGAGCCAAGGTCCTTGCTGGGAAGGGAGAGGCGCTCTCCATCCTTGAGCTGATCGCTGCCCTTGATCACCGAGGTGAGGATATCGTTGTTCTTCGCCCAAAGCAACTTTCCGCTACCATCCATGCTGACTGCCGGCTCTTCGCGACCCATGGTAATGACGACAGCGCCGTCATCGAATCCGAGCGCGACACCATTCCTTCCTTTCTGGTAGGAAACGCACCATGCGCGCTCCAAGCCATAGTTTAGGGACTGCTCCAACCGGTATGTCGAAGAGTGCCAAATCTTAATGGTACCATCTTCAGATCCAGAAATGATGACAGGGAGCTCGGGATGGTATACGGCGAAGCTGACGTTGGAAGTATGGCCTTCGAGTGTCGCAATCAGCGCTTTTGTGGTGTAGTCCCAGACCTTCACCGTCCGGTCATCAGAGGTTGTGAGAAGGTATGGCTTGTCTGACTGGGGGTAGTAGTCGATGAAGTTGACACCCTTGGTCTCGTGCGCCTCGAGGGTAAAGTTGGGGGTGGAGCTGCCGAGCGACCATATCTTGACGGTTCGGTCGAGACACGCAGAGGCGAATGTGTTTGGGTCCTTGGGATTTATCGCGATACCCATAACATAGTGTTGGTGGCCAGCGAATTCTTGGACACCTGCAGTGTGTTAGCATACGCCATGATGTGTGGCACAGCAGGTCCACATACACTTCCATGACTTGTCCCAATCCCACAGCTTTATTGTCATGTCATCCTGAAGCTACATTAGCTCGATCCTTGTGTTGTTGGAAATTGTTACCCACACTGGCGGTAAGGACGAAGGGTTGTGTTGGGTGCACAGCAATTGCGCGAATATAATCGGGATGCGCCTCGAAAGATGTGACCTTCTCCGAGGTGTTGTAGTTGTAGACGCGCAATTGGAAGTCATCGGAACCTGGACGGCCATGTCAGCCTCTCTTCCTGAGGATTCGGGTGTTTGGGCCCTTGCCTGCTACTATCCAATTCTTCCTCGCGATGAAGCGACCGGCGCGTACGGGTACATCGGTGAGCTCGAAGGTCTTGACGATGGATTGCGATATGTACGACCAGATGTGGACGTGGCCTGCTTCCGTCAGCGCTCTGCCTATGTTGGGGGCTTCCAGCTATGCATACCGCTATACAAGGTCGTGAGGATCCATGGCTCGGTTGGATGAAAGTCTTTGGTCAGGTTTAGCGGCGAATATCTTGGGTAGAGGTGCTGTTCCTACCAATGCCTATGATATGTCAGTTTACCCTCTGGTGGTTGATGTGCGTATGTCGAGTCTGCTTACCTTTGACACGCTCCGACCGCGCGAAGAGCTGCCTCTGTAGTCACAGTCGAGTTAGATTCACCCTTGTCTCCAAAGATATGCCATAGCGCATTGGTGCGTACCTTTACGTCCAGACGCATTGTTGTAGCTTAGGTGTATATGTTGCGGAGGGGTGGATTATGGGAACGTGGCTTTAGTAGCCAGTCCACAAATGCGCAGGCAGACGCCGAAGGATTCGAGGATACGGGAATGGGTATCGCTTGCGTATATGGTCGACAAAGAGGAAAAGCTAGTCACGGGAAGAGTTGGCGTCTAACTGCCTGTTGTCCTCCGCAATGTGTTCGATGTTCGGCGGAGCTGCGCCAAGACACCGACAGGGTTCACGTCGCTACTTCCCAACAGGGCATGTTCGGAAAACCATCGATGGCAGACGAAATGCGAACAATACCACCTCCGCTAGCTGCACGGTTGTAGATCAGAGGCCAGCAGAGGAATCACAAGGTCAACGTGTCACCGATGCTCAACTCTAGTTGTCCATGAGCGTGGCGGCCACAGAGGGCCTCGAAACCTCACGCCTTCTCTTCACGTACATTGGTAATTCTCAGCGAGTAAGTAGATTTTTCAATTCCATCCCTACAACTATATACTCGGAACATCAACCTCCCCACAAGTGCCCCTCGCGCTGCCGCCTATGCATGCACGACGCATCATGAAGATTCTGACTACACTCCAAACCTTCCACCCATGGCAAATATGGCCATTCCATATATCGACAAATCGACGACAGGAAAAAAAACGGTCTAGCTTGTCCGCAAGCATAGACTGGTATCTTAGAAGAGAAATACAGTGAAAGGAGAATATATGTTAAAGTATAGTGTGTAAGTTTATGGTGGTTTGAGCGAACGTGTTGGAATGATAGTGACGAGAGAGAGATGGTTTGCGGCTAGATCTTGTCAAGACACTAGCTTGGATGAGGTCGGTACAATAGATGGTCGTAGATATGAGACAAAGCGTGTTGCCGTGGTGTAAACACATCGGAAGGCTTCCCATCATCAAGGCGTGCTGCTGAGCTACTCACGTCCGGTATATAGTACAACCGCACAGTCTCAGTGAGAAAGAGCAAATCGGCAGTCCTTAGTTCCAGCCAAGAGAGTTCTCGGCCATGACAGGAGCAGAAATCTGTTGTGTGCGAACACTGCGACCCTGAGTGCTACTGCTACCTTGACTGCCGCGACTACCAGGCGTCATCCGACCATTTCGAGCACCGTGCATCCAAGCAGCAGCGCCGCCTGGAATCGAACCGTAAGTCATGCGGCTTGTGCTGGGCACAGAGCTTGCGCGCTGGTGGGCCATGCGCTTGTTCCTGTATCGGCGGGCAACGAAGAACATGGCCGCACCGTACGCGATGGCACCGACGATGGCACTGCTGGCAACAATTGCACTGGTCTTGTTCACAGTGCGGCTGGCGCCGATATCACCACCCATAGCACCACCGTCACCAGAACCGCCAGTAGAGGTGGCGCCTGGCTCTTCGGCCGCGTTGGCAGGGCTGCTGTCACCTGGAAGCTTGCCGGCGGGGAGAGGGCATGCAGTGTTGATCAAGGTAGTAAGGTCGTTGACTGTCGAGTTCTTGTTGTTCCAGAAAGCATCCGCAGGGTTGCGAAGCTGAGCTGCGAGCTTCGTCTGCAAGTCCGCGGGGATGGTGAACAAAGCCAGCGTGGTGATGAAACCCTGGTACTCCATAGTGTTCAGTGGCTTGAGTCCGAAGTTCTTGACCTCAGTGGATGAGATGTTCAAACCATCAGCAATAGCCAGAGGCAAGTAATGGAAAATTTGCTGTCCACCGTCGTTTGCGGAAACGAATGGGTAGTTCAAAGGCCACTTGAAGCACACTTGACCCATGAAGCTGTTCTGAGGGATCTCTGAAGGCACTCCTCCGGGTGGCGCAATCATCCTTGGCAGGTTCGATGGGATAGTGCTGGCAGTAGGGCTAGGAGTGGGCATTGTGGAGGCCTCTACAATTATGCTAGTACCGACGATGAGAGAAGTTGCGCTGTCTGTAGCGGTTGGCTTGAGGGAAAAGATCGGTGGTGCCGTCTTGGTGGGGGTTGGTGTCACCGGGATGATGAGGGAGGGAGTTTCACTCTTGGTCGATGAAGGTGTCTCGGATGTTGGCGGTGGCGTGGACTTTGTGGAAGACGGCAGAACAACGGAGCCGGTGCTGAATACTGATGTGGGAGCCTCGCTGAGTGTAGCATTGGCAGAGCCTGATGCACTCAGAGTAGGCGCGGCGCTGCTAGGAGACGCGGTCGAAGTAGCCGATGAAGGCTCTTCTGAGGCCGGGACGCTGAGTGAGCTACCTGACGAGGTTGGGACTGCTGACGCAGATGTTCCGACGGAACCTGTACCAGAGGGAGTGATGCCTGAGCTTATCGTGCCCGAAGGCAGGATGGTATCAGAGAGTGTCGCAGAAGGTGTAATGCTGGCAGTTTCTGAGGGTGTGGGCACAACGCTTTCAGAAGCAGGTACGCCCGACGAAGACAATGCCTCAGAAGTAGGGGTAGGTACGGCACCAGATGGCAACAGGCCTGAAGAGGGAAGCACGCCAGATGAAGGCAGAATGCCAGAAGAGATTGGAAGGCCTGAAGATGGCAGAACACCTGAAGAGGGCAACAAGCCGGAAGATGGCAGGACGCCAGAGGAGGGAAGCAGTCCCGAGGATGGCAATACTCCAGATGAAGGCAGGATACCCGAAGACAATAAGCTGGAAGGCAAGATGGTCGGGATGATGACAGGACCAGTGCCAGTAGGGAGAGCAGAGTCCAATCCAGATAGAATGCTCGACAAAGCACTGGGCAAAGCAGATGCTGGAAGATCCGAAACAGCCGATGACAAGAGCGAAGAAAGAGCTGGAGGAAGGAGACCAGACGCGCTGGCAGACGCTACAGGAGTGGGTGCAGTGGACGCGAGACCGCTACCAGTAGGCAAAACACCAGGCAGTTCCGACACGACCGACGAGAGAAGACCTGGAATATCGAGGATTCCAGAGCTGGTAGCTGCGGTCTCTGAGGTGGGAATGGCACCAGAGCTTAGAAGAGTCGGTGTCGGAGTTACAACAGCAGATTCTCCCGTGCCTAGAGCGGTGGTAATTCCAATGACGATGCCAGAGGATGGCAAAAGTGGCGATCCACTTGAACCAGACGCAGCGACGCTTGTAGGAAGGACTACGCTCTCGGGAATACCTCCAGTAGAGCCTACTTGGGTGGTGGCTGCAGGAGCTTCGGATGCGAGAAGGGAAGACAAGAGTCCACCGACCAGACCGCCAGATGAGGTAGGCTGCACAACGGTCTCGGGAACGCCTCCGGTAGAACCAACTTCTGAAGTAGGCTGTACAATGGTCTCGGGGAGGCCACCAGTAGAGCCAACTTGCGAAGTAGGCGCAGGTGGAAGAATAGATGAGAGAAGACCGCCAACAAGACCGCTGGAAGAAGTAGGCTGCACAATGGTCTCAGGGATGCCACCAGTAGAACCGATCTCGGCAGTGGGTGTAGGTGCAAGCAGCGAAGAAAGGAGACCACCAACAAGGCCAGCGGAAGAGGTGGGTTGAACAACCGTTTCAGGAATTCCGCCAGTCGATCCGGGGACGATGAAAGGCCCAAGGAAGCTTGATGCATCAGGAGAGCTTGGTGCTGCAGAAGAAGCAGGAGCTGCAGTGGGTGTCACAATAGTCTCCGGAATGCCTCCAGTAGAACCGACAGCCTGCTCCGATGATTGAGGCACAGTCGACGAAACGGCCTGGGTAGGCTGAACGACAGATGTGGGAACTCCGCCAGTAGAGCCGATGATAGGGTTCAGGAGCGATGAGAGAAGTCCGCCAACAAGACCGGCAGAAGTTGGCGTCGCGGAAGGCGACTCAACAACCGACGATGATGGCTGAACGATAACATCGGGCAATCCACCTGTAGAAGCAGGAGTGTTCTCGATACCAGGAGGCTTAGAGGTAGGCGCAGTGGAAGTTGGCTGTACGACAACATCAGGGATACCACCAGAAGAAGCGGGCACGTTGTTTACCACCGATGAAGATGGCTGAACAATGGTCTCTGGAAGACCTCCAGTAGGAGCAACAGCCGAGCTCTGAATGGCTGAAGTTGGCTGTACAATGGTCTCAGGAATGCCACCTGTGGAAGCTGGCTCACTTCCAACAGTGGGAGACGACGGCTGCACAATCACATCAGGCAATCCTCCAGTCGAAGTCGCCGCTACGCTCTGAACAGTGGAGGTAGGCGGCACAACGACGCTGGGCACGTCAGAGGAAGCAGGGATGTTTTCAACGGCAGAAGATGTGGCAGCAGCTGAGCTCGGGGCAGAGGAGGTTGGCGGGACGATGACGTCCGGAAGAAGACCGGTCGAGCCGAGGATAGGACCCAGAATAGGGCTGTCGGCCTTGGTGCTGGAAGCAGGGCTACTCTGTGCTGTGGAGGTAGGCTGCACAATGGTCTCAGGGAGACCGCTGGTGGTACCAATCTCTACCGCTGGTGGTGCAGATGACTGAGCAGCTGATGAGGAAACAACAGTGGTCGGTTCAGGCTCAGGAATAGGCTCAGGTGACGGAGTAGGCTGGATGATGGTCTCTGGAAGACCACTAGTGGAGCCAACTTGAGGGGGGTTCTCCACAATGGGGGTTTCGGCTGGTTTCTTGCTTTGCGGGGCCTCTGGAGTGGGGGTTGAAGCAGCCTCAGAAGTTGGCACAAGGATGGACTCCTGAACTTGGCTCGATGATCCAATGCTGGAGCTTGACGGTGCTGGAGGTGGAGGAGGCGGGGAAAAGACACTGCTTTGCGAGGCAGAAGCAGACGAAGAGCTCTCGGGCAGTGTTGTTGGGAGATCGTCCAGTGTGGAAGTCAGGGTGCTAGTTGTGTCGACATCGCTGGTGCTGACAAGTGAGTCTGAAGAGGCAAGAGCCGAAGTGTCAGAACTGCCACGGAAAAGCGATTCAATGAAGGACGGGAAGTCCATCTGACGCGATGTGAGTTGCGAGGAGTAGCTGCTAGACTCTGGCTCAGGAGACGGAGACGGAGTGGCCGCCGGGGTAGTCGAGTTGGTTACGATCTGTCGCTTCACTTGCCTAGGAAAGTAGTATCGGGGACGGCCTTGGGTTTGTTGAGGTCCTGGTGCAGGCATGGCCTCCGCTGTCGTGAGCGGAGAGCCAGAAAGACTGGCCAGAACAAGGGCGGCGGCCCATACTGTGGCTGAGCGCGGCATGTTTACGATTATATTCCCCGGTTAAGTAGAATTAAGTGTCTTGAGGGTGTCGAAGGTGGTATACGTGAAACCCTGCTGCTGTCAGACATGAATTTTACAGGCAAAGTCAGAAAACATACTGTCAGGGCTTTGGTAAACGAGTGTACTTGACGAATGTCAATGGTTGGTAAAGAATGGACCTGTAGGCTGTCAGTCTCGACGAAGAAGGCGCCTCGCTGAGCGGGCAACTCACTAGACTGTCGATGCAGCTAGGAATAGATGGCGATGCGGTTACAGCGTCGTCGCAATGTAGTCGATTTGGTCGCGGGCCTATGCTGTCATGTTTGACACTGACGGGTACCGGAGAATAGTCGTCGCGCGGTCTAGAAGCACGCGGTAGTGGACCAGGGCCGAGCAGAGGTTGGTTCACACGTGGGTGTCAGCCAGGAAGCAGATGCGCAACAAAGAAGCGTAGCGGTCGGTCGAAGCGGTGGTCGTTGCTGTCGCCTAAGCAGGATTCGTAGCGGGAGCGTTTTCTTTGTTCTGAGCAGCGGGTGGACGTGCGCGTCGTGGTTGGATGCAGCGGGGTTGGGGCGCGTCTTCGTACGTGTGCGATGCTAAAACGAGCGGCGGCGACGTTGATAGGCAACGGTCAAATTACTAGTAATTGCGACGATGGAGCGATATTGCTTTTGAAAGAGTGGTCGTGATTCGGAGAATCGTGCAAGGGAGCGTAAGGCCTGGGGCGACGTGGAGAGCGGTGCTTGTCGGTCGGAGGAGAGAGCCACGGGGAGCCACGGGCGGCGAATGCGCAAAGTCGATATATGAATGCGCCCGTTGGGGGGATTGTCGGCGGGTGGTGGAGAAGAAGTCGGCTTGGGAGCGTGGGCGACGGGTAGTGAAGAAGAAGAAGAGGACAGGGCAAGCGTCAGCAGCAGCACTCGCCCCGGTGTCCAGGCCAAAACGGCGGCAGGCAGGGGTCGCGGGCGGAAGAGGGCAAGCGCAATGGGCTGCGAGTCGCTAACGTGTGCTCCCTGCAGGAGAACCAACTGCTCACCACTAGTGCGAGCGTCCACGACGGGGAAAGGCAGGGTTTCGGACGGCGGGCCTCTGCATTCGATAGTCGCAAAATAGAACGGCGCTTGCTGGAGAGGGAGTAGTCCGGTATTGACGTTGGCGGTGCATTCAATGCAAAATATTTTACAAGAGGAGACGGGAGACTTCAGAAACGAAGACGACGACAACAAGAAAGCCAAGTGGACATTGTGTCCCCATCAGCAGCAGATTGCGCATGCCACCAGTGGATTAATTTGCATCTGGCCGCGAGGCCCTGGTCGTGCAGACGGCTGTATGCTCAAACCGCACTAGCGATGGGTAATATATACCCCGGCTATCCATCCTACTTGATCGACCAACACACTATATCCCTTGCCCGCAACACTACCGTGCAACACAAAAACCCAGAGGAGCGTGAATGCAGCAAACTCCACAGTCTTGCTGTTCGTTTACAGCGCCGTCCTCGTAGCTGTCGATGCGGAGGGTTCTGGCGAACGAGCGACCATCAGGCGGCCAATGAGAGATGGCGCAGCCCCTGCCCTTGCCCAGCCCTTCATTTCGGCATAACACGGGTCCCACTCGCATGCGAATGATGATGATCGCTCACCACCGCGCCTCATGCTGCACCTGCACCCGTGGACATGCTTTGATTATCTGCCTCCAGAAGCAATATCGCGGGACTTTCCCAGTGGCCCTGCAGACTGTAATGCCAACGTCTCTACCGGCTGACATTCAAGGCATGCAGGCCCGTGTATCGCCTGCAGCCACACATTTCGCCTCGTGTCCACAGTCATTCCGAAGTGCGACCAACTGCTACTCTGACCACGCTATCGTTTTTGACGCCCATCTGCCTTTCGCTGACATCTTCGTCTCTACGACTCGCCAAAGTTCGTCCTAGGGCAGACGGCTGGTTTCGTCTTTCTGCTCGCCGCCTCCACGCTTGCGCACCAGGGAACGACATGAACTTTACAGCTGCCCTAGGCAGGAAGTACCATGCCTGCCACCAGCCCCTGTCCGTGCCTGGTCAGCCTACCGGTACTTTCTAACTGGATTGTCCTTCATCTTTCAACTGAGCCTGGCCATGACTGACGCCATTGCATCGACGCCTCAACTTCACATTGCGTGCTCTAGCGTTTCACTTTCCCACACGCCTATAATTGGTAGATGCCGACCCTCTACAAACATTCCCGCATCGTGGTTGCCGAGGTTCGCTGTCCGTGACTCGTTTCAAACTTCTGTGTGCGACTGTACGAGGAAGGCGCCAATATTCAGAGCTCACTGTAGACAAGCCCTTGGCCGATCCAATGGTCTAGCCAATGTACCGTGGCATCGGGCTACGGGGATTCCCCTTTCCGTCGCTTGCTATATCGTCAGTTGCCAACTTAACCGTAATGCCAGTTCAAGGAGACTTCCGTCGCAGCGGATGAAGATGCCATTACATCTCGATCGAAAATGGTTCATCACATGCGCCGCAGAGCTGTACTGAGCGATAGGCCCCCTTATGCCAAGTATCGTTCGACATATCGGGACTGCCGGCATGCGCTTGAACGTTTCGAAACCGCTCCCGTCAACTGAAAAAAGAACATCTCTTAACAAACACATTTATAGCCCCGCACTTACATTGGGCACGGTCACTGCGTTCATGCTATGTTCCTTCTCCTATACTCTGCCTCGGTTTGATCCCAATCCTTGTTCCCATTCTCTTACATTAACCACCGTCTGCTCCATAGTTCGCCTTTGTCTTTTCCCAACTTACGCGTTTGTTTCCTGTCAGATCCACATCCAGCAGGGTGACTGTTCATGGGCTCCACGTCCCGAAACGTGTTCTGTATCGCTATCGCGAGGATCGGTGGGGCATGACGGCACGCATGAACCCAGGAACCCAATCTCCACTTTTTGCTCTGGCATCTCCTGTTCTTGTTGGCTTCCAGAAGTTCTAAGCATGGCTGGTTCATACCTATAATGCTGTGTGAACAGCCATATTGGGCTGCGAGAAGCCACGCAGGCTTCGATGTCACAGCGCTTGGTGCAGGCTACGTCTACTTGAAGAGAAAGATGTTAATATTTGACATGGTTCCGCAGTCATCTCCACGCGATCTAGACAAGATCTACGATAAGAGTTTTTTTGCCTTCAGCTAAACCCCAGTCCCCGACGACCGCTGCGTTGACACTCGTCATAACCCCTCTGTTCTCTCTTCCCAACGCATACAGTACCCAAGCTCCGACCCAACTAGCAAGAATTATCAGCATAGTGCTAACGCGTCCTTCGCCACGACACACAGTGTCATAACTCCACTCCAACCATTCCCAGCTCCTTCGCTCAACTCCTCTCGCTGAGTGAATGTGCCCACAAACGTGTAGTCGTGGTTTGGCACGCCATAGTTCCCGTTGGAGATGAGCACAGCCCTGCAAATACGTAGGATTTGAAGCCGAAGAATCGAGATGTCCTTTGGCCGGGCCATGCGTTACGAGTATGTCTGTTGATTCTGAGATAGTATTGCACCATTTGTCTTCGTTCTCTGGATATTGAAACGCCCAGTTGCCATATTGTGGTGTCATGGGACTGCCGTAGACCCGAACGGTACGGTCCCGGATGTCGAATGTCCTTGATTCGTTGTTCAGGTACATCACACTTCCCCATTTCAGCTCTTTCATTTTACGTTCATTGTCTGGGCTTGCAAGTCGTGGGTTGCGATGGAAAAAGGATTGATCGAGAAGCAAGTCGTGATTTCCAGCTATTACAATCTTGTGATGATGTGGCAGACTGTTTAACCAACCGAGTTGTAGTTGGATTTCTTCGAATGTACCGTTGATGGTCATGTCCCCAGAGTGAATGAGAATGTCGCCATTAGGGACATGTAGTTTCTCGTTATGGGTGTCTGAAATGCACACAACCTTTACTGGTGTACCGAATGTGGGTCGTGGTATGACTATGGGCGGCCGATGGGCGTATAGCCATTGTGCGATTATGAGTAGCGGGTTTCGCTGCAAGTGCTGCCATATCGAGGGTGATTCAGGCGCAAAGATGTTGTTTCTGCCAAACGCAGATTTTGTGTTAGTAGTCATGTTGCTATCCTGTGTCCGAATGAGCTGCTGAATTTTTTTATAGTTTCAGAACTTGCGTTGAGATTGTGTGCGAGTGTGAGGGAATGAGAGAGTTTCGGTGTGGACAAGTGGTCGTGCTACTAGGCAGCAAACCCAATACCAGAACAGTAGAATAAACCACCTGATAATTGCATTGTCCGAAACTATACCTTTCAGAATCGTGGGTCGTGCATTTGGTAGCGAATCCACAACTTTACTGTCGGTTGACTATCCCATGGGACATCGATGTATCTAACACCGTTCGACGAACAATCACACTGCACCAACAGCCTCTGAACCAAGTCTATCGAACTCAAGGGCCCGATGCTGTTTCCACAACCGGCACGATAGCAACAGCGGTTGCAAAGTCTCCATCGTGGCTGATACTGATTTCGCACAGCTGTCCATCAAGTTCGCTCACGTCCACACGTGTCGACACTACGACTGGTGCATCGTCAGAGCTCTCTGTGTCATAGACTTTATCGAGTATCAACCCTTGGGGTCGTGCTGACTGATGCTCGCTGCGATCCACCGAGGTAACGGGTAGAATCATGATATGCTTGAATCCTCTCTCATCGATATCTAGATGACTGCATGCTTTGCGACAAGCTTCCTTCGCCGCAAATCTTTTATTGCGTAAGCCTTCTGCTCGTATCTAGAGCATCACTCGTACACACCTGCCAGCGAGGAATTTGGAGACTGAATCCATCCTCTTGGAGATCGTTTCTTCTGGTCCAAAACGGTTCCAGAAGTACTGGCGTTCGTGATCAGTAAGAACTCGTCTCAAGTATTGGTGTAGAGGTCGCAGAGGCTCGCCGCGATGGTGGCGCATAAGAACGGCTCGTAATCGTGGGACATGGCAGATGTCGGTGCCCACTCGGAAAGGATATGGAAAGGGTCGCAGTGGCATCGAGTGAGTCGAGTGTCACAGAGCATTCAAGCTGTAGGAGAGTGTGAAGGTGCTAGGTTAAGGCTTGGCAGGGTCAAAATGCGTAGGTATGCTGTTTCTCTCGCATCTTGTATAGGACAGGGGCGCGCAAAAAATATAGAGCAGCGGAAGCACCTCTCTCCACCCACTCACTCATCAAAAAATACGACGTTGGCCAGATTCGAACTGACGCTCCCGAAGGAACAAGATTTCTAGTCTTGCGCGATAACCACTCCGCCACAACGCCTCGGTTGTTGTTATCGAGTACTTGTACTTCGATGAAAAGTTGTCAAGCCGCTGTGTATATATTTCAAGACTGTGGTCTTAACATGCAGGCCGGAGAAACTGGCTCGTTTAAACCCCACTTCCAGCCCGCCTCGTCTCCACCACCGCCTACATTGTCCCTATACCTCAAGACCTCGAGGAAGACTTTGACTCTGCATACGTCCTTGCCCTCTTCCATGCGACAGGTCGCTCGATCCAAGTTTTCATGCGTGGCAAAATACGCAAGTCCGTCGATGCGGGCAATAAGCTTTTGTCTCTTTGATCGCGCAAAGAGCCGCGTCGTCACCTTTCGGAGTTGAAAATGAGGCGACAAAGATACTCCCCGTCGGATCCCGACAACCAGTAATTCTCTTTGAGCCTCGCGTCGCATCCCTTTGATTCGCTTGCGCCATGCAGCCTACAGGACCTTAGCACCCGACGTCTTCGCTGCTGACTGTAGCCCATGCCAAGGTGTCCGCGACACTCCAGGGAATACGTTGGATGCAAACGGCACCGAAACCGTCCCATGGGCTGTATAGGTTAGGGGCCCCGGGACGTACGACGCTGTTCTGGGATCCTGGTGGTACGGGACCATGTACCTCAAGCTACGGTTGGCCCGAGGTCGCCTTGTGCGAGTCCGGCGTTGGAACAAAGAGCTGGGGCATCGTGGCTGATGTGCATGCGGCCATGCGCTGGTAAGATTCTGCTGATGGCTATCGCGGGGTGCGGTGATGTTCAAATGTGGTCGATTCCTCGATGATTGTTTCCCTTGTGTGTGTCCTTCACTCTATCGCATGTTTTGAGTAGTGCATACGCGCCTGCGTCGATTCAGGTGCACGCAGTCCAATGCAGTTACAAACTTCTCCACGCCTACCAGGCGTCCCCATCCTGAAACTCGACTCTACCGGGCCGGAATACTCTCGCTGGCGACGTAGCGTCAAATTTGCGCTTGAAACGAAGGATACCTGGAAATACTGCAATGGCACTTTGCCCATGCCCATGCCCAGTCCAAGGTTAGCTTCGTCCATTTGTGTAACGGAGACGAAAGACATGCAGCCGGGCTTGCTAGAAGAGCGAAGGTCATGGGTACGGAAAGATCGAGAGGTCAAGCTTGATATCTTTCTCTCGCTGGCAGAGGAAGTGATGCTGGAGCTGTTTGAAGTCGGACCACCATTACCACCCTCCAACTTTAGCTCGCAGGAGATACTTGAGGCATTGGATGAACGATTCAACGTGTTCAGCTTCTCTGGCTACCACCACGCATTCTGCCATTTCCTGAACCTGCACGTTGATCAATACGCAAGCATCGAGGATTTTAATAACGAGTTCACGACGGTGCTGGAAGATCTGATCGACTACGGCCATCCACTTTCCAATACCCAAGCATGCTCCGCCTATTTTTCGAAGCTCCGATGTACCCAGAATCCATGGGTCGCAAAGAAGTTGGAAGACTGGGATATGCTGCCAGCAATGCCTGATATTTACAACCTCATGCAAGAATCGCCGCCATGGGCATGCATACGACCACTGCGCAGGTCGTCCCAAACTTTTCCTGTACCAACAATATCAGAAAAACATCCTGGAGATTCATGGAGTCATCCCCAGAGCGATATACCGGGTCTCTCAAATAGTAGCACTGCGTCATCCGATGGTTCTTGTTCAAGACAGCTCTCTAGACAAGTAACTCATAGTCAGAAGGTCGCTGTGCATGCTTCAGACAAGAATATCGAACCCGATCCCCAGGACTTGCGCGAGGCAATCGAGAAGCTTCTCACCTCTGCCGAGGCTAAGCATTCTAGCTTGAAGACCGATGCTCCAGTAGCTTCAGTATGCGCTACGCCAGACTGGTTGAACGTACCGCAAAAAGTTGCCCCGAAGATACTGTCAACACCAGAACTACCACCTCCTGTCATATCACTGCCTCTTCGCAAGACTCCCACTCAGTCGCGTGCACGCTCCGCATCACCACGTCTTCCATCCGAATCGTCTAGAACCTTGTCGCAAGCAAGTTTGACAGTACCAACAAGGACGAGACGTCCACGCACAGCAGATATGCCATATAAGATAGTCCAGCCATTCCAGCCTCTTCCGCCCGTACGGTCAAGAACACCAACGTATCCACCACCTCCACTGTCAGAGCACCCGGCTTTTCGAGACAGACCCTTGTTCCCAACGGGACATGCCCAACCAGATTTAATTTCCGTGGATTACTTCAATAGACCTCATCACCATTCCGCACCAATATATCCGCCATATCAGCACTCAGCCTACTCGTCAAATAGTAGCAGCGCGCTTAGCTTGCCACTACAAGGGACCAGCGAGTCGTCATGGTGCTACACAAAGGACAATAGCGAAGACACTCAGGGGCACTACATCCCAATCCTCACGTCTTCTATATTCCTCCAAGGCCGGAACCCAGACATTGCCAATGAGCAAAGCAAAACGTCTCTGCAATCCTCGTCTGCGGACATTACTGCTTTGCCGTCTTTTACCTCAAATATCGACGACTTGATCCCGCCGCTACCAAAGAAGAAGATGTTACGTAAAGCATCGTCTAGTATGGACATACTAAAACGGCTCAGCGGGGATAGTCTGCTCGAGTCTAGCGACGAAGTAAGGGAACGCGAGGAGAAGAAGGTTAGAGAGAAGGAAAGAAAAAGAAAGGGGTGGACTATTGGGGTGAATATTGCGAGATTCACGTATAGCAAGGGCATTCAGTAGACGGGTGCATAGCATGCAACTGTCTGCTGTTCGTCGGCATTTAACATTGTTGCTTAGTTGGTTGTGGCCAGAGTCCATGAGCTGTATACCCTATGCGTTCATCCAAATGTACTACTGTACCAGTTTGCAACACGAAGTGAAAACCAGACGCGCACATTGATATTAATCAACCGGACATTCCTCTTTTTCGGTGTCTACTAGTTTATTAGCGCACTCGATCAAGTGAAATCGGATCTCCACTCCATTTCATGATTTTTGAGAACATAGTCAAGTCTCTGAATGAGGTGAGGATTTAGTCTATGCTAGCTCTTCTATCTCGTATATTCGTAACACATTCCCGGTACCCGCCGTGTCTTAGCCGGTCAGATTACCGAAGAACCTTCACAGGTTGCTATCTACTGCGTCTCCCGCACGACCTTGTCAACAGCCTTGGCAAAGTAGTCAATGTTGTGCGTGTTCAGACCAGCCATGGAGATGCGACCATTCTTGGTCATGTATACATGCGAGTCTTCCCGGATCTTCAGCACTTGCTGCTCTGTCAAGCCAGTAAAGCTGAACATGCCGATCTGCTCTGTGATGTGGTTCCATGTACCTGGTGTGCCCATGTCCTCGAGCTTGCCGCGAAGCGCCTTGCGCATCTCCTTTATACGGCCAGACATTGTACGGAGGTTGTCTTCCCACTCAGCAAAGAGTTGGGGATCGTTGAGGACGGTCGAG
This sequence comes from Alternaria postmessia, assembly GCF_024291825.1. NCBI lineage: Eukaryota > Fungi > Ascomycota > Dothideomycetes > Pleosporales > Pleosporaceae > Alternaria > Alternaria postmessia. The sequence continues at coordinate 144,389 of NW_026260096.1, forward strand.
GCGATACGGGCGCCGTAGGCGGGAGGATTTGAGATCTCAGAGCGCTGGAGGATGGCGAGCTGCGAGGCGATGCGCTTGATGGTGTTTTCGGCATCGGATGAAGGAGAGGTGACGAAGTGGAAGCAGCCTGCTCGCTCGCCGTACAGGCCGAAGTTCTTCGCATATGACTGCGCGATGCAGAGCTCGAAGCCTTGCTCGACAAAGTAGCGGATTGCCCAGCCGTCGGTTGCGAGATCGCCGGAAGCAAAGCCCTGGTATGCTGTGTCGAAGAAGGGGAAGTGCTTCTTCGACTTGATCACGTCGGCAATCTTCTTCCACTGCTCCTGCGTAGCGTCGACACCGGTGGGGTTGTGGGCGCACGCGTGCAGTACGATGATGCTACCCTCGGCGGCATCCTGCAGAGCATTGATCATGCCATCAAAGTCGAGGCCCTTTGTCTTCTTGGAGAAGTAGGGGTATGTCTTGTGTTCGAGGCCGACATTGGAGAAGATCTGGAAGTGGTTCGCCCATGTGGGGTCTGAGAAGTAGGCGGTTCGCTGGCTCTTGGTCTTGTAGAACTTGGCGAGGAAGAGGGCGCCCAGGTGGACGGCACCGGTACCGGAGATGGTTTGCAAGCTGGCGACCTGTGTGGTGTGAGCTCAAGTCATGACGTGGTGGAGTGATGTGCCTACCCGCTTCTCCTTGATGGCGGGGCTGTCACCGCCGAGGACTAGCTTCTGGGAGGCGGTTGTGAACTCTGCGAGACCGGCGATGGGGAGGTACTCGTGGTTGAGGTTGGGGTCGTCGCGGAGTCTGTCATCGGCCTGTGCATGGTCAGTCGCGGGTAAGTCAGGACAAGAGGAAGGCGTGGTGGGCGCACCTTCTTGACGACGGGCAGGATCCAGGGCTTTGCATTGTCGTCTCGGTAGGCTCCAATGCCCAGGTCGACCTTGTTGGGGTCCTCGTCGCGGCGGAAGGCAGCCATCAGCCCGAACAGCGGGTCTTCGGGCGCCTGGGGGACGACATTCGCGTCGAAAGCGGTAGCAGCCATTGGTTCGATGTGCGAGGAGATCTGGTTGAGTCGGGTCTGGGAAGAAGTCTGGGTGGAAGTAGTGGAGAGGGAGAGGGAGGAGGTGAGTGGTTTGAGGACAGGTGAGTCTGGCATGATGATTACGGCGTATGAGCTCTCCCACGTTTACGTTTCACCGCTGCCGCCGCCTAACTATGGGAAGCCGTGTCCAGCCCACGCTTAACCCCGCAGTTTTCTTTTGGAAGGCGAGATGCGGAGAACCGGGAGGCCGGTTCGAGACGATGCAGTAGAACAAAAGTTGGCTGACATGGCGACGGCATCGCATCCGACCAGCGCATTATATAGAGGTGAAGCTCGGAAGGTATGCCGCAGGGTCGTGTGAGCAAGCAAGCCGAGGCACAAGCTGCCGCTTCCGCAATGATGTCAGCTGTACAGCCCTTCTCACATGCAGGGCAGTCACCATCACGACTTCTTTCAGATGAGTAAACTTGCTACCGCTGTAGCTAGCTACGAACCGTTGTGGGTCTGCATGGCCTGCAGGCTGGCTGCTGGTTCAAGTATGCCGACCCCACATGGCTGCCATTGCTGCTTCTGGAAACTTGGTCCACTCAGAGCGCCCCGGATACTGACGGACGTAGCGCGATATATTCACATGTTGGGTATCTACCAAGAACACCACCGCACCTTGTTCCACTCTCATATGAACAAGTCCCACACAACAAGCGTCGTGCAGAAGATGCTTGTAGCCCAGAACAGCTTCTGCGCCGTACTGCCCCGCTCCGTCGCGCGCTTGAGCTCCTTGTTTCCACTCCCAACGTTCTCCGTTGTATTGAACGAGTCTTCAATGAGCTGGTTGATGTGCGTCTCCTGCATGCTGAGGTTGGACGCGAGCGTCGAGTGCAGCTCCGAGATCTCCATGAGCGACTTTTCGGTTGCACTGCCGGTGTCAGTAGCTGTTCAAGACGAGGGTGTCGTAGCACATACCGGACTTTGTCGAGCTGGTCCTCGTACTGCTTGAGCATGTCCTGGTTCTCCTGCGCAAACAGCTGGAGCTGCTCTGGGTCCAGCTGATTCTCAATCACCGCGCTCGACTCATCCGGGTTATAAGTCGACTTGGCCCGATAGTCCCCAGCCTTGTTCCCAGCATTGTGGCTCTCGTCCATGTCACTATAATCGCTGCTGGCTGGCCCTGTAGCCCTCGTCTTGTACAACACGCTCTTGCTCTTCTCCACCTCCCGCATGTGTCTGATTTCCATCATGTCCGTCTGGAACAGGACGCACTGCTCCAACTGAAAATCCAACGTCCACAATATGCCCTTTCGGTGTTCCCTGATCGTGTTCGCCTTGGCCTCTTCAATCTCCTCCTCGACGCTCTTCGCTGTGATTGCCCCGCCTGCTGCCCATCGTCCAAGCGCACCGAGGCCCTGCTTTGCGCGCTTCTTCAGAGCGACCTGCGTCTGGGTCTCCTGCCTCACCTGTTCAGCAGCCCCTAGCTTCTCAATCGCATCCTTCAGCTGATGTATCGATAGTTTGGCCTGGGCGTCGATCTCGTTGCGCTGCGTGTCGCTAAGGTATTTGGCATCTTTGTCTGCAGAGGCCGATGCTGCGCCTGCTCGCGCGTACTGCTTCCGGCGGGGGGCATGTGCCGTCGAGAGATAGCTCTGTCGTATCGACTTCAAGTCTGTGTGAAGCTTTGCAATGTGACCTCGCTGTGGCTGTTAGCTTTCACCTTCAGGTTCACGCGCGCAACGTGGCCTACAATGCGGTATGCCTCTTTTACAAAGCCGTCGAGGGCTTCGACGCGAAACACGGGAGGCTCAATCGGACGCGCATCGTGCTTCGCGAGCACCTGGTTAAATATTGGCGTGATGTCCATTGTGTTGGAGTGCAGTCAACTTGCTCATGTGAAATGACGATGCTCCCCGCGGGAGTGTCATGCTGGTCTTTCGCTTCCCAGCCAATGACGCACTATTGCGCCTGCCTAAACACCTACCATCACTATTCACTGCTCAAGATTCTTTACATTGAGGAAGGATGCTTCCTATCATGATTTAGAAAAGATTCGCATCAAGCATCTGCAACAGAAAGGTTTATCGCCCCGTAATATGTCTGATGATAATGTCACGTTCGCAGATGTCTTGGGCGTACCTCATTAGCTCTCACCATCTGTCTGCCGCCGTCGCCTTTGTCTGCATGTTCACGACGCTCACGCGCCCGATTGGACGTTCAAACATAACTATACTTCCAACCACGAGAACGTTCAGAGAGGCTAAGAGCTCAAGGGGTACTCGGGACCCAGGGTGTCAAGGCTAACTCAAGTCCAACTTTACTACACAAAGGATTCGCTATAGGATGAGGTGTTGTGTATTCCCAACAGAGACATTTGATACAAGCTCTGTAATAGCCGCTTTGTCTTCAATACCAGTCCCTTGATATATCGCTCACGTATTGGTTGTACAACCCAACACCTGGGCTCAGCTTATACCAAGGCCTGTCCAATCGCGCCATCAGCCGCAAGGCCACCTTGATTGACCTCACGGACTGGTCATGTTAGCTTTGTACAGCCACAGTTCGCTCACTACTTTTCACCTGCTCTTCGTGCGTCTGATTGAGCAAGTTTCTATTGCCCACTTACCCGTTTGCCTCCGCTGACCCCTCCAACAGTACGCGGACAGTGACTCTTGACTGTGTGCTTACGCGCTTGTTTCGAGCATATATTTCTAGAACCTATTCCTGATTCTACCTTCTCATCATCTCAATCAAGTAATTTCCAACTTCCCAACTTAACCTGATATTATCTTTCCAGTGCGACCAACAGTCACCACACTTCCTAGCCTCATCGACACGAAGTTCCACTTTTGTCTACAACCAACATCACAAAACCAAGATGTACTTCTCAAATATACTCCCGGTAGTGTTCGCCGCTGCTGCCATAGCCGCTCCTACTACTATGAACGGCCGTGGCGAGGAAGGCTGCGTTCCCACCTCCTACACCATCTCAGACTACAAGCTAGTTACTTCTCCGACCTCTGGAAGCGTTGATTTTACGTTCAAGTCTGTCTTCCCCACCGGCAGCACCATCGATGACCCAGTTCAGGTCGGCGCTCACTGCAGTGGCTCTGGAACCTCTGTACCCAACAGCAACGAGTGTCAGGTCGCTAACCGTCGTCTTCTATTCGACCTTCGTGGACCTCAAGATGAAGCCTACTACCAGATCACCCATTCCTGGACCTGCTCAGGGTAAGTCTACTAATATTGTCACCTCACAAGCAACAACTAACAGTACAACAGCAACCAGTGGCTATCCGGCAATGCGATCAAAGTCGACTCGCTTGAGTGTCACAACGAGGGCGACAAGCGCGTCTGCACTGGTGGACCCCAGACCTTCGCGCCTCAGAACGTGCGCAAGGTCTGTAACTTGCCTCAGTGCTGATGGCTTCGGTAAGCTCCTTATTGTCCCAAAGTTGAACCGTAGGTCCATCCCCTGGATAGGCGGTGTATCAGCGGTGTGAAGGGTGTAAATCGACTTTGTATCTTCATGGGCATCATTTGGTGTTATTGTGATTCTGGTTATTTTTGAACTTCTTTTCTCTTCTCAATCAATGTGCATAGCATCAAATGTAGAAAATGAAATATAACACACATTCAACTTCTTCATCTCCGTCGCACCGACTCAAAATAGATAAACTTCTTTGTACACTTCAGTATGACACATCATGCTTAATTACCTACTGCGTGACAATTGATCGTTCTGGTACAAGAGATCGGCTGTGTTTGTTTTTCTACACCCGGAACTTGCCAGACGAAAACAGATGTGGTTGGTACATAGCAAACATTGCTTATCGTTCTTTTTCCCTGCCGCCTCTTACGCCACAACTTGTGCCTGCATACGTAGGATTCCAGAAGGGTTTGGCGTCCAGAGGGTTTGACTAAATTCTCTCATTTGTCGAGTCCTTGACGCATGTGTAACAGTTTCTACAAAAGAGCCGGAGTAGACTAAGAAAATAGGTAGAAAAGTTTTCACCTACTACATGATATCATTTGGTATCTTTTCATGTATTGTAGAGGCTTCTAAGTCGTGAATGGGTATATGGCAAAAAAGCAAAATTTGTTCAGCCACCAAAGGCTTGGTGTAGTGTCCAGTTGGCGAAAGTCTTCAAACAACGTAGTCGGTGAAGCTGATTACCGGCCTTACCCAGCAGCGTGCAACTGCTCCATGATCTTCACTAGATTTCTGCGTTTTGCGTTGATACTGGACAGGGTTGCAGCTTCACCACCATTGGTTGCAGCTCGCTCGAAGAACGCTTGTGCTGCTAGTAGCTCCTGATGAGCCCTTCCAAGTCGCTTCAGCTGGTCTGAGACTGAACTTGAGTATCTAGGTAGATCCATATCCCAGTCCTCATCTGAGCCCATCTTTCCCATGGTGAGATCACTTATCCACAAGGCGACATTGCCGCGGAGTTCTAGAAGACTTGGCTGTCTGTCAAAGGGTGGTGACATGATGACCTGATCGAGGCGTTCTGCAATCTCCAGGGCTTGGGTAAGTTCTTCCATTTGGATCGCCTCTTCTTTCGCAGAGAGACCGTCTGACCTCTTACTGAGGTTACTGTCGACCGACACACTTCGAGAAGAGCGTGTTTGATTCGCGATGTCATCACGCAACTCCGTTCTTGCGCGCTTGCTCTTTTCGCAAACCTCGTAAATCCACAGTGAGAACATGGGCGGGTAGAAGGTTCTCTCATCGACAGCATGAGGCTGCAGTTTCCGATTCGGGTGTTGTATGATCAGACGATTGTAATATTCACGAGCAAGCTCAAAGCCCTGTTCAGAGAATCTGTGCTCATTCAGCGTTTGTGATCCACGACGCAGGGCTATTTCAGCACCAATGCCCCAACGTCCGTGGTTACGCGGATCTACCGGGCGCCCACCAGCTACCTGCGTCCGCAAGATCATGCCCCACGCTCTCCCCGCACGCTCGTAATCTCCCTTGAGCAGACAGCAATGCATCAGCGTGGACAAAGAGTCAAGGTGCGCCCTCTTCTGCGCCTCTGGTTGGCCTTGAACGACACCGCTTTTAGAGGTGGCGTTGACGGCGTAGAGGCGTGAAGGCGGCCTGGCCATTTCCTCTTGGACTTTAGCAGGGACATGATGTGGTTTGGACACGCTCGCAGGCGCATGGGGGAAGGGTGCTGGAGGGACCTCGTTCTCTTGGCTGGGCAATAGGCCTGCGACACGCAGCTGAGCTATGCCAGGCGCGGTAGACGAGGTGTACGATTGGACTGTGGCGTCTGGCTGCGTTTCGTCCTCTCCTTGTAGGTCGAAAAGCGATTCGTCTTGTTTCCTTTTCTCTTTATTTCTTCTCGACTTGCGATAATGACTCGCGCGCAGCGAGCGTGTCCTGTTCTGCTCATCACGCAACTGCGTGGTGAAGTGCTGCATGGTTGGTGATGACGCAGGACTGCACGCTCATGCGGCTGTCTGAGCTGCAACGGCCCCTGCTTAGTAGGCCCGGGATGCAGCGGTGAGGCTATGCAGCGGTAGCGGCCACGCACACACTGCGCGAAGGGAATGGGAAATTGGAGTCTGTAGAATAAAGGTGCGGCGAGCAGTTTCAGTAATAGACTTGAGGCAAGAGCAATCGACAACGGTAGCCCCATGCCGTTAGCGCCGTGACTGATTGGGAAGGCTCGGCTGCGCCATACATCACCGCTCTGCCGCCGCTGGACCTCGTCGCTCTGACCGAAGACACATCGACCCGACGACACCCTCTCCGACCGTTTCTATTCTCGAGGCGCGCCTTCCTCGCCGGACGGCCTCACAACATGGGCCAGGCAAACTCGACGGGCGCTGCGGATGCGCAAACACGGCGGCGATCGCGGCCGCTGTCATGGGCGCCTGGGTTACTGGCCTCGTCCCAGCCTAACGACGACACGGTGCCAGAGTTGCTGCATAGAGCCCCGGACACGCCCTCGCGATCCCGCCCCAGTACCACAAGAATCTCCAACCGCCTCTCCTCTCACTTTGGGCGCCACGATGCTGGCTCGTCAGCGCCCGAAGATGCCCCGGTCCCCAGTCGCTCGCGGTCGCGGCTGCACCGGGCGCGCTCGTCGCTCAGTTCCATGACGGGCCTGCTGTCGAGACGACCGCCGCTGCCTGCCCGCAACACCGAGCCCACGAGCGGCTTCGCGGCACCGAGTACGCCCAACAACACCGTGCCAAGCCGCGCTGCTCTGAGGCATACGGCGAGCGACCGAGGGCCCTTCCTTCCACGCGTGCAGGTCCCAGAACTAGGACTAGACTTTGACCAGCTGCTGCGGACCAACTCACAAGCCGAGCGGCCAGACGGACATAGACAGCGACCGCTGGTTCCCTTGAGCCCATTGCGACGGGATGGACGCGCCCTCAGCATCATTCCCTCGCAGCGCCGACTACGCAACATGATAGGACACCCGCGGAGGAGACGATCGCTCTGGCAGGATGGAGAGAACATGGACAATGTGCAGCAGCTGAGGCAAGGCGAGGACCAGGCCGATGTGCTGTCAAGGCTGTTATCGCTGGCTGCAGCTGCCACAGCAGCCTCGTTGGTTGGCGACGACAACCAAGCAGCAACCCGAGACGGTACATTCGACACGTTCCTACAGTCACTGCAGAACGGCAGCATAGCATCGGCGCTAAGAGGCAACGAGGATGGCCAAGGTGGCGACAATCCCGGAGCCGCACAGGCGCCCCTCAATTTCTTCAGAATGTTCAGGTTTGGCACCAGTACCGACAACGCAAGGAACGACACTACTGGGCGCGGCGGCAGTTCATCAGGGAACGGTGGAACAGAAGGAGAGGAAGATGGCGAAGGCAGGATGGTGCCGATAATCATTGTGGGCATCAGATCTATACAGCCCGGAAGCGGTACGGGACAAGAGGATGCCAGCATACCGCCCTTCCTCGACGCCCTCTCAAGCTTCCCCACACCTCCCACGTCACCAGGCGATACCAATGCGAACATTCTACAGCCACCGCAGAACGGGACCCGCTTCAGCCACAGAAGACGAGCCTCGATGGGCGGCTTCAACTTTCCTTCGAATTACGACAGCCAAAGACACCACCGTGGGACGACACAAGAGCGCTCTCGTCCATGGTCATCCGTCACCGACTCGCCTCCAGGGCCCCTCCCCCCACCCTCTACGCCAGCTACGACGCTGAACTTCTCAGCTGGTCCGTCAGGCGCAACGACCCCTGCAACTTCTACCTCGCCCTCTTCACCGACCACACAATCCTCAGCACCCTCGCGGCGGAACAGCTTCGTCCGCAGGGCTGCTGGTTCGACTCTCGAGCCCACCGCGGAAGAACCACAAACACATACCCGGAACGCTCGGCCACGGCGCTTGAGCGAGTCGGACTTCACAAGATACGGCTCAGGTGCACCTCGCAGAAGAGGCGTCGTGGAGCCAGACAACAATCCTGGGGAGGGTTCACGGAGCTGGATCATCTATGTGCTAGGTGGGAGCTATCCTGAAAACCACCCAATTCTTACCACTCCCAGCCTGTTCACCGACTCGCCCACTTACGAAGATATGATGTTACTCTCATCTATACTCGGACCCGCCAAACCACCCGTCGCGAGTGAGGAGGATGTAGCTTCGGCTCCAGGCCTTTTCAGGATACGTGGTGATGCCGGTGCTCTTGTAGCTGAAGCTGTTGAGGGTCAAGAGACAATCAACCTTGTTGCCGGTGCGCGCTGTCTCGTCTGCCTGTGTGATTTCGAAGTGGACGAGGAGGCGCGGAAGCTAGTCAAGTGCGAACACATGTTCCACAAAATCTGTATTGATCAGGTGAGTTGCTAGCTTGATTCGTAGCATTGCGCATGCTAACTTACTTTAGTGGCTGACAACTGGACGCAACTCTTGTCCACTCTGTAGAGGAGAGGGCGTGCATGAAACGGTCAAGGAAACCGATGCCACCTCAGATGCTGCTACGCCTTCGGTGCCGCAAGCAGCCGCTTGATCAATTCTCACTTGCAGCAGGTGATGTTCGGCTCTTCACCATGAGGGCTTCGCTCATTTCTTCACATATACCCCTTTCTTACATGATTGGCTACTCTACCCGAACTATTGGATACGAAGGACTATCGGGTCAGGCTGTTTTCTCTATTTCCTGCAAACTGGAGCGTTCATGGCGTCCGCAATGTATTACTTGGATCTTGGCATATTTGGCATCACGGCATCTCAGGGAAAAAGGGATGGAATTTCGACTGTTTTTCTGGCGGGCAGCATCTCAACGACTTGCTACGAATCTCTCACTGTATATGCGGTAGAACGAGATGGGGGAGTGATCTAGTCTTCGAAGCTACACCGGGCAGACATGACGAACTGCTACGCTTGTGCTCAAGACAGCCGGGCAGGCAGCAATAATGACAAAGGATCTTGTTTCGGCACATCACTTCTCCGACTTGCGTTTACAACGAATGCATATATGGATGCATAATCATTCACATAAGCCTGCCTCGTGTCATGCACACGTACCTTGGTGGATTAGTTGAGGTGATATAGATGCCAACCAACCGCCCTGGGTGCGAAGAGTCGCCCAAACGTTACGGAACGCGTCGTGCCGGCCAATATTCGGTCCTAGTAGTCCGAAATGTCCGAACCGTCTGGCCTCGCGGCCGTACGGATGGGTGTATACGGCGGAACGTTTACGGTAAACGGCGAAGAAGCACAGGACGAGTGTTTCGTTCTGGAACGTGTGGTGCTGACCCGAACCGTGTAGCAGGAGTAATGATAGCCGGGGCGGGCGGCCGCCACAACCGTAGTAATCATACGATGTGGGCGAACTGGCCAGAAGGAGGTCAACGCAGATGTATATCAGTGCACACACCTTTTGATGATGGCGTACGCCTTTTCACAGGCAGCCGCCAAACCCACGATAAATAGCGTCCAGCTATGTCTGGATAGGGCGTAGACGGGTGATGATCTCCTTGTCGCTGCTTCCGCGGAGCGTCGAAGGAGTTGTGATGAGTGAACAGCTTAGCTTGATATAGCTTGATATAGGCTGCGTGGAGACTGAGTTGAAGAAGGGAGGGTACAGAAACCGAAATGGCGTGCGCCTGCTTTCGGGACGGGGAGAGTCGTTGCTGATCGTACTGGATATCCAGACGGACGTGTGCCTGGTTTCGTTATTGCGTGGCATGCGTGGCTGCGGCAGAGTTGGAGACCCTGCATATCGTGGACTATGGATGTATACACATCAGGCGGACCTCCATCTTACAACGGGTGCTATCTGTTACGACATTTGGGATTCATGTTCCTCATGTCAGGATATCTGAACAAGTCGCCCAGTTGCTGCAGCTCGTATATAGTAAACAAATGCACATGGACCCATAGGTAAACAGAAAAAAACATTGGTCATAAAGGATTGTTGTGCAGACGTAAGGATCATCCAAGATGGTGTTTGATGATTCAAGACCACTATCGACTATCGGACCCGGGATGTGCAGTCGCATTGTGTCGGGGTACACCTCTAGGTCATCCCGGCAGCGGTCTAGCGGTCAACACCAAGGGCGGACCGTTGCGTGGTGTCGTGTCTAGATTGTTTTCCAAGTGGCTACAAGCAGGTTATCTGGTCGCCATCTGCGAATGGCTACAGGTTGGCGACCCAGAAAGCAGGCACCGATGGCCAAACCCCGAGCAGCTGCGTGCCCAGGATCAATGGTCCACCGAACAGCTCGGAGATGAGGTTGCCGTTTCAGGCAGGAACAATGTCTCTCGGTCAATACGGAAGGAACTATGAAAGCTCAAAATGTCTCACAGCCTTGCCTTGGAAACTCCATGACTACGTGCCGTACAGGATTGTGCCCAGTCCAAGTAGCCTGAATCTTGACGTTTCACTTGCGACGACTCGACAGCTGATCCGCATGATAGATACATGCGGAGACGATCGGTAGTGTTTATGGGAGGCAGGTAGAAATGACGTTGATGCGAGGAACATGACACTGGAGGATCTCGCAGGGATAGACTGCAGTCGCACATGATGCATCTGGCAGTAGACTCCAGTTTTATTCTGGGCTTACTCAATGTCAGCAGCAGTAGTCGTTCCTTCCCAGACAGACAGAGAAGACCCATTGGAGATGTTGTCGGCGACGTGCCAGAAAGCGTAAAATTCACGAGACACTCTGGTGGAGAGAGGTCACGGAGCGTTTGAAAGTCGGCCTCCTGCTCTTCTTGTTCCATGCCGATTCTCTGGGTCGTCTTTTTGGAAGTGGGCATAACCCTGTCAGCTACACGTGGGTCCTCTGCCGCGGAATAGTGCATCTTCACCTCGCGCCCTTATGTGACGAGTCGTCCAATCTAAGCCTGCTCTTCCTTCAACGACGGCAAAAAAGCTCGACGGCCACCCCACACACTACCTCACCTTCTGCCGTTACATCCAGCCCGTCATTCGCGGCATGCAAGACGCAAGCCACCGGCACACGCAGTCTGCGATTGGCATGCCTGGGGTGGCTTTGGAGCTGCGGCAATGTTTGCGACAATGGACTTTCCAAGGTTCCGCCAGACGTCGCACAGCGTATCTAGGCCCGTCAGCATATGGGCCTCTCCAGCTGCGAGGCAAATGAGATGTGGTGTTAATCATCGAGAGATCCACCCAAAAGGCCCGCCGCTCGCATGACGCACAGCAACTGCACGGTCGCGTCCCGCTCTTTCGCTCGCTCAAGGTCCACCAGTCAGCTGCAGCCGGATTCGCCATTACAGCAGCCGCCATCTACCATGCTGGTATAGGGCAGAACACGACATCAACCTCTGTAAGGTCTCACTGACTGTCAGGGCCCATGACGATATCAAGTCCTGCCCCGCCTTGGTCGAGTCTGCAGTCGCTGCGCACAGGCCAGACAGACGGTTCCTGTTGGCCACTCCTGCATGGCACGAAACAGAGACAGTTACCTCATAGTGCCTCCAAAGGGAACCAGTCTGGCAGTAGAGGATACGGGTCTCCATGCCACTTCTCCCAAGTGCCGTTGCCGCCTAGTGGTGCTGGGCGATAAAAGGCAGATGAGGCGATCCTCATCAGGCCACCTAGCTCTGCATTTGCGCGCCAATCTTCCCGCGGCATGCCAGCAGCATCGCCCAACGTGCAGACAGCCGTGGCGCCTCCGTGCCCTGGGAGACGCAGGCATCCAAGAGCTACCATTGTCACGGGACAGGGACCCGGGGCTGAGCTCGATGCTGCTGATAATGGTTAGCAAGCAGGGTCGCCATCTTCTCGAAGCAGGCTTTATTCTCCCGTCAACGGCCTTCGTTGACTCAGTACGAAGGAGCCGGTGGCGCTGCATGGCTGGCTAATTTGTGGCCGTCCTCACTAGCCGCGTTTGTGAGATGAAATATCAATTTGATATTCTTCCTAACAGGCACTTTGATGAGGCTTGAAAGTCTAAAGGCTGCCACCGGGCAATTGCACTGCATTGCATCGGGGCACTCCCCACTTCAGGAGAGTGGAGTTCGCGGAAAAGTCCATGGATATACCGGCCCTGCCCTATACTCAACGACACCCTCAGGTAGTCTTGAGTAAGGGCATTCGTGTGTAGCGCATACGAGTGTGTGCACTAACTCTGACAGCCGCTTCCAGAGCAGCTTCACATCACGCCCCATTCGCTGACGATTGACCTAGCCCCATGGCTTCTCTAAACGCCCCACATGCCTCACCACCTTGGTGAAATCGGGGCCGATGCACATCATGTCCCAATTTTGTGCTTGCCTCCTATTAGGCTGGGTCCGTCTGCTGCAAAGGCGATCCACGACCTGCCTCAAGCCGTAGCTGACTGAAGTTTATAGTCGCCGTGGCAGCACGCCTAAGAGTAGTTGACAGGCGGGATCAACGGCGGGGATGTGTCAAAATATGGACCTATACGGCATTTTGGAGCGACTGTTCCGGACAGACCCTTCTATTCTCCCCAGAATTCATTCCATGTGGATGCTGGCGAGTGGACCAGTTCGCACGGTGATCAGGAGCGATCAAACCTGGGATCGCAGAGGGCGTCTTGCACGGAGCTAATCCATGGCTGCGCGGAAGGCGGAAGCGTTTAGGTGCACGGCCATAGCACAGCGGCCTGGGAGACAACTCAGCGGCGTGCGGCTTGCTTTTTCCCCTTCACTGCACCCCGGCCTTAGATGCAGACGTTTGATAAAAATTGAGACTATCCATTCCTGGCATTGGACATTGCTTCTTTGTCCGAACTAGACACAAGCCTCCTGTCACGGGCTGACTCTCTCACACGACCTCTGCCTGCGGCTGCTGTACTCTCTCTTCCTCAACGTTGCCCAGTTTCAGTCTCAGACTGGTACTGCACATGCTTCCGTCATCAGCAATTGTGGTGCAGGAGACGGACTTGCTCCTTTGTGGACGAGACGCAGGTCTATCGCATACTTATTCCAGGCCGCTTGGTCTTGGTGCTAGCTGGGGCCAACACCCGCGCGCCCAAACCAGCGTGCATTGAACTAAATCACGGCTTCGATCCTGCAAGCGTGCTTCTACAAGTATATCCCTCCAAAATCCCGTACCTGGCGCCCGAGCCATTGTCACACCCGTGGACACGGCGATCGACCTCGGACCCTTGCAACTGGATGACGTTGATCCTTTTACGGCAAGCTTTACCGTCCACGGCTCACCAACATCTACCAATACAAACAACCTACACTCCATCAGTTTTCTATCCTCTCCAACCCTCCTAGGCATGTCTGGATACTATCCTCCTCCTGGGCATAACACTCCGCCTCAGTACTACAACCTTGATCCGAATGCGATCCCCAATTCCAACATTCAGCATGCCCCACCAACTATAATCTCACATGGCTCGTATGCACCCACCTTGCCAGACAACCCGTTTCAACCTGGTGTTCCTGGACCCTTTGTACAATACGAGAACATTGGTCAACCAAACTACGTTGATCAGTATGAGGACATATCTGGGCCAATGGGCTCAGCGCATGGTGCTAATGGCCGCGCACGAAGAAGGCCAGCGCCTGGCGAACAGGTGAAGCATCGCAGAACACGGAGTGGCTGTTTCACATGCAGGCAAAGAAGAGTCAAGGTATGCGCTCTACCTTGTGGGATAGAGGCTTGACTGATAGGTAACAGTGTGACGAAAACCATCCCGTGTGCGAACGTGAGTATCCGCGCTTGCTCTCACACACTCAAGAACTGCTTAGTCTGACGTGTTTTGCTAGGATGTCGCAAGGGGAGTCGCGAGTGTATCTACCCAGATTCACAGTCCAGTCAGAAATCGACACGCAGTGGATCGAAGTCAGGCAAGTCTGCATCCGCGGGGGATCAATCCTCACCTGAAGCCCATGAAGGAGAGGACAAGGAGCGCCTTCCTGCGATCATGGATGAAGATGAAGAGGACGATTACGTTGAGTATGATGATGACGACGATGACATGTCGAAGAGTCAAGACGCTCGCGATTCTTCACACACACCAGGCTCTTTCCTCGATCAAAGTACGTCTCCATCCACTGAAGCATCCTCGATACCGCCTACGGTACGCCCATCCATGTCTCGGAAAGGCAGTGCGCAAACTACCAAGGGCGCTTCGGCTATGGCGCGAGACCTCCAGTTTTACTTGAACTACTTCCGGAACCACATGAGCGTACATCATTACTCTCTCAAACGCGACACGCATGGCTTCCTCAAAGGCGATTTCCTGAGTTGGGCGACCAAGTTTGAGCCCTTGAAGTACGCTGTAGCTGGTTACGCGGCGTATTTCCACACGCTTGCGCAGCCTGATGGTCGCATGTCCACCTTCCTCCAGTTCTACAACGAATCTGTTTCGCGACTGAGGATAGCCATCACGAAGAACAAGAAGCAGGGGCTCGCAACATTTTTGACCATATTGCAACTTGCGAGTATTGAGGTATAGACCCTTGCAGAAAACCAATATCTCATGCTGACACCGGTTCCAGGAGATGCTCGGCGACTGGGTCAACCTTATGGGCCATCAAAAAGCAGCTTTCGAGATGCTCACCCGTCTATACACGCCGGAGACTATCGTCAAATCCGATTTTCTTTGCAAGGTACTTCTTTGGTACATCCGATTCGACCTGTTTGTTGGCTTTCAGTCCGGCGGTGAAGCAGTGCTTGGTCGCGAGTGGTACGAGGCGGTACATGAATGCTACGTTGAGAAAGTACGCGACAAGCCAGATGACATTGAGATGCTGTACGAAGAGCGCTTTGCGCATTCACGACTGGTAGCGAAAGATTCGAATGACCTGTTTGCAAGGACTGCCAAAGGTCTCGTCAGTCCTCAGGATTTTATGACACAGCTGCCAAAACTGAAGGAGAGGGTGGAGGCGCTCCGAAGAAACCTAGGCGACAAATTGACGGATCCCAGTTACAAGGTCCATCAGATTCCAGGAGAACCAGACCCGGAAGACTTCGTTAACCCCTACGAGCCGGATGTCATATGGGGTGGTCCGCTATGGACGTCGAACTACTTGCAGCTGGATCTATGGGGCATCCAGTTCATGTTCGCCATTTCGTCTTCCATGGCGCTGAAAGTGCCTCTTGATCCGGAAGTTACAAAAGAAGCATTTAAGGCGGTGCAGGTCTTTGAGGCTATATGCGCGTATCCGGAAGCTCCCCCAGGCGCACTACTAGAGGCACAGGTCAGTTTCGCGATTGCGACCCTGTTCCTGCCGAAAGATCAGAAGACTGTGCAATGGCTTCGACGAACGTTTGCGAAAATTGAAGCAGCAGGGTAAGTGAAATCTTTTGTTCGTGCAACGACGGGAGATTAGAGTGTTTTGTTCTAGGCACAGGCTAGTAACATGAGAGTCTTACCGAACCTCTACTAACAGGAGCATCAGGTATATTTATTCTGATGTTCTTCGAAACCGCATGCTCGAATCCATGGGTCTCGGTCCATCAGACTGGTGGCTCCCGAACGACGAAAGCTGCCCACCGATAATCCGATCCATCAAAGACTTCATCAAGGACCGCACACAAGCGCCTAAAGACCAAGTGTCAGACGATCTACGAGAGATGCGAGGAATTTTCAGCTCCCTGACTATCTCGGACTCACCGCCATCTGATAATATGACGGTAACGAGTGCCGACGGCTTGGGTTCGACATACGGATCTCCGGACTGGCAGTCATCAGGGTACGGAAGCGACCGCAAGTCGTCAAGCGCAGAGGCTTATCCGCCGGGGTCACAGCAACAATACGTTGTGCAGTAAGATGTGTGGCGCGCAAGAAATACTGAAGTTATTTAAGACAGTTGCATAAGACATCAGGACTGGTGTCCATGATGCGCAATGCCACGTCGGCAGCGCATACGCCCACGTTCCTCAGACGACGGTTGCGCGCATGACAGTAGAGAGTATTTCTCGTCTAGAACGCTCTATCAGCCCTGTCTTGCCGCGGCCCATGGTCGAGGTGGCCTTCCGAGAGGCGTTCTGTGAAACGTTGTTCCACAGATATGGCCTGGCTTGCCTACTGGTACCACTGCCGCAATGCACAGCATGAAGGTTTGTGTCTAGATGCCGAGGCAGGTCAACACCAAAGAGGAAGAATGGAGCGATGGACAGGGAAAGCTATGTGGTGTAACGTTTGCTGGCGCATGTTAGTTTCAACGTCCCATGGAGATCGGGTGTTCGCTATCCTATCGATAGAAGCACGGAGTAGCAAAGGCGGATCTTATGCATACGGAGGGAAAGTTTGGTCGTGATGGAGGAGGAGACCAAGTTATCATGCGCACTGCTAGATAAGCACACCGTCACCGTAACGCATTGTGGCTCACAAGCGACATGCAAAAGAAAAATTCAACAAGATGAAATAGAATCCCTGTGCATATGATAGCTGTGCAAGCTGTGCGTACCGTGAGAGAGTGTTTGGGTGAAGTTGAGGCGTGGCTGGTTCCGTTGCGGCGCAAGTGGAGCGTTGGAGATGGCGCCCGAAGCAGGCTAGTATGCAGGGATGGTGGGCGGCCCTGACAGGAGCGGGCAGCGGAGACACATGAAAGTCGCAAGAGCACCCCGACCACGACGACGACGTTGACAACAACAGCAACAACAACAAAGACGACGACGCCGCCCAGCCAGAAGACGTGAACAGGGCTCTGAGAGACATAACACGCATTATTATTCGCCATGGACAACCTCGGAAAGATCTCAGCGTTCGGAAAGAACATCTCGTATGCTTTTTCCCGCAATGTCGACCCGCGAGCTGCGCGACGGTTGGGCACGAGGTGGAGATATGCTGACATGGCTTCTGCAGCGCTTCCTTTACACCTTGGGCTGCCCGGACGCAGCAATATGTCAAGGAGCAGGTGGGCAATGTCGAGGACAAGGTATGGCTACCCTGGCAGCACACTTGGGCAGTACTGATACGGGCTCTGCAGACTCAACTCCCCCCGGACTACATCGAGCTCGAGAAGCGGGTCGATGCGCTGAAGAAGGTGCACACGACGATGCTGCAGGTCACGTACGACACCTCCCTCGACGTGCTGGTACTTGGTCTGACTGCCTAGCTCACAATACGCAAACGAAGCCTACGACTACCCAGCCAACATCCGCGAATCCTTCAACGACCTCGGCCGCACCGTCTCCGAGAAGGTCAACCTGCTCTCCAGCGCCACATCGCCCGCCGAAGCCCAGGCTGCCCTAACTGCTCCGCCCTCAGCAAAGCCCCAGCCCAAGACGTTCAATCATGCCATCGCCCGCGCCGCCCTCAACTCGTCGCACATGCTCACCTCGGAGCAGACCAGCTCCAGTGAGGACCCCCTTGCTACCGCCCTCGAGAAGTATGCCATTGCCAGCGAGAAGGTCGGCGAAGCCCGACTAGCCCAGGACGCCCAGATCCAGAGCCGCTTCCTGGCCGGCTGGAGCACCACGCTCAACACCAACATCCAGTTCGCTACACGTGCTCGCAAGGCAGTCGAGAACTCGCGGTTGAGCCTGGATGCGACCAAGGCCAACGCAAAGGGTCCTGCTTTCACTCTGCCCGGTCAGGCTCCAAAGACAGCCATGGACGACGACATCAGTGAAGAGGCGAGAGCCAAGATCGAGCAGGCCGAAGACGAGTTTGTTGGCCAGACTGAGGAGGCCGTCGGTGTCATGAAGAACGTACGACTATAGCTTCCAGCCCGCACCCCCATGTACTGGCACCTAGACGCTAACCAAACAATAGGTCCTCGACACCCCCGAGCCTCTCCGCAACCTCGCTGAACTCATCGCCGCCCAGCTCGAGTACCACAAGAAGGCATACGAGATTCTGTCCGAGCTGGCACCCGTCGTCGAGCAGCTGCAGGTCGAACAGGAGGTGCGTAGACACCAGTCTTCGGATTACTAGCATGTCTTCACCGGACCCGACTAATGCATTGCACTGATAGGCCAGCTACCGCAGGGCTCGCGAGGAGTTGTAGAACGCCTCTGACGCACGCGGCCAAGCAAAAGGAAAGATTGGAGACAAACACTAGCTCAATTTTGGTCACGTCACAATGTCGTCTACGGACGTTCTTGGTGGTTTGCTTCACATTCACACGGCATCTAGTTTATTAGCTCAGTCAATTCCTTCTTTCTTCCGCCATTCCACTTCTGTGACGCTACATGCCAACACACCGTGACTGCCATACCGATATCTTATTGAAATACACCACTCTCATCCCTGAATTCTGCCGCTTGCCCTCTAGCAAACTCCGCCATCCTCTCCCTTTCCCCTTCTTTTCCATCGTCATCTTCCTGAGCCGGAATATACTTCCTCATGACATCCCTCACATAGTCTTCTGGCACACCTAGCTTCACAGCATCTGTGATCCCTTGGTTCATTCTGTACATATACTCCTCTCGCGGCTTATCCGACTGGACACGATTCCTATCGATGTAAACTAGCATGTCCTCCTTCTTTTCCGGATCTTTGCTAGTATCCACTTTGTGCTCTGTGTCAGAAGGCCAGAACTCGCATTGTAGCATCTCTTTTGTGTAAGCCACGGGCACGCCTTCGTTCTTGTCTAGTCTCTTTTCATCTTCTGCTTCAAGTGAATAGACGAGACCAAAGACTACGTCGTCGTAAGGAGACATGGATGTGCTGTTACTATCGGTCACTTCGACGACGTTCGCGTAACCGCGGTCGTTTATTATCCACTGGTAGTTTGGTAGGCGGGCGACTCCTAGGTAGGTCGACGTCGGGCAGCGTGTCGTCATTTGGTGAAGCCAGAGATTTGAACCGTAACCAAAGTATATTATGGGAGATGCGGAGGGCGCCATGGGTAGTTGAGGACTTGCCATGTTGAGATTGGCGTAGATGGCTTTGATTATTGAAGTTGACGACGCGACTCTGTTGCGTACTTTGGGGCTGGTGCAGAGTGAAAGTCGTAGACTATGCCTTTTTGGGCGTTCCGAGGCTGACGGATTACATCATTCGTCTCGTCTCGCGATCCCGGCCAGAACTTTTGGAAGGAACGCGGGACACGCTTGACAGTCTTGCGGATATCTTTCCAAGTACGTCCATCCATTGTGCTTGGACGCATACAGAGCAATCTTTCGTCCTCGCCTAGCTCACGGTCCAGCAGCTTTACTGGTGAAGTAGGAGTCGTCCTTTGAAGGTACCCCGCTACACATTTTAGCTAGCTTTGACACCAGACAGCTACACGCTGCGAGGAATTGAACAAGTAGTGACTGTCGAAAGATGCCTTACTCCCACCACAGCCATTCTGGCCAATTCTGTGGACATGCGCAGAACACGCTTGAGGAAGTCGTCCAGGCAGCAATAGCCAAACGCTTCCATACTTTCTCCTTGACGGAGCATATACCCAGGCCGCAGGAAGACTTCTATCCTGAAGAAGCCGAATCTCACACCGAGCAGAGTCTCGCGAAGCTATTCGATGACTTTATCGTCGAAGCCCACCGACTACGAGACGCGTACTCGGACCAGATCCAGATACTCATCGGCTTCGAAACCGAGTACATCCGCCCATCTACGCTGCACATCATTCGCAGCATCCTCGACAAGTACACCTTCGATTTCTTCATGGGCTCTGTCCACCACACGCACACGATACCAATCGACTTCGACCGCGCCATGTACGAACAAGCTAGAGACAAGGCAGGTGGGACCGACGAGCGCCTCTTTGAGGACTACTTCGACTCCCAGTACGAAATGCTTCAGGAGCTACAGCCACCAGTGGTCGGGCATTTTGATCTTATTCGCCTACTTAGCGACCATCGCGACGCCGATTTCCAGGGCATGCCTGGCGTTTGGGACAGAATAAAGCGCAACTTGGAATACGTAGCCTCTTATGGCGCTCTTCTCGAATTGAACTCGTCTGGGTTGCGAAAAGGTTTGGCCGAGCCGTATCCGTGCTTGCCCATATGTCAAGTCAGTCACACCGCCATATGCCCGAGCTCGGCGTCGAGTTTACTAACGTATGTCATAGATGTTCTTACGCATGGGAGGTGGTTTCGTCATGTCTGACGACAGTCATGGAATCGACCAGATAGGTACAAACTATGCGCGGCTATTGGCTTTCATACGCAAGGCAGGGATAGACCAGATACATTATGCTGACCGGGCCGGTGTGCGCAAAGACAGCCGCTTCCCCAATGCGGGCTTCTCTAGTATTGCTGTAACCGACCTGGCGCAATCGCCCTTCTGGGCGAACCTAGGGTGATATCATCTTCGCCATGGGTAGCCCTTCGGTAGTTGGAGGCGCCACTGAAACCCTCCTTGTTGAAAGTTTCGGGCCACGAAGCCGGCGCCACGCTATCAAGGAACTTTTGTCAACGGTTGGTTCGAGTGAACATGCAGCGCGCATTGCCTTTCGGGTATTTTATTTCGAAGCGAAATTGTCCGCTGATATGGTAATGTGCAGTTGGTGTAGTCCATATCACTAGTCAACTGGGGCTACATGCTCTGCTATTACGATGCTGCACTCCAGATACGTGGAGCTTCTCCACGACTCAGTTACCGCTGCAAGCGCATTTAAACTAGCCAATGTGAAGCGTGCAATGCTCCCAGACCACGCTGTTGGGCTCTCGGCTCAACGCACAGGGCTCGCGATCGTCTTCATCGTAAGTTAGCTGATGGACTGAGAAGGGGATGGTTGAAGCACGGTCAAAAGACCACGTGTAATGGCCATCGGATTCACACTCTTTAGCCCCACACTACTTGCGCTCTCTTACCCTGGTCCAAAATATTTATTCGTTTGCCGCGAGAAGCACGATAACCAGCAATCCCGCATTTGGCTCTCTTGACGAACCGCTGCAATACGGTTGTTCTCCGGGTGGGTCCAGCACCGTACGGCAATCGGCTGTGATCCCGCTATGCCTCTGATTGGCAAACCATAATAGACTTGAAAGCAGAAATATAGCTAGGGTTCTTGGGTCCGCATCTTGTACATGGATTAGAGGCATTGATGAGCAAAGAAGGGGTCTTCAGTTCGCACATTAAGAGTGTGATTTATAGCAGCAGAGTGGATTAGAGGAACGATCAAGTTGTACAAGACCATGAGAGTTCTGAAACCGTGGGGGTACATCTACCGCGGATGAACAAACATTTACTTTTCTGAGAACGGTTCTGCGTTCTCTCACATGTACGTCACCCTTGTCCATACCCCATTCGCAAATCTGTATGACCGCCACTTGTGTCCTCGGAGCTTGAGGGGAGTTTTGCAATCAGATTCTTTTGCGCCCTACTCAGGCTTGATAACAGCCAATTATGCAGGTCCTGATGTGCTGCCGAATCAAAGTTTACACATAGTCTCTGTGACTGTGTACCTAGGTAGCGCAGCGGTCGTGTCCTATTCGACGAGGCCGAGGTTTGTAGCGTCAGAGGCGCTTTTTCTTTTTTGCTTCCATCATGCCACTGCTGATGAGATAGGGACCATGGCCGGCTTATTTGCGCCTTCCGGCTTCTTGGAAGGGATTAAGGTTCTAGCGCCAACGCCGTGCGCACATTTGATCGTAGTGACAGTCACCGCACTTCGCGAGCTTAACCATAGTCTCTTGCACACCACCACCCCTACTTCGATCTACTACCCCTATCGGTGTAATTTCGCACAAGGTTCTTCATCATTGTGCCCGTGTCAAACTAGGAGTGAGGCCGTCTTCGGATGCGACTAAGCCCGCGTTGTCACAAAACAAACGTCGGTAGGTATCCAACTTGGCAGGCCGCTCGGTAGTCGCGGGAAAGTTTAGTACGGGTACAACCTTCCACCATGTCACTTGTGGAGCCCCAATCGCGTGTCAGCTGGGATGTTGCAGATGAAGAGCGGTTTGGAAGGGCTAGACCAACCTTACTTCTGACATTCAAAACGGCCTGAGCTTCGGGCAGGATTCCCCGAGAGACGGACACGTTCTGACGGCTGTGGGTCGTACCATACGTAGCCCGCAATTGCCTTCGAGCCAAAGATGTGGGACAGGCGCATATGCGAAGGGGCTAAAAAGTATGCTTGACGCATCCGAGCAGGCCAATCTGTTGCACAGCTTCGCGGGAAAACCCTGGTATGCTTTTGGTCGAAGCAAAAGCCATGTAAGTCTAAGCTCCAGTCAGAGCCTCTACGGAGCTTCCTGTTCTTGGGTTCACATATCGGCACCACTATTAAAACCTGGGATCCACCCACTTCCCGACCTACACATCCATCTTTACATATTCTCGACTTCTAACAAACGTCCTAGCTCTTTGATCACCACCAAGCGAAGTGTATACTCTACATATTCTGCACATTGTTCGCCTTGAGCTTCACAACTCCCCTCCCCAACCAAGAAGGAATCCTCTATCCTGAACGCTATCCATGATCGACTCCTGCAGTATGGGCGTAGAGAAGCTCGTTATCAAGCCGGGCAACGGTATAGACTACCCGAAGAAACACGATGAAGTCTCTATGGAATACACTGGTAAGACTAGCGTTTCACCCGATATCAATATCTAACGAACGATCCAGGTTGGTTGTTCGACGATGATGCTCCAGACCACAAAGGTGGACAGTAAGCAAGCCGGCAGAGTTCATTGCTTTGGACTCCAAATGGAACGTCTCATTGACTGTATCTCAGATTCGATACTTCTGTAGGTCGGGGTGACCTGATTACTCCCATCGGCGCAGGCCGAGTTATCAAAGGTATGTTCTTGCTGTCCGAATCATCCTGCTTCGTACCTGGTGCATGTGCACTCTGCAAATCTAGATCTACATGTCGACTGACGCTTATGCACAGGGTGGGACGAAGGCATTCTGGGCTCCGCAGAAGCGTCACCCATGACGCTGGGAGAAAAGGCAACTTTGATCATAACACCGTAAGTAATGGTCTGATCGACATGCCTTCTCACGCGGATGCACTGTGCTAACGACACGTGCGATACAGTGATTATGCATATGGTCCTCGGTGAGTCCGATTTACATTTCATACAGCCCGTGACTGGGACGGGAACCAGCAAGACAGGATGCTGCCGAAGTACACACCACTGCGGATACGAAAGCCACACGGAGCTAAGGACCAGCACGGCTTACGACGTTCCGAGGATCCTTTGAGCCATTCTTCTCCGAACTTCCCGAACTTCTGGACGTTGATGCCGCGGCAACCGCGAATCTTGTACGACGCGGGTGTCTGCAGCCTATGACAACCCCTGATTCTGGAACCTCGATGATCTGATAAGATGATGGAATGCAAATGCTGACTGCGGACAACAGTGGATTTCCCGGACATATCCCCGCGAATGCCAAATTGATCTTGTAAGTGCTCAACTTTATCTTGTTTGTCGTTGGAGATACTGCAGCACGCTTGCGACGCCTCTTCCATGGGCTACTAGCGTGGGTTGTTCTTCTATACGACGCACAGCTCACTAGCTGTTCATTTCATCTTGCTGTCGCCAAATCTGTGCATGGGTTGCAACAAGAATGCTGACGCTATGACAGTGACGTCGAGCTGAAAGCCATCAACGGAAAGAAAGCATAAAGCGCTTCGCCTTTGGTATGCACCATTGCGCAGCTGCTGAACATGTTCGTCGACATATACCCCGTTACTACCCGACCTTCGCGGCGCTAGTATTTCATAATTGAGGTCAGCACATGTGTGAACAGGAAATGTCCACCTGCACCGAAGATCAGCGCATGTGCTGCGCCAATCACTCCAGATCCTTAATGATCCTTCGCATGCTTGCAGACGCAAAAGCTTTTTGGTTTCTCTACCCTTTCGGAGTTTGGCGCTTTATAGAGGTACAAGAGACCAGCAGACTCAGTTCAACCCGAGCTGTCCTTGTGGGTGTATAGATACGGTGTTCGTGGCAGAGCTAAGGAAAGCTCATGTTTTTTTGTATCTGATGAACCATTTTCCTCTACACACATAGTGTTACTGCAGCCCTCAGATTTTGTTTCTCTTCCCGTCTGGCGTCACACCGCTCATTGCTCCTGGCAATGGTCAGGCTGTAGAGCATGATCCGTAGGAAGCTTACACAATGCTCGAGTCCAAATATCCGTCAATCAAAAGCAAGCACTTTGCTACGTGCCGCAAACATTTTAATCTCTCATTTCTCGCTAACGAATGAGCTTCTCAAATGGTAAACGATTTACCATAATATTGTTAACCAATGGTATGCAGTAACCCGGGTTAGAGGTTTGCCTCGACGCGGGATAATATTCGGCTGAACACTTTACGGCACGAGCCGATGGCAAAGCTGTACACCGATGATCTTTTCTTCAACCTCACTGGACCACGTTGCCGAAGTCAGATACAAGCCGCTGTCGGTATGCCGAAGACCAGCGGCATGACTCAAATCGCAAGTGTTTCGTTGGCTGGCGGTTGTGGCGGCTTACATTTAATCCGGCAGATATGGCATGTTTTCACCGCAACCGTCGCGCTTGGTTATCAAACTCAACCTTCGCGAAAACCTTACAACCCCCCTTCTTTGCCGTTTCTTGCCACGAGTGGGGAAATGCTGCCACAGGCGAAACGCATCCTGCGAAGGGCGTACCACCATCTGACCTACCAAGACAGACAGCGCATCCGTCGTTCAAAAGTTAGGTGGCCTCTTACCAGAAGTGACTTTCTCAACATCCGAGTTCTAGACCTGTTACTCTCATAACGGGTTAAAACTTCCGAATCTTAAAGTCTACATGGTATCTCAATGAGGCACTTGGCACTTTGCCATCGCATACAACCGGCGCACGAATTCACCGATCAGGAACCGAGTATGTACCTTTGTAGGAGCCTCATCACCACGTATACCATGTCAAAACCTAGCCCTCCCGTATCTTGAGCTTACCCAGGCACCGATCACGGGCCGTGGCTGTGGCCGTTTGATCCATCCTTGAACGTTCCCGGCCGTACCGATTGCGGAAATGGCTCTTGCGCTACATGCGCGCCCGTAAACCTGATCATCGCTCAAGAAAATCTAGGTATGTAAGATGGCTACAGACGGCGTATGTCAGATGCATGTGGAGTTGGGCCCATGCAGCTACATCATGCACGAGTCGATCATGCGCGTGCGTGGCACGGTAATGATGCGGGTCGAATTTTTATGGGGTTCGATGCAATACTACTTGACCGCATAGCTATCCTGCTGTCGTTTAGTTTATACCTTGAGCTATTACTTGGGTCCCGCGCGAGCCGCTGCTTCGAAGCAGTACTTTATTGGATATGAATATGCACGGCTGCTTGTGTCTGTCGCGCCAGCAACCTTGACTTGTTTGTTGCACCAAGGCTAGCCCATATTCTTGCCATCTTGACAATCAAATCTTGATGGTACTACACCTTTCTCCTGCCTTGATCAATTTGATCTTCACAGTATCCAAGAGTATCGAGATGGTCTCGGGAAGTGGCGTGTAGATAAGTTGGTCATGTTGGATATTGAAGATCGGTGTCATGGCTTCCATGGCCCAGCTCCTCAGGCTCTGTAGATAGTAGGACGATTGCACAACGCCATTGCTAACAAGCAATGAGCCACCGCCAGTTCATCGAACAAGGATTTCGTCATAGGTATTTTCTCGTCCCCGAGATTCCTCAGGCACATCTTTGTATTGGCAGTGGTGAGCAAACGTAAGGGGTAGATGTTTTGCAATCAAAGGCAGTCAACGCGAACCTACCGCCGCCACCGCAAAGGCGCTGTTGTATACCGTAAGCAGGCGTAGAATTGCATCACCACTTACCCAAACCATGTATCAATATTCAATGCTGCTGCGAATCGTGTGGGCACTGCAATATGACACACGATTGCGATAAACGAGCATGTACATGATATCATAGGAGCGGATTGCCTCGTTTTCGCTTGAGAAAACACATCACTATTAGTGTACATCGATGATGGCGAACTGGAGTATACCAGAATTAGACCGCGACCGTTATGGCTACCTAGGTACTTCCAACATCGCTTAAGAATGATGTCTGGTTTAACCAAGTTCGACATTGTACATGCCTTGCGAAATGCAAGAATTCTATGCGTGCATTGCCTGCAGAAGATCTCCGCGACGATCACTACCTCCGCGGTGCGCTTCGAGCGCACCTGTGGTATGCTGGTATGGTCCTCCAAACTGCCGCGTCTCGAACTGCTGATCATTGCAGCCCAACCTACTTTTCCATTGGAGACTGCACTTGACAGCGCTAGTTCATTTACCTTTTTTTTCCACAGTCATTCCGTCCACTGAGGTACTTGTGAATCTAGTCCTTCGCATATCGTTCACCGTTCGACGCGCCAAGTAGTTCCTCAAACCGCACCGCTGGGCTATTACGCAGTGTTCTGCAAACGGAAGTGTAGTACGTGAGGGGCAGAACTAAGGAGATACGCCATAGAATAAGCGCAACGATTGCGGGGTGCCATTAAGGCGACCAACCTGTCCTAAACGGTAGAGAATCCGGACATAATGCTCAATCCTGCTAGAGCATTACATTCTGGCGCACCAGGATCTCATAGTATCGAAGTCGGCTATCGTACAGTGACGGACGTGTCAAGACACTGTAATCCTAGGCTTGGGCTGGATACTCCTGATCGGTTCATCTGTCTCGCGGAGGTACAATGACTTGATAAGGAGCCGGATAACGAAGAGATACAATCTGCCAGATGCGGATCCTTGGTACAACTGGGCCGTATGTATCCGGTCGCTTTGGAGGCGGCTGCAAAGACAATGTGAAATCCACCGACGGGCGGCATAACCATGACCGCAACACAGCAAAAGTGGCGCCTACCACGTCTGGACGAGTAAGCATGCAGCTTCCTTTAGCTACATGCAGAGCCGCGTGATACCTGTGACATGAAAACGCATTCGCTTATTTGCAACGATTGAGTATGAGTTAAGCGCTTTGCTTCAAGATAGTCTCTGTAGAGCGCCTCTATCGACGCAGGAGAATAAGCCATACAGCAAAGGATATGGTGGCATGTTTTCCGTGGTCAGTATCTGACAGCTGGTAGCTTTTGGTTGGCGTATCCGGAGCTGATCCAAAAGCAGGTCAGCAGCCCGACTGAGGTGGTACCATAACAGGTGAGGAGCGTCGTTGCTTCGATCGTTGAGTGGGAGCGGATACCGCCGCCAGCCATTACTGTATTCCGTTGATATCGAATCGACCATGAGTGTAAGCCTGAGTGGCCAATATATGGTGCGCTGAACAGCGGCCACTGAGGAGCATGGCGAAAGCGTTCAGAGTCTAAGACAGATGTTGCTCACTGAATCTTGTCAGTATCTCCTGTGATACATACAGTTTGTGTAATGTCTTCTTAAGAGCCAAGATACTACGCGCATTGATCGAATTCTAGCAAACTAATGAGAATGTAATCTAGACGTCTTTAACGAGTGTTTTCGCCTACGCAACCGGATCTTATCAAGACATGAGGGAACTCGATACCAAAAAGGGCGTATGCTCATAGCTTGGTGATGTGCATAGATAGTGATCCACCTAGGAGCTGGCGGCGTCTGAATCTAGCCTATTGCGCTTTGGACTGCTGTCCAGCAGTCGATGGTGGCCATGTCGTACTACGGCTCAAGTAGTCGTGGGACGTTACTCATCGCGTTGTCAAGCAAGACACGCTTCTATACTAACCCGAGGCCTTTAGCTCCACGTGTGCCGAGGTATTCGTGCGCAAGTCATATGGCACAAGTTTATTCCTTGAGTTGACGTCGTGAAATACGCAGTGCGTGATATAGTAACCGCCAATACCTTGCCTGCATGGATTCAGCGTACTATCGGTACCATCGAGCCACAAATTCCCCGTACAAGACTCTGAGCAGAATAACGAAGGAGCACGCATTGAATTGCGGCGCATCTTGTGTGGGCATATTATACCTACCTGGGTAGTTGGACTTGCACTGTGAAAGCTTCCGAGCCGACACGACACGGATTGACGGGGCATGTAGGCGAGATGTCTTCTTGTGGAGGGAGGTCTCGAGTAACATTTACCATTTTCTAGAGCTATTGGTATCAGCTATACTATTAACTGTTTGTTGCATTCAAGATCCGTTTGTCGAAGAAATACGATAGTGGATAAGAAACTGTTAGCTGAAGAAGCAGATCTTTGATGAGCGAACCTTTGTCACGTGCCGAGCAAAAGGCCCCACCGAAATTCTATATGTGAGGCCTAGCTAATGTGAATCTGTGAAGTCGGGCAGATAACGCTTCTCGACGAAGTGCACAACCAGAGCACAACTACAGACGACTCGCTGGCAGATTGCTCTGCATACTCAGGTATGAATCGCATTGCCGAGATGGTCCAGTCGTTGGGCGACGACATTCGTCGCACGCTGCACAGCGCTACGCTCCACCTCCAAGCCAGCCAAGGTCAGTCTTTGTTTGCTTCGATTGAGCGCAATAAAGGGCAACAAAGAACAGAGAGCTGTCATGTGTGGCTGTATTGATCTCATCTTGCACCGCCTACGGTGGGAGACTTCCGGTTGGCGAGGCTGGGAAATGAAAAGTGGAATCGGGTCCTTCCTCAATGGTTCGAACTACCGGCTTTCTGCGACATTGCGACAACACACTGGCCTGGACCTCGCACTTGTCGATGCATGCTCCTGCTACACATCCTCGACTAGTCGTCATCACAAGGATCGCGCAACTCAACGATTACAACACGATTATGACAGCTGTCTTACGACTTGTCCTTGCATACTGTTTGAACGTGATTTGTCGATCCAAAAACTTGTCGCAGATGACCAAGTTCTGGAGGGATTGACAAGGCCTGGACACAGCCCCTATTCAAGCTTTGCGAACGGGAGATGTATCGCTTAAGAGGATAGTCGGGCTCGCCAAGCGGAGTCATCTCGGGTTCTTACACCACCAACTCGAAGACTTCCACATTGCGCACTTCAACAAAGGAGCGCCCAACTTGGTCAATAAGCCAAACAAATGCTTCGCATCTATGTTGTAGTCAGAGTACGACGCGCCCAAGAAGCTGCCTCGTATTAGCCGAAAATCTCTGCAGCCAGTGCAATCCAGCAAGACAACAACGTCGATCGGCGACATCCCTGCCGTAATTTACTCTGCTTTCGTACTTTACCCGACATGAGATGGTCAAAGTTACAACCACTCGCGCTGTAACTGCCCTGACGATCAGGCACCGCGCTTGGCCGACTGGATTGCCCCTTACCCAGCTTGTCCACAACCTATCTGTTCGCGGCTAGCACGTTGTCCCATGCATGTCCTCCGGACTAGCGACGACGTTTGGCCCCGTCCTAAAGAAGTCCATGCCGTGGCGACGACTAGTTCCATGGCGGACGGGCTTCTAAGTGGGCCTGGGCTGCGTGGACTAGGATACAGCCATCTTATTTACTTGCGCATCCCCCAGGTCCCAAACTTCTCCTCTACCGCCCGAGCAAGACTTCGTCACCCACGTTCATTCGCTGAATAACTTCACTCTTTCAGGTGTTCAGCCGACATTCCTTCGATCGATCTCTTCGAGTCTTCAGCTTTTTGTCCAGTTTTATACCGGTCCAACTTTCCAACAATGCAGCTCATTACCTTCGTTTCCGCGGCCTCTGCCGTGGTCGCAACCACCTCTGCCACGATTTTGAGGAGCGCCGTCTCCTTGAACAAAGACTGCGACATGGAGAAGCCCTACGCTCGCATTATCAACCGTTGCGACTACGATGTCCATCTCTGGTCCGTTTACAAGGGTGATGGATGCCCCGACGACGGCATGGTCACTCTCAAGACCGGCGAGACCTACGCAGAGAACTACCCCGAATCCACTGACGGCAAGACTGGTGTATCTATCAAGATCTCCAAGACCAAGCAGTGCAAGGGCAACGACATCACTCAGCTCGAGTACTTCCGCGAGATGTCAGGCGAAAAGCAGTACCAATACAACTACCTCGACGTCTCCTACGTTGACTGCGAGGGCGAGGATTGCCCAGCACGCAAGGATGGTTACTACCTGGTAGCAGGTGACCAGTCTGGAGTCAATGTCGCATCCGCTGGCAACACATTCTGTCCCGTCTTGTCTTGCCACGACGTTGCCTCTTGCGACAAGATCTCTTACGTCCTCCCCGATGACGTTCAGACTAAGACCTGCGCTCTCAACCAGAGCATGGACTTCTACATGTGCGGTGGAGAGGCCCCCTCTGGCGACTACGGCTCTTCTCCCAGCGAGGACGAATCTTCTTCTGAGTCTTCCGCTGAGCCCTCGACCAGCTCCACCAAGCAGGCCGAGTACTCCGCCGCCAAGCCTACTTCTACCTCCGCTTCCGACGAAGATTCCTACACCGCTGATATCGAGGTTGCTGCTGCCGCTGTCACCCCTGCGCCCGCCAAGCAGGATGAGAACCCTTACTCGGGTCTTACCAAGACCAAGGTTGTCTACGTTACCGCGTACGAGTACGTCAACGCAAAGAGGCACGCTCACGACCATGCCCGCCGTCACCAGCCTTTCCATGCATAAGCTTCCTATGTCACTTGTACATTATGGCATTAGTGTTTAAGGGACTGGTTTCTTCCACATTCTACGAGCCGATAATTCAGGATACCTATTTCGCGATATACCCAGAAAAACTAGGAAGGGGAGATTAGAGTTGTTCCAACTCGAGTAATGACAGAGGTAGACAGTGTCGCAGGCCCAATCTATTCATTTTTACACTATGTTATCGACCCGCACCTGTCATGCTTGATTTTGTCATCTCCATTCTTACCCCACGTCTCCCATGCTCTCGGAACGACATATTGGGTGTGTTGTTCGGTCATCCTGAAGGTTGGCGCCTCTGTTCTCTTGCGCATATATTATTTCTCACGAAGTCACGATACGGGATACCACCTTGGGGTTCTAGCTCTCCTCAGCCGGGCTAGCGGGATACTTTTGTTTCATTCATTCGTTTCGTCAAGGATTTTTGACTCCTTTTTACTTAAACACAGACGTGGGGTTGTATACAAAGACGTCTTGGTTTGGTGAATTTGTTTGTAGTTCGAAAATAGATTCAATCGCTGTTATCTCACCGACGCTTTTTGCTTTGTGAACTTGACTAATTCCGGATGTATGCGTGGCTGATTCGCGTCCCATTGCGAATCTCCTTAGACTTGGTGCACTATCGCAACAGAGGTTTGTGCAGGTTACCCGATGCAACCTGTTTTCATTTTGTGTCGCAAGAATCGAGTGGGCTGTGTTTCAAACCGAGTCGTGATAAAAACGCATTTCGAAACACGGTTGCATGCTTATTCGGCTGCGCTGCCTCCTGATATGTTTTGACCACGCGCTCGCCTTGTGCATCACGTCGCGAGCGCAAGCTATTTTGAACCCAGGTCGCTCTGATCAACATGAACATTAAGCTCGTGCATCAGACCATTCGGTGGCTATTACCGAACATGTCCGCAAAACCAATTCATGTCGCAAATACTCCAACCCCCCTTCCGGCGTCACGCATCACCCGCACGAGCGACGTTCCCGCCACTGACAGCGGTCGGGTCGGTCATGGGTGGCAGGTCGCGCACAAGCCAAAAACAGGCCACGCAGCCAGACCTCCGTTTCGAGCCACGGTTGAGGATTCTACCTGTGGAAAGTTCGTATGGCTCACCAAGATTTCTTGAGATCTGGGCGTTCAGACCCAACCTCCGCGACCCGTGAGTCGACATCCATTGCGTCATTCCTTTGCAACGGGTCAGCTCATGGTGCGCCAAAAACTGCCGGTGCCTTGCAGCGTGCAGCACCAAGACGACCCTTGGGGACCGTTCAGTCACCAAAGCGTTGGTTTCTATATGGACCAACGGCAGTCGGGCGTCAGGTGCAAGCCGAACTTCTTAAGAACCACATACGTCATCGTCCGTTTGGCCATACAACATGCTCGCTCTACAAACGATTCGCACACCAAAGAACCAGCAAAATTTGCACTGGATTTTGCGTCCTGCAGTAGTTCGACGTTCCAGAACAACACTGTAGTTGGTCATTTTGCTCCACGCCATCACATTTCTCCACTCATCTATGGGTCCACCCCACACTTACGAAGCTCAGCGGTCGCATCTATCGTTATCGATATCGATCACATATATCTCTCGATACGGTCCTGTACGAACGTACGTCAGCAACGGAAGTTTCGGGCTATCTTACCCGTTGCGGTCCGAGATTTCTGGGGGTTTTAGGACCAACGTCCGGACTGGAGTAAAAGGAACTTCCGGCTTAGTGTACCATAGCATTCTAGATTGTTGACACCGCTTTCGACGGTAACCATCGGTCCTCAAGGCAACTGATGAATTCTGATTGCCCTTCCCGAAGAAGCATGAGGTAGGCATACGACGCATGCGGAGTAGACGGACATTTCGGCAGAACACGCCGCGTACTCTAAGTACATTAGCAACTCCCCAACGAGTACTATTCACTATTTAGCGCTACCACCATGAGCGTCGTCCCCTAGCAGGTAGCTGTAAAGAAACAATCCCTCTCTACTACTATGACTTAGCCCCCTTGTGTGAGAACCAACGTCGTCTCGAGCAACTTTGCGCATGCCAGCCCGTCTTTGGAGCGTCCACCCACTCCACTGCTTCACTGCCTCCAACCACCTCAATGCCCCAACGCCCCTCCCCATCTCTGCCTTTGAACCATCCCAACATAGCTTTGACGTCGTTGGCTTTCTTTAGTCCTACCCCTCGTTCTTCTACTAATCGCATAAGCTGATCGCTACCCGCGACGAGCACCAGTACATCAGCGATGAGTTGAACATCGCGAATCATAGGATTGGTATATTTTCGTTGCAGGCAGCTGACCACGGCTGTAGTGCCTACAAGCCAGATAATGATTGCGACTGACAGATACGTGGCGATTGAATTCAGATGAAGAACTTGAATTCGACGGGATACCAAGACTTCGACCGTACGATTGGTGTTGCGTTCCACGTACTCGCGCTGCGGCAGAGCTCTGCCATCCCGTGTAACTGGTGCTCCCAACATATCTGTACTGTTGTCACCAATCCTTTGGTAGCCAAGACCACCTTGGTCTAGAGAGAGACCATGGCTGATGAAGTGCTGGAAAAAGGTTTGGAATGTTTGATCTGCGTGAGCAACAAGCGTAGCATAGTCGAGCAAAGCCTGTGGATCTTTCTTGGCGAGACTGTACATGCTGTATGTCATCAGATCCATGTTCATACCTATCTCGCGATCGCGCATGACAAAGGAATTATCGTAAAGAGGCTCCATGACATCGCCGGCGAATCTTCTTAGGCCGAGAGTAGGGTCTGCAGCTCTGAACATAGAGCCCATAAATAGAACCCCATAACTTGTGGTTATATTCAACGGCCCATCGTATTCCTCATCATAATGCTGCGTCGAATTCCCGTAGGTCAGAGCATGTCGGACAAACACTTCCGACCACGCTGATTGTGCGGGGTCAATAGACCCTATGACCTCGTATGAATGAACTGTGCCGGTCCTTTGGTCCACAACCACTTTGGCATCTGCCGTTTCGACGATTGGCACGCAGCGAGCGGCCTGTAGATCTGGTGCGTCTTTGAATAGTAACGGTTGTCCGTCCTCCTGGTCCGGCCCAGTGACTGTGAGAGGCCTACCAACAATCCATTTCGTAACAAATGGGATTGGCCACTGACTGTTTGCGTTGGAGAAATTCTCAACATCGACTGGCGACCAGTACCCTATTACTGCTGTTTCTGAATCGCCGTTCGTTTCGTTAGAACAACATGCTAGCGTGGCGTCGGTAGCAAATGCTGACGTGTTTGACGGACTGTCATAGAACATCGTACGATTGAAAGAATAATAATCCTTCAAGCCTTCCAAATCGTATGATTCATCAAGGGATTCGGTGTCGTTGGAACGAATGAGCCATGTTGAAGTGTTGGCAACTTCGGGCACTTCCTCGCATTCTAGCCGAGCTCGAATAGCGGATGTTGTAAGCGTTACGTTGTTGGGGGATTGTACGCTAATCGTGTCATTTGGCTGCAGAATGCTAGCAAGATTGAGAGGCACGAAGCTCCAGCCATCATGAGTCCAGGAAGGTTTGGTACCATTGAGTGATAGTTGAATAGCAGCACCTGGTAACCAACTTCTAGGTGGGTCAAGAAGGAGACTATCGAGCACTTTAAATGGAGGTAGTTCTAGTCGAACAGCTTGAAGTCGCCCTGGTGTGGTCGTCACTGTATTGATGATCGGGATCTGTCGAAGCTCTAATGTCCTTTCAAGAACCGAGTGATCAGATATGTTGGCGGCTTGTCGCTCGAAGAGCGCTGACATCGAAACAGTGACTAAGGAGCCAATATCAGCAAGCTTACTGGTAATTGAGGGGGATGAACCATACGAATCTGGCAAAAAACGCTCCCAACAGCGACTAGGAATAACATCCAGTGCTTGTTGCGAGCGGCCTTGATAGCCGCTCCAGCCCAGGTTTTGGATCGATATGTCAGACCTGCTCCGCTGGAAATCGGTGTCGGTTCTCGTGACATCGCGATATATGGCTGAAGGGTTCTAAAGGTTGAATCTAACTGATCCCACCATAGGCCGATTACTATACTGACGACTGTGGGTGCAATAGATATAGGGGCGAATGTAGAAAAGCTCAAGCCCAATCTCGACACATCGGCTTGGTAGATGAAAGCAAGCTGGGATAATCGAGACCTGGCAGAGAATGCGTTCAGTACTAGGACAGCCACAAGAATAAGGATAAGAAAACAGGAAAGGGAGAGCAGCGTGCGCAAGCGGATTACTAAGGGCTGCCGGAAGCTGGAAGACTCAGAGTTTGTGGAAGCTGTTGAATACATTGTTAGTTCTCAGCTCTGGTTATTTAATAGTTGAAAACTTACGTGTAGCTACACAATCACCACTATCTGCCGTATGTAAACGACCGTTCTGCGTGTAGAAAGTGTAGTTTCTCAGAGTTCGATGAAACTCATAGCTTGGTGCACGATGACCATCCCGAAACGCTGACGACCGCAGTGGTTGGGACCGAAGTAACATAGCATGTCCAATAGAGCTACTAGGGTCCATGTTGAGGTCGAGTGGTCGAAATGACAGTCGCGAGACCCATAAAACTGTGACAAACAGCAGGAAGGACACCAAAAATAAGACAGCCAATGCGATCCCAATCTCTCGGAGTACAATAATCCTATCTTCGGTCGTAGTTGCCTCTCCTTTGACAATACTGATAGCAGTTGCACCCGGATCGCTGAGAGCCTCACGAAGACACTCCGTGAAGAATCGCCCTTTAACTCTTGCCGCTTCAGCTATGAATGCTTCGTCATCTAACATTCGGGTAACGTTGAACGTATAAAGGGCGCCAAGCAGCGGACCAAGTCCAAAGAACGATGGCTGGGGAGTTGTAAGGTTCTCATTCGAGTAAGGACCCTCATATCCATCAAAAGCACTTTCCGCGTCTGTCGCTACGCCTGCGGCGTTGAAGTAATCTTTCCAAGTGTCTCGTAGTGTCATGGATTCGAACATAGGAATATCGATCAGCGCCTTCGTAACTGGCTCGCGGTGGATGTTGTCAGATCGTATGGATGTGATGTTCGGCTCTTTTCCATTTCCTATCGAAGCTGTAACGTTACGGTCCTCCAAAGAGTATTGTGATTGACAAAGCAATGCTTTCATGCGAAAGTCAGGCGAACGTTCGTAGGTCCGATTGAGCTCGATCCCACTTCCTGCGGCCCCACTCATCTCTATTTCGAAAACCTTGGTCCATGGAGTGCTCAGAATGATGATGTCGCGGTCTGCGCATTGTCTGGTAGCGTTGTGGCGTGCATATGGACTAGTTGAAGAGACGTTGGCAGGGAAGGGCATTTTACCAATAGGCAGTACTCCATCCGTATCTACGTAAAGCGTAGAAGTGTTTGACCACTTTAGCCCTCCATTCGCGGCTAGGTCGGCTGCAGGATGAAGACTCATTTCGTATCTGCAGCCATCGTCCGAGGATAGGACATAAGTTACCATAGGTTCCGTGCCCTTGTACGGTCCGTGACCCATGACATCGTAGGCTTTGTATCCCTTTGGCTCAAGATCGGCACTCTCTAGTGCCATATTCTGGCA
Organism: Alternaria postmessia; assembly: GCF_024291825.1. Lineage (NCBI taxonomy): Eukaryota > Fungi > Ascomycota > Dothideomycetes > Pleosporales > Pleosporaceae > Alternaria > Alternaria postmessia. Next base: position 180,795 of record NW_026260096.1, read on the forward strand.
TTCTAGGTCCGCATGGAGTATTGTCGTCTCTGCTGTCCAGGACCTGAATTGAGATACCAAATTCGGACCGAGTTGCGCTGTATCCGTTGATGGCCAAAACGGAAGGGTGATAGAAGTGTCCTCGATCCATACGGAAGTAGATAGGTTTCTCATCAATGAAGACATTGTTCTGAAGTAGGTTTCCCTGTTTGCGACGATTGGTAGTTGGGAGTCAGCCCTAGGGACGGTTTTGCTAAGGTCAAGCGCCTTGGTGATTACAACTTCCTCAGATGTAAGAAGTGCGGAGGACAACGGAGATATAGCGAGGAGAGCCATAACGTTGATGAAAGCGGTGCAGACAAGGCACCAGCTGGTTTTACCAACCGACTTTCGTCTGAATATGATATCCAGAAAAATAGCCCACCATGCTCTCGGCGTCTGAAGCACTGTACCGTAGGCACTGACACCTTCCGAAGGTGCCTGGGCTAATCTTGCGAATGGCTCCGTTCTCTTCGCGTCTTCAAACAGAATGACTGTCATTTGAGTGTATAACACTGCTAGCAGGGTTGGTGTGAAGCGCCATCCAAAGAGGATCGCAGAGGATCCATTATCTGTACCAATGCCGTAATGATGTTGGGAGTACCAAATCAGGAGTGATATAGCGATGCCCAAGGTGGCGGTGGTTGTCATCGGAACCAGCAGGAAATACCATCGAAAGGTGGATGGAAGCCAGCTCCCTTTTTGATCCATCGGTGATTGTGCTTGCCACTTTGTCAGTCGCCTAAATCCATAATGTACGCTTGATATCTAACCTGTGCATGGAGCTGAGGTATCAGCTTCAGGCCGAGCATGAGGACACACTCCGATGGGGGACACAAAACGGTCCGGCATTGGATTCATTGCTATCGACAATCAAAACTCAACACACGATCTACAAACTTGAGAAGTAGACATATACAGACTATTTAAGTCATGCACGTATAATACCCAACCTGTACCTGCATCGGCTCTGTGCGTAAATACATTGCGGCTCAGCAACGTTCATTCCACTTCTGACCCAAGGCGATACCGACGTAGTGGGTTTGTCGAGCTCTCGAGGTCATTGTGCAATAATGTAGTCTGCTAAGCGCCCGGGTGGGAATCGGGTGTGATCCAGCGGTTGGCGCCAACAAGCCAGCGTCAAACACGCGCCGATGTGGGAATACCCGGTGGAACGTCGAACGGAGCAAAGCTCAAGTAGGTCGCTTGCTTCTGAGACATTTTGCAAGAGAGACGAAGGAGCCGCAATAGAATAGCAGGTTGGCGCGCGTTCGTCGTGCGGGCGAATACTACCTAGGTACATGGTCGCTTCTCGCACGACCCCTGTTGAAGCTTCTAGCGGCTACTAACCACAGATAGCGTAGCGTCCTGTCATGCGAACAAGCCAAACCCTTGAGTGTTAGGTAGCATATTTCCGCGCTCTAGCTATGGAACGAGATAGACTTGAAGTATGTAGGTGTGCTGGCTCCACGATTCTCTTTCACGTTCACTTCGCTGATCACTGCGACGCAATGCCTTCTGCCTGACACCGCACGAACATCATCTGATCCACTAAGATAATTGAGAGAGCGTGTTTTCCGTTTCAAAACTCGCAAGCATGTTCGGCCATGACCTTGGTTCCTGCGCGCCTTTCTATGCTCTTCAACTCTCACTCTTCTCAACACTCACAACTTAATATCTGGAACACTTCTGACCTGTATAACATGAGGAATCGCATGCTCAACAATTCCAAGGAAGCCACATCACATGAGAAGAAGCGCGTGGCAGATGTGGGAAAGTTCTTGCTGGCGGCCGATGTGGAGGTGAGAACGCCCAACTTCGCCGATATGCCACTGAGCAGCGACATTTCGACGCGTAACATTCAGTAGACTTATAGTCCAAAACTGCATAACAAGGCTCATAGAAGATTTGTGGAAGCTATAGTAACGAAAGTGGAAAAGGACCGCGTGAAGCTACTTCGTGAACAGGACAAGAACTTGAAGGGTCTTCTCTCGCGGATGGTCAAGACGAAACCGAAATCAAACACACACATTTTCGATTTTGAGAATAAACAAGAAACTAAAGAAACTTAATACTAACATCCCTCTAGAAGCAGATACTAAAGCTCCCAGTGTTGCCGATTTTGTCACCAAGCAAGCGGATGCGAGCGATTTGCAGGCTGAAGGTATGGAAATCAGACGTTTTAAGATCAACCGAGCAAGAGACGACACTCTTAGCTTCAAACGGAACGCCGGGGACGCTCGACGCGGAAATCCCACTCGACCTGTCTTGAGCCGTGCGCTAGCCGTCGAACGCTGTGCTCTTGTACGCGACGCCATCATAGAGGATTCGACCGTCGACACAATCATCTACGAAGACGGCATAGACGGCAACACTGTCGCACGTTTCATCGCGTGCTTCTCGGTCCAACCTGCCTACTCACGATGTTGTCGAGATCTCAGACGCAGGTCACCAGGGTCTGCTGGCCACAAAGATAGAATGGTCTATGAAAGAACTGGAAGATCTTTACAAGTTCGCACACATGCAACGGGAGATTGCGACATGTGCGACATGGTCATTGACCGAGTTCACGAGGAGCTACATCACCCCCAGTATTGCCTAAGACGCTCCATAACTGGTATGAAGGCGGCGTTCAAGCTTTTGGATATTAGTCCTGCGTTCTTGAACCTCCTTTCGAAATACGAGAAAAAGGGTTTCGAGTTCTTCGCCGAAGTTTGGGTTACGACAATTGAAGACACACTGGAGTTGCTGAAGACGTCCGGAATCGGTAGTTGGCGCCACCAAGTCAAGCATACGCTAATCGAGAAGCTGGAGTCTGATGGGGCATCCGAAGCGAGCAAGAACAACACAGCCGCAATCTGCCCACAATACCATCATCGTCAAGGCTCAGAGGTAATATGCTGCAAGTCGAAAGTACCCGAAACGCTGACGGTGGTTGCCAGCGCTATGCAAGAGCTACCCATTCTACCACCAACACCCAAGAAGCAAGTCGAGCCTTCCAAGTGCCAGCAGTCATCTAAGAACTTCAAGCGAAGGAGGCTACGGACTGACAAGGTAGCCTTTGAAAAAATCGAACGTAGAGCCAGAGAGGCGAGTGAGGGTGTACATTCTGAGTCGAACGACGAACGACCCAAGTCGAGGTTCCAGAAATCTCAACAAGAGCTTCATGACAACTGGAATGAGTACAAGGGCATCTGTGATACCGAAATCTTGTCAGAAGATGAAGACTGCAACGCGATCGTTGTTCGTCTTCCTGAGGTGTACAGCAAGGCTCGTGATTTCTTCCGAAGCAGCACTGGAAGTTATGGAGAACCATATAAACATGCCCATGTTTTATCTGGCGCGAAGCAACGAAAGCAGAATACTCGGAGCTCCGATGGTTTGAAGTACCGCGACAAGGGAATGAACCTTGTCAAGGATACGGCGGAGGTGCAGCGCAAGAAGGTAGCAATCGTCGAAGAGAGGCTGCAAACGTTTCACGACTACGGTTATGTGTCGGACAGCGGGAAGCTTCGAGGGGGACCGAAGACTATGTCTAGGCTGGCAAGTAGAGACGTTGAAATGATGGACAAGGATGAAGGTGACCACAGGATCTGAATACTGGTCAATGTAGCGCGGCGACAAAGGTGGTGGTCGTTCGAGCCAGGATGCTTGTGGTGATGTTTGGGCTGAGGAGCTGTTTACGCAACCTAGAGCACCTCATGTTAATGCGGTAGGTCAGCGTATATCAGGGACTGCCTAGGTAGTGTGCCTAGAAATCACCACAGCAGATGTGGTACACAAGCATGAATTCAGCAGCGGACTTGGAGAACAAGACCTACCCAGTGAATCTGAAGAGGATGCTCTTGGAGCTGGTTTGGAGTAGCGCAATAGAAGACGGTAAACACAATGCTTCCATGGTGCACATGCTATCGGTCAAAGGGCAACAACCGATGGTACCTTCGTGATGTCGTTATAGCGATACCTACGTAGTGCAGGTGGTCAGTACCTAGAGTCTCGGGGATTTACGCGCGTATCGTAACATGGCCAAGGGGATGTGGAGTGTCGGTCAAACTGGTTTCAGGAGTCCAAGCCATCGACCTTCCGTCTTTCGCTCCAGAGCACTTATCTGATGTTCTGCGGCGAACGTGCAGGCGTTGATTGAGTCAGCTCTCCCGAGTTCTTGGCCCCACACACGCGCGCCAACGTCATCAAGCCTCGGTCAAATTCGCGTCCCCTTCTACCTGAACCTGCTCATTTCCTAGCCCTACAAACAAGCTCAATTACAAATACGCTTGCCACAACAACTGCCGACTCCTACACAAGACGTCGATAACGTACCAAGGCCACCACGAAGCTGAATACCACAAATGGCGATAGCGCCTCGAATGTTACCCCGGAATACAGCCGGTGGGGCAGCTAGGCGCATTAATCTAGGAGATTGCGCCGTAAATTGTCAGTTTGGCGTTAATCTGTTGGTCTGTGCAGGGTATAGCGATGGTACTCAGGTACATGCTTGTGATATAAGTGTACTTTGGTTTGTGCATCGTTTCCCATTTTGATATCCCAGCTTTACATTGCTTCAACATCGTCCTCAAGATGCAATTCACCATCCTCGCCTCTGCAGTGCTTGCACCTCTAGCCGTCCTAGCTGCTCCAGTCGAGTTACACAGCAGGTCAGACATACTGGCAGCACGCCAGGCGCGTCCCACAAAGCCAGCACCATGCGTGCGCGCGATGAACACGACCGAAGAACAAACTGCGAAACGCGCTGACGCCTTTGCCCAAGCCTTTATCTACAAGAAAGATATCAGTGAGGCATTCAAATACATCTCGCAAGACTATATCGTAAGAGAATTGTGACGTCTACAACAGGATCATCGACGACTAACTAAATCATGAATAGAACCACAACCCCCTCGCACAGAACGGATCTGACTCCGCCTGGAGCATTCTTTCCCCAATTTGGGCTTCGCAAAATATCACACCGTTACGTACAGCTTTTGAGTACCCGCAAAGCTGGCTCAATTACCGAACAGGGAGTTTTGGGGAAGTTGTTGACCGGTTTCGTTGGGAGGGCGGATGTATCGTCGAGCACGTAAGTTTTGCATTGGTGCTGAAACAGAATTCTTGCTAACTCTGCAACTTCTAGTGGGATCAAGGAGAGAGATTCCCAACGCTATACGCTTAGAAAGCCGATAGTTCATGTATAAAGAGACATCTGGGCGCCTAGACTAAAGAGAACGTGTACATAGACGAAATTGAGATGACAATATGAACGTATGTCAACCGCGGGCGCCAGAGTACCATCACAGACTGAGCAAAGGAAAGTCCTATACCTTTTTCATATGTATCAATCGCCATGACGCCAAACTCATCCCTCTAGATTTTTAACAGACCACTACGTCCGTGCATGGGCATCGTTTCTTACCATACCCAATCTCACTAAGTCAAACCCTCCCTCCCTTCTCCTCCGCACCCAGGTGTTGTGTCCCATGACTAGTGCAGATGTCGCACACTCACTCGACTGAGCCCTAGCTCATACATCGATTATGGACTTCCCTTTACCTTCGTCCTTGACATCGCACTCAGGCCGTAGCTGCTCCTCGGAAGGTCTGGCACTTGCATCGATGTATGGCTCCGCATCAGCATCAGTATCAAGGTAGTCCTCTCCACGCAACAGAGTGTAGCGCTCTCCACCCTTACTTGTCTCCTTGTTCTGCTGGGCGCCCACTGTGAAGTTGTTGTGGCAGTTAGGGCATTCGTGCACCAGTGGAGCAGCGAACAAAGCCCACACTGATCGAGACTTGTGAGCGAAGAAGTAGAAGTGAACAAACCTAATAACGTGTTAGCTTGTGACCTGCTTGTTGGCCCTCAAAAGAACTTACATGTTGACGATCATAGGAGCCGTTGTATATCCAGTCAATAGACCATATCCTGGCGCCCCTAACTCACCAATCTCGACCGCCCAAATCGGAATGAGTATCGCCAGATACGTGATACCCGCCAGTCCGTCTAGAAGTGTGAATTTGGGCCCTGGTACACTACCACGCCTTCGTTGGTGGATTATGCTCACAGCAGACGCAACAGCGGTCATAGCGAGTGGAATATAGCCAAAACAGAATGCCGTTACATCGCGGTGATTGTACCAGGAATTAGACTCGAGGGATATGATCGTCGTAGCAATGAGAAGAGGTGTTGCGAGCGCGCTGGTAAAGAGAGTAAGGGTACGCAAAGTGCGTTCTTGAACCACAGCCATCTTTCCTATAGAGTGGACTTTCCGGGTTTCTGGATGGAGGTCGGGGTGAACAGTGTTGCAGTTTGACAGAGATGAACGATACTGTACAATGAAAAGAAGTTGAGCCTACCAGCCTGACAAGTCAAGTATGAAGTATATAGCTGTTGCACCATCTCCCAGGCAACAACAAAAGTACATGTAGCCGCAGTCGCATTGGAGCCGCGTGTACATACATAGCGTCTTGTAGCACTGCCATCCAATTGATCCCACCTTTTCCGATCAGCAACCGAAAGGCCCAACAGTCGTGAGACAGCCGAATCGTGTGTTCTCCCGAGTACGGGTTCTGACCAATCAACAGTACGAAGGGGGTGGCTGTGTTGGCTGTATTCGGTATAGCGCAAATGTGCGGTTTACTCGGGTCCTGTTTGGACTTGCTACTCCGGGCCTCAGCGCATGGATGTACGGTCTTTGAGAAACTGCCTTGCGAGACGGATTACTGATTGTTGTTATTCTGTCTTGCTTTACCGTAGAAGAGCCTTACGAAGCACGTGCCATCATCACTACCGCATCTACTCTATCATCACGGATGCGAAGAAGCTTGTTTTCTTTTTGGTAAGACATCTACGACAGTTCCGAAGGCGATAATCCCGGCATCTATGGTGCACCCTCCAACATCTCTTGGATAGGTCTGTGGAATCGCCTTTCTCAATGCTTGAGGCGTGTCACCAGAAGTAATGAGAAATAAGACTTGTCAGCAACATCAAGACTGAAGAAACGCAGCAGACTAAGAGCGGCTTGGATGAGCACATGGATACAGGAAAGCGCGATACGTGTAAAGACTGTGGGCCTGACTAGAAATCCTTCGAGCTCCGAGCACTCATGGCCGACTAGCAGGCTCGATGTTGGTAAAACCCTGAACGACTGTAACAACGCACGCGTAGTAGTCGATTAAACAAAGTATACCCAGTCTTTCGTCGCCGTAACATTGGTGTACTCCTGATCCTTCTAAGTGGCAGATGGGAACAATTCATAGAAGGCGGTCGGAACACTTTTCCTATCTGGGCCGATGACGCACTTTTATCGATAAGATCGCGTTCTATCCATAACAACGCGAAGCCGACCGTTCCGATACATGTTGCGATGTAAACAAGGACAGAACACTAAACCTACGGGACGCTACTCAAGCTACTATGACCAACCAATAGCCGCTAGAGAGATTCTTTACCTTCGCATGCGATCAGCGGGCGGTGGGCGAATCGAGAATCGCCAGCCTAATTCCAGGAACGCGTCCAAATCTAACGTCACCATCCAGGTGCTCGCCCGTGATCTCAGATACCGCGTCTCTTACTTCACTTACCGCTCCCGAGAGACAATGGCTTCTCGAGACAGCAACACTTCCCTGAGGCGATCTTACTAGACACCAATTTCTGCTAGGACAAGTATGCTTGTAGTCATGCGTTACAACATCACAGAAGCTTCAAAGTGTGAGACAAAGTGGCTTGCAACTAAATTCAGATATATACAACTTGCGAATCCTACTAGCCATGTCTTTCTCGACAACCATATCAAAGACTGCAACAGAGAACAATCTAACCACGGGCCAAGGTGAGTCCGTAAGCCGACAGGATCTCGTTGACGGGCTGGAAGTAGGTTGTGCCACCGGATTGGCAGTTGCCAGAGCCTCCGGAGGTGACACCCTGGGCTTGAGAACCAGAGTACCCTACATATCAAGTCAGTATGTGTACCATGGGGAGTTGGCATAGGATGTTGCTTACAAGAACCGCCGGAGTCACCGGGCTCGGCGCAGACATTGGTCTGGGTGAGGCCAGTAACACGGCCCTCAGCGTAGGAGACGGTAGCTCCCAGAGCGCGAACGGTACCGCAGTAGACACCAGTGGTGGAGCCGGAGCGGCAGACACTGGATCCAGTAGCGCCAGCGGTGCTGCCTGAGATGGCGATTGTGCCGCCGTTGTAGTTGTTGACCCTACCAGCGTAGGTGTTTCCAGTGGTACCGCGGATGTAAGAGTAGTCTCCGTTTCCTGGGAAGACGGATCCAGCGAAGGTTCCGATAGTGGTACCGGAGGAGGTAGTGGCGGTGTTGCCGGTAGTACCGCAGTGACCAGCAGAAACGAAACCGCCAGTGACAGAGAAGCCGACAGAGCATCGTCCAGCTCGGTTGATGTAGTAGGCATCACCACCGTTGACCGTGACAAAGGTGGTTGGCAGAGCGTCAACGGTCTTGACCTCAAACTCGGACTCAGTAAGACCGACCTGCTTGGCCAGCTCCTCAGCCTGAGCAGTGCTGTCTGCAAGGGCCTCGAGGATAAGCTTGTTGGCGGCAATGTCGACATAGTATGACGCAATTCCGGTAGCAGCCTCCGAGCGCTTGCCAAGGGCCGACTCAATGTCGAGGTTGTCAAGTGCCTTCTGGGCGTCCTGAAGCTTGGAGAGAGGAGTGTCAACGACCAAAGCAGTGGCACCAGCAGTGGTAACATCGGATGTCAAGGCCTCGTCAGTGACAGCGACCTTGAGCTCGCCATCGACGAGCCAGGCACCACCGAAGGAGCTGCCAGCCTTGGTACGGAGCTGCTCGATGACCTCGGTGGCCTTGAGCTCGCGAGCAACACGAACATGAGCCTGCTCAGCGTCGAGTCCCAAGTCACGCTTCATGGCAGCGAGGATCTCGGGGTGAAGGCTGTTGGCGGCCGTGGTAGGGGCGCCGTAGACGATAGGCAGGAAGACTGCCAGGGCAGCGAGGAATCCGGTGAGCTCCATGGCGATAGTGTTGAGAACAAGACTGAAGAGACGAGGTGTCGATGTTGCAGAGACGAGATCCTAAGAAGATGAGTCTGCGGCACTGATGGAGTGATTCAACTTGGACGAGAACACATACCTATACTTATACTTGGTCCAGCTTCGCCGTTGTGAGTTGCATCATGCCCTGGCCATCACCATCCAAGATAGAGCCCTAACTTGCATCCGGCGCTACGAAAAGTCTCCTTCCTCATCCGCTGCACGGTGTTGCTACGCGATCCAGCGGTATCAGAAAGGTAGTCCGTAATAGGCATTTCATAAGAGATCCAAATTGCATCAGCGGCAACCAAAAGATCTCCTTCCTCATCGGCCACGAGGTATCGCTACGTGTTTCAGCAGCATCGGAACGATGATCCCCGAAAGGCACCTCACAAGACACCTATCCCATCGTGTTAATCCCCAAAAGGCACCTGACAAGACATCGACCCCAGGGCGTGACTTCGTATCGAAACAGCACTTGTTGACAGGAAACTGAGCAGACTGCATGTACCCCTACGCTACACCATGCCAGTGGCCTAAAAGGAAGGAGGTAGAGATATCGTAGAACTCCAGTAGTATGGAATTAGAAAGTCGCTCGGATCATGTGCCAGCCTTAGGCCATCACCCCGCACGGACGAATCGTAGATGGAGAACCCCTACACACCTCTTTACCATACCTTCCCAATTGAACATACATTCCGATGCCAAGAGCCAAGACCTTTATCGCTTGTAATATCGAAAAGACGTCTAGTAGATAGGAGCTTTGCTACGGCTGCTCTGATTGGCCGACCCCTCATGGCGCCATATTCGGGCGTTTCATCCTCTTGGCAAAGATCGAAGGCATAGTCGACCTCGTCCTTTAGTGCCTTGTCGATAGCAAGTTCCGCCTATAGCAATAGCTGTGCATCGTATCGGCAAGGGTCGCGCTACACATGAGTGAAGATCATAGAGGCTGGATTGCAGCAAGATGCCCGCTTTGGCCGACCAGAGGGTGCGCAACGTCCATCGCCTCCCACGCCCGTCGAGGCTAGCGAAGTACCGGATCGAGCACCTTCGTGATACGCCTCAGTGAACGCCTTCCAGCGGAAGCGGCCTTACCCGCAATGATCGACCGGTAGTCTTTGGGCGATGCTGTGCCAGGAACGCTCCCCGTATCGCCTGGGTGAGAATAAAACAAGGCACCGTAGAGATATCGAAGTGATTGATGATTCGACAGCTTGACGAAAGGCGCGCACGTACGGATTAGGAAGTTGAAGACATCGATGCACTTGTGCGCGTCGAGCCAGATGCGCCGGAAGGAACCTCGTAAGACCCCACATGGACCCATTGCCGTGCGGGCTGCGCCGCTGCGGGCTTCACCTTATCGCATCCTACTCGCATCCTGCTCGCCACGTTGAGCCCATCTCGAGATAGTCAGGACTATCCTACATCTTACACGGACCAATCAAATATGAGGCGAAGAAATGTGGCCAAGCTTGCATCAACAACAACGGTTTCTAGCTGTCTGTCTTGACATCCGCACAGCGCGCTTCGATGGCATGGTCGCTCACACCATTGTCCTACTTCCAACTATGCTGATCATTGGCTATATGTAGATTTCATGTATCCTGATCATGCTGATTACTGATATTCCTTTCACATCTCTCGAATCTCTCAAACTTGTCCTCTGCACACTTCGAGCGCCCGCTTCATCGGTAGCTGCCATAGCAGCATCGTCAGGCGGTGGCTGTGGACCATCTGCCACGTGGAAGCAAAGAGAAGCGTCGACGAAGCTGAGGTCGTCATCAGTTTCTGGTCTGAAAACGGTAATCTTGGTGATAGTCTTCTGGCCGAGCTGCGCTTTGTGCTGCATGAGAAAATATGCAAAGGTAGCACCGTTAGGGGAGCCTCTTCTGTCTTAGTCTTTGGAATCAGTTGTTGGTGTTAGAGGAAACCTACCGAGAAGCGCATGACCTTGGTCTGTAGTAGTAGAGAAGCTAGTTCCAGGCCACTCGCTCAGCTCGGCACCAGCATCACGTAGACAAGAAGCGATGATCTGGTTGGTCAAGTCGTTGGAGATGCCTATCATGAAGAAGTAGCGAATGTTTCTGACGTTTGGGTTGTTGCGAACCCAGAACGCCCACATAATGTCTGAAAAGGCACGGAGCTGGGGAAGATCGTCTCGGTTCGGCTCTTTTGTACCACCACCCCAAATGCTCTTAGCAGAGGCTAAAGCACTCTCAAGGAAAAGACCATAGATGGCGCCGCCTTTGGTGTTGATGCCAAACTCGAAGTGTGCCTTCGTTGCCTGTTCAGATATCAGCGAGAATGTGATTATCATGTGAAGGGAGACTCACGCGGTACTGCTTGTCGTGACCTGGAACGCTGTACCACTGGTTGATGGCCGGAATCTGGTTGCCCTTGTCATCCCTGTTCTCTGGATTCCAATGTTCGATCCTGTAGCATTGATTGTCTCCGCCTTCTGACGCTGGTTTTCCGTCAAGTCCGAGTGACCGCATCGCGTGCGCAAGGTGCCAGTGCTCAGAAAAACTGCAGCTGAACGTCGATGGGCTAGTTTCTCGCCAGTACCAGTCATGAAGCTCAGTCTTGAGATCGCTGTTGTACCGACTCGCGGCAGATGGGGGTTCGCGAGTGTCTCTAATTTGACGACCTGCAACCTGGTCGGAGCCCTCGAGAGCGCATATTAAGGCTCCCCCTTTGGCTGCGCTCTTCTTCCAATCCACCTCTGTAGCGTGATCGTCATCCCAGAAAGCGACCGCAGGGCGTTCTTCGTTCGGTTTGCGATTGATCAAAGCTGGGGATGTGCCACTGACATTGCTGTTGAAGACGCGTGTGGATGGCGAAGGAGTCTTGATGGTTCCTGCAGTGACTGAATGTGTGGCAGCGGCGATGGCGAGAACCAAGGCGAGCTTCATGTTGTCGGTCGCTAGAAGAGGAAATGGAATACAAGGGAAGGTGCTGGATAGGACAAAAGTGCAAGGCTAGCGTCCGTTTCGATGCTGTCGCAGTGACTTCATGGGTGAATGAGCAATTTTTCAACATCGTGGTCCACGCACAGCACTAGAAAATTACTGAGATTACAACATAGTCAGTCAGTCGCATTGACTTGCATTTCCAGTCTCGCGCAGCTCACCTTACCATCAGTCTCGTCCATTGCTCGTCATCACCATACGACCAATGCCATCGATTCGACTGCTGTTGCGGATCTAATTATCCGTCTTTGTGTCTCTCTAAGCGTTCCTTACCTTTCTAAAACACCACGTACAATGCCCCCATCTGCTGCGGCATCGCGTCTCTTTGCTACCATCGTACAACATCCGGTCTTACGTTTGCTGTAAACATCCAATGAATAGAGCGTTTCTCCATTGGCTGTCTGAATTGATCGAAAACTACGAGAGTATTCACGCCAAGTCACGATTGCATTCAATCGCTGTTGTATTTTGAACGTCTGTTAATCCTGCCTTCCGACTTCAATAAATATTCATTTTACAATACATATGACCATCAGGCTCGAGCAAACTGATTAGCAGAAGACCAAGGCAGAACAACCCTTCCAAGAGCACGGAACAGTAATTTGTCGAAGCCAGCAGGAACCGTTGATTGCTTCGAGGGCCTTGTCTCAGCACTGAAGTATAAGTGGCTAACTGAAAAATGGATGGCAGGATGGTTGATAGGGAGTATTTCTGGCGGTATGCAGCCGCCCGCTCTTTCACCTGAAGCACTGGCCACGCCTCTGCCTACGAAGAGTTGCCTCACCTTCTCGCGCCTTTCTCACGGACCCTTACCCTCACCAACTTACTAGTGCGCTTGCCTAGCACCTCCCTTCCATATGACCCCGCCATCCACTCGCATAGTCTCTTTTGCACCACACCGCTCACTTAACCTTTCCGCCCATTCCTCAACTCGTATATCTCCATCGCCCTTTCCACCACCAGAGCAATTGCGAACGACGGCTGTAGCTCCCGAGGATGCGGTTGTCACTCGTCGCTCTGCTGGCATTAGCCTCCACCGGTAGCTATGCCAGCAGCTTCCCGTCCATCGAGGCAACTTCCACGACTGAAGACCCTCTGCTTCCTAGGGAGCCTCAGGGTATACCAACTGATCCGATTTTGATCACATCATCTGTGCGCGGTACCCACATCAAAACTTCCATCGCTCACAGCAACCCGCCAGTTGCCTCGAGTGTCGTTCCGCCAGGTGTCTCGAGTGTCGTCGTTCCGTCTCACAGCATCATAACATCGGTGCAAGATCCTGCAAAACCTTCTTCTGTGGTTCTGAGCAGCCAGTCATCATATCAGATGACCTCGTCTCACATAGAACCTTCGGCACCAGCGCCTACTCCTCCGTCTTCAGCTACATCATCCCCTTGGCTGTCCTCAGTACACGCACCGGCCCCACCTTCCTCTGTCGTTTGGAGCGATCAGCCAAGCTCTCAAGTTGCATCTTCCCAGTGGGTACCTGCTCCCTCTTCATCAGCGACTTGGAACAATCAACCGTCTTCCCAAGGAGGTTCAAGCGTTGTAGTTCCATCTCAGACTGCGTCTTCAGGCTCAGCAAACTCTGCTACACCATCCTCTGGGATCTCTACTCCGCCACCTTCTGGAATAGTTATTCCAACACCTTCTGGAACTCCAGTTAAGCCATCTTCTGGTACCCATGCTGCACCATCTTCAGGGACCTTCGCTGCACTACCTCCCGCGAGCTCTGCTTCCGGTTCCTCTACACCTGCAACTTCTCCACTCGCAGGGTCATCGGCTTGGTCTAGTGCTGCAAGTAGCTCTGTACCATCTTCTGCCGTCTCAGCAAGCTCAGTTACTGGATCATCCGCGATCTTGTCCTCTAGAGTATCGAGCTCTCCTGGTGCCTCTGCCTCCCCTTCGAGCGTCTGGAGTAATCCTACTGGTAGTACTACAGCTACTGGGTCTTCGGTGCCACCTGATAGCTCTGTGTCTGTTCCCAAATCATCTGCTCAGCCTTCTGGTTCATTTTCCACGGTGACTTCTAACTCGCCAAGTAGCTCGGCTGCACAACCCTCGAGTGGTGCAATCTCAAGCGACGATCCAACTTCGGTCCAGAGTAGCAGCACTCCAGGAGGTATCATCGTCATTCCTCCTGGTATCTTGACCAGCAGCACTCCAGGAGCTACCCCCATTATCTCTTCTAGTATTTCTGGTAGCAGCACTCCTAGCGGCATCCATCTTTCGAGCCAAAGTATAGGGCATTCTACTAGCACTCCCGGTAGCATCAATCCTCCAAGTTCGGCTGGAAAGCCAAGTGGTAGCACTCCAGGCGGCACTAGCCCATTCCCCATCGTAACACCGTCTAGCAGCAGACCAGGGGGCACTGGGCCAGTTCCTACTGGAACGCAGTCTAGTAATCCTCCGGGGAGCGTTGGGCCGTTTCCTATTGGAACTCCATCTAGTAGCACTCCAGGAAGCATTGGACCAAGTTCTAGTCGGACTCCAACTGGCATCACTTCGGGAGGAATCTTTTCCAAACCTACTGGAACTTTGAGCAATATCCCCCCTTCGCCCACCACGACGGGCTGTCCCCAAGAGTGCTCTTCGTTTGACTGGTGCAAAATCTACTGCGAGGGATGGCCATTTCCCCGCCCGATAGATGAACAGCCGCCAAATGAATGCCTATTGCCCGAGAATCGTGCTTGGTGCCACCCTTGGTGGTTTGGTCCGGTGGACATTGACGGTAGTGATGGTGATCCAGACTCTCACTCGGATAGCGACCCCGGTTGCAAAGAAAACAACTGCATTGCTGATTGCATCTCGTGGAGACTTATGACTTTCTTGCTATTCAAGCGGCCTGTATGTCCTTGTATCCCGACGAAGTGTGACAAGGATGGTGATAGCGATAGTCCAAGCGATAGCGACAGGGACGATGACAAGGGACCCAAACCCAAGCCAACGTCATATCCCAAACCCAACAAACCAGAGTGCAAACTACTCGGTTGCGGATACGGGTGGATGGGTTTGAACTACGGGCCTGGATGTCCTGGTGTAGACTTCGAGCTAAATATCCCTTGCGGTCTCTTTGGGTGTTCCCCCTGCACCTTCTTTGGTAGTTGCCCGGGCGATAAGCAACCCGTCAACGCCATCTTGGGCTACGGCGGATACTGTCGAGGAGAAGGATGCTCACCCTGCCCACCGGAGCTCTGTAGTCGTCCAGGATGCACGATTCCTGGAGGTTGTGGACCGAAGCCTGGTCCTGCGCCAACTAAGCCCGCGGATGCACCAGATCCGGATCGTTGCGAGGACAAGCAGCGCACTGTTATCACAGAGCGGTTTGTATTTTGTACAGAGGGGTTTGATATTTCAGCTATGCCTTCTACCTCTCGGGGTACTGGTAGCACATCGTCTACGATGATTTCATCAATATGTGTACCGTTAATCGATGCTACTCAGACCATCTGCGGGCCAGCCTTTGGATTCGATACTACTACGACGAAGACCGGCACAAACACGCTCACCTCCGATGCTCCAGCATGTACTCGAGCGCCGCTTTCTCTAGATGATGATGAGGGAAATAACAATCCCGACGATTCGTTGTTTGAAACGTCGAGCATATTTGCCAGCAACACCACAATGTTTGCAAGCTCGACTTCCAAGGGCACTTCTAGTATGACTCCCCGCAGCTCTTCAACAGCGCCAGCACCGAGTCATACACCCATGGATAGGAACGGTCATTGGAAGGTGAATATCGGTCAATGGATGTGGGACGACTATTCGGAAGTGGGATGGACGCTGTACGATCCCAACGGCTTCGAGGCTGGTAAGCACACGACACGTGGAAATGGCCTCAAGGAGATCAAGGAATATATCCAGTCGGTGAATCGTCCTTTCGGTGACTCCATGCCTTTTGGAGTCGACATGACCGCCTCACAGCGTAAGCGAAACTATACAACTTTGTCTTTCTTGTGCTAACCTTTTGCAGCCCACGACCACGATCACTCTAGAATCACCTTTAAAATTAAGAAGGAGGTCAAAGGCTGCGGGGAATGTTCGCCTCACATGACGACGGAGGACTACACCGAGAGCCGGCCATTCGAGATCAATGCTTGCGAAAAGTCTTGCTCAAAACAAGGAAAATCTAGTCCTTTGAAAGCCCTGTCGGATTTATGGTGCGATGACCTTAATACGGCCGATTGGGAGACTTTGGCCAATGGTTGGAAGCGCAGTTTTAACTGTGGTTGGAAGGGTTTTGATTAAGGTTTTCGTCATTTCTGAGTCAGTGTGATAGAGCACGTAGATGGAAGGTTGCTTTGTGCAGCCAATAGAGCGTAACACGCATCAAAAATTTGGAAGTACAAGAACGCAGTGACATGTAACGATTATCTCGTCGCTCAAACTATGGGATGGTTATTTGAAATCGAGCAAATTAATACGACAAGCTTGAACAAGAGATCAGGCTTTGTTGTAAAGATTGAAATGCTTCTCAATTTCCCTCTCTTCTCTGCTTCTCTTCCCCCTTGATATTCTTTCGATCAACGTACTCCATGCCTGTTCCCGAGTGCGTGTTACTCCCACTCTTTGAGTGTTCTTTTTGCGCTTCATAGTCTTCTTGATCCCGCGCTGCTTTCTGGGGAGTCTTGGCGGACTTCTGAACGCCAAATGTGTCCTTGTGGTGGGAGGGGTCGTTGACTTGGTCTGAAAACCTGGGTGTCAGCGAAGAAGCACTCGTGGCATTGAAGCCCTGCGGGAGAGAATGTACCGGGCATGGTTGCTAGCAGTGGGCTGTAACTATTGCATGAACTTTCCAAGATGATGCTTTAACTTTGGTTTCTAAGGCACCTCTAAGTATATGAATACTCTTTTGAAAGGCATTGTGTAGATGTCATCAAAACCTGGGATTTTGTAAACGTCAATATGATGGATCGCGACTCGGTCTAAGGCTCCTTCTTCGCATCAACATATTTCCACACACCGCACATGAGGGAGAAGCTTAGGATTGTCAACTTCGATTTATTCGCGTTCAAGAAGTTTCGCTAATGTGTTCTCGAACACCCGCTGACCCGATGAGGTGGTTCTGTGTAGGTGTTCCTGATCGACGGTCCTAACCCCGCATCTGCCAACCACCTCATTCCCAATCATATTAACCCTTCTTCTCCTGACCCTTACCGCTGTCCTTTTTGTCTGCGTCTTTCTTCGATGCATCGCCCTTGTCGTTGGATGTCTGAGGAGCTGGTGCGCCACTACCGCTGTTCATGAACTTGTCATCGAGTTGGTCTATAAGAGGATTAGCTATGAGAACATACGACATCGAACACAGAAGGCGTACCAGACATATTTTGGTATACGAAGAGAAGGCGAAGTAGGGTTGAGTTTGCTGAGAAGGCTTTGGTTTGTAGAGGAGAAGGGGAAGGTGGTCAGACTTTGGAATGCGGTTTTGCAGTACCTGTCTGGTGGTACGGCATGCGACATGACGTTGTTGTGCCTTTCCCCCTCACTTGACTACTAGGCTAGGATCTAGATGCTGCAGGGCGTTAGTCTGGCCGTTTAGCCGTTCCAGGACATCTGTGCAAGGTCTCACGAGGGAATATTACGAAGAAGTGGGAGGCTGGGGACGATTTGAGTTGTTGTTCGAGGTAGGTACTATTCATCTTGCAAGTGAAGCTAGGAATCGCGCGAAGACCAGTGCGATTTGCAATCGACCAGAGAACCTAACATCATCCCTAACGACGGCCTCTACCACCGCGCGACCCGCGACTACCCCTGTCACCACCGTGACCACCCCTGTTTGGGAAGAACGACGGCTTTCGCCAACTACGGTTACGAAACCACCGTCGGTCATTGTACGTGACAAGCACACCCTCGGCGATGTCTACATCAGGTTCCTTGGCCTGGCGCATGAGGAAAAGCTGACTCTGGGTCAACGGCATGATGGAATAGCCAGCGGCGATACTGTCAGTAATGGTGCGACGCAAGAACGCTGTGAACTGTGACTGGGACGGGAGTTCCTTAAGACCCATCTTAGCCAGGAACTGCGGAAAGGTGTTGAACTCGTGGATCTCACGGATGTCCTCAGCCATGCGCGTTGATGTGCCTTGCGGAGGAGCCCCATGCGCGTCGAACAAGGAGTCGCGTAGCTCGATAAGATTCTTGTTGGGCGGGCGAGCTGCTGAGCTGAACATTTTCATGAACATGATGAGGCGGTACGAGGTGGGCGAGGCAGCGTACGTCATCTTGGTACGGTATCTGGAGATCGCTGAAGGCTCCAGGTATGCAAGCTCAGCCATACCAGCACCTTTCTCGTCGAGCATCCATACAACGTTGCGTAAAATTGCTTCTCGGATGACTTCGTACGTCAGTTCTTCGGTCAACCCCGCATCGCAGATGAGAGTCGCTATCAGTACATGGCCAAGATCAGGGAACTGCGTCTTCGTACGCGGGCCGACCATAAAACGCTGGATGATCTTGTTAGCACTAACGACAATCTCCTCATGCTCGGTTGCAAGGCATAGCAACAGATGAAAGAGACCGAAATAGGCGTCAACGGCTTTTTCCGATGCGTGACTTAGGGTGCTACGTTCATCAGGACCAGCATAACCTTTTTCCGCATCGGATGAGAACTGAACGACAACCGTGTTCATCATGCGATACAATACGTCCACATGGTAAGGCTCATGGCTGGGCATGGTCGCGGTGTTGTGAATGTTCCGGAGGCATGCATTCACCTCCGTCTTGACTTGATTCCAATGACGTCGGCTGAGCGGCATAGGTAGCCAGTTGTCGAAAGAAACACCCTGAACACTGTTTCGGACACCGTATACGGAGAATGCCTCCCAACTCAACAGATCGAACTCGGATCGGAAGACTGACCGATTGCCGCTCTTGGTGGAGACGCCTATGCCGAGCTTGCTGTTCAGGAATGATCGCTTAAGGCAAAAGCATTGTAATTCGCGGATCCGAATAAAGTCGTACGAGCTGACCATGGTCTTGATGGAAGGAATAGCCTCGGCAAAGGCCAGAATGTCACGAGTCTCGAGCTCAGTGAGTAATGCGAGAACGATCTCATCTGATAGCATGAACAACCTTGAGAGCGGATTTGGATGTCGTAGTGGAAGAGATACAAGAGTGGGCACGGGCGCTGAGTCGACCTCCATTTCATCAGTCCGTGTCGACGATGAGCTGATTCCGAATCCACAAGAATAGCATACGAACTGATGTGTAAGTCTCCCATCTGCCTGAGTAACTTGCTGCCGGTACTGAGTCAAGTTGATGGTATTGTTACCATGGTCCTGCTCGAGGGAGTCGCTGCAGAAGAAGCTTAATAATTGAATGACGATACCCTTCAAGGTATACGCTGGTGTCCAACCCTCTTTAGTATTAAGCATCGTAGCACAAATGTAGTCACCGAAGACATTGGGATGAATGATTTGACTTTGAATCTTGATTTCTGGCGCAATCAGTGGATATCGGTCTGGAAAGCTGATCGTGAGGTGGAGCGGCTCCTGTCTATCCGGAGTGAGGACGAGGCACGCCTTCGTGACGTCGTTGTCATTGAACTTGAGGTTGACATTAGGATATGGATCTTGCTTGGTCTCTGCGATGTCTTGAAGGAGCCGACGACGCAGGGAGTTTGACTGAACCATATTAGCTTGGTAATGTGCCATGATCGTGAAAGAATAGTATGAGGTTGAGATCGCAGAGTTGTTGTTCAACCGAGATAATGATGAAGAAGATTTACAAAGAGAAGGGAGAGGTTATAGTACCTAGAGGATGTGCAAGTCCAGGCTGAGACACACACGTGACTAGGCAGCGGCGATAAACGAATAGGAATGTGGGTCACAACGCCCTTATGGGCAAGCTACCACATCGACATCTTACCGCTGTATTGAACATCTGTGGTCGGTTCTGTGGAGTCATAGCGTCGTTTTTCTAATTGGTCAGGTTGTCTGCATAGCACACAGGCATGTTTCAAGCAACCTTCTGTAGGACCATGATGGAGTGGAGTGAGTGAGGGCTATAAATGACACGCGCAGCCTTCTTAACAAGATCAGTTCATAAACTGGATAAGGAAGAACCACATAGACCTCATCTCCTTCAGCAAATTCCGCTCAAACGAGACATTCTGGCGCCCTTCCGCTGCGGAACTTAGAAAAGGGCGCTATGATGTCTACTTGTTAGGCTCCAGGAAGCTACTAGTTAGTACTATACTGAGCTTGCTCCATTGAGTTTCGATAGATTTGGTCTATAAATCCTTCGTAGTACGAGATCCTGTCGAGATGGAAATGAAGACAAAGTAAGGTTGGCACATAGGGTATGCCATTGCTCATAGGATATTATCCTGACGAGCGTTTGCCATACATTTGAACGTGTTTCCCCAGTATGATCATGTTCACAGGACTAAGCCCGCCTAGGCATGTCGTTGTTCTCGGATATTGCGTTTCAAGCCAAGCTGAAGCGATACGAGCAGCGAAATTAAACCTGAACGTTTGTGCAACCGGACACAGCGCGCATTGGCATATTTAGAAAACTGAATGCGAGAAATGCGAGCATAAATTATATAGCTTGACATACAAAGACACTCCTATTGGGTAGATCTGATGTGCAAGTGTTTGCTAAGAATGGTTGAGATGGAGAGTGAGTAAGAGATGCCGACAGTACCACCATCTCCACGTTGTGCGGTCAAAGAACACGAAGAATGCGAGAATAAATTGATACAGCCAAGGAAGTCATGATCGCATGTCTGAGATATAAGAAGCCCTTACCAGTCGACTATCTGAACCAGTCGCCATACCAAGACCTCATTGCAGTCAAACAAGCACATCATGAAGATCACAGCCCCGGCCCTCGCTTTTCTCACGTCCACTGCTTTCGCCCTAGACCCTACAGTCTATCGCGACCCTCTCGTCGGAATAGAGAAACGTGCCATCGTCGGCGCAACCGTCCTCGTAGACGGTCTACGTTACCGAACGTGTCCAAAGACGAGCTGCACAGCTCCGGGCCAGTACGCTAAAGGTACCAAGATCAAGTTGAGCTGCTTTACCAGGACGGATACGACTACGGTGAATGGCGACAAGTAAGTAACAGCATCAATCCGAAAGGTATGGTAACGGATCAAGCTAACGTGAATGAAGAGGCTGGGCCAAGGTCTCTGGTGGCGTTGGTAATGGAAGATGGGTTGCATTGGCTGGGGGCACGTACGTGACTTGGGATGGTATGCTAATTCCGTATTCGACCTTGAGTGGAGGCAGTTCACTGACCTGAGACAGCACCATTGAACGCTTGTTGAGATTGGGGTCCATATTGGGAGGTAGTAATGCTATCATACTATCCTCGCTCACGCGTTTGCGACGAGCTTCATGATGAATTCGCTGTTGTCTAGTTGAGAATACGACAGACAGCTGTATTGGAATAGCAGAACCTATATTGGAACTCCCGCCTTTCCCCAAGTAACTTGTGCATCAGAAGTTGATCGTGCTACAAGCTTGTGACCCGTGATGGCTACATTCTTCCACTTCAGATTCGTACAGTTAATTGTGCCTTTGAACTTGCGACAGTCATTGCCAGCGAAGACGATGTATCCTAGTTCTGTTTCGTGGCTGCCAGCCTTTCTGGGTACACTTTGAGCAGCATCCATAGATTCGCCGCTCCATCGAAACCAGAACTTTGGAGAGCGAAAGCTGTTCTTCTCGAATGTCTCGAAGCGTGTTCTTTCGGGAGATTCAGGCTCGGTATTATCGCTCTCCTCTTCTTCCTCGTCATCGTGCCCGTCGTCTTCCTCTTCGTTCGATTCATCCGGTTCCACCTCTGCAATCGTTCGCCTAAGACTGTCACGACTGCCGGCTAAGATGACCGACGCTTGTAATACTCCTGGCAAAGACAGTCGGCCAACGACACCCTCGCCACCTTCGGTGAGACGATACAACTCCAGCGATGCATCCTGTTCTGGCGGAGCATCTCCGTTGGCACTTAAAGCTTTCTGCCATGCTGGACATTTTACTGAATAACTTGCAAATGTTTTGCGCACATCGAACGCGGCCGTGTGTTTGGACTTGCTACCGCGACCGTTGCGGTTGTGCATATGTCGCGACGAGAAGGCGGCATCCTGCCAGTCGTCCATGGCGAATGATTGGGGTACGTAGGGAATTCACACTTCCTTCTGATGGTTTTCTTAAACTCGCGTGCCTCGTTGCGAAAGTGAGTTGACGTCATAGACTAGCAGAAGAACAATGTGGGCGACTAGACAAAGCATGCAGTCAGCCTGGCTCTTTCGTTCCATCAGAGTGGGTGGATGAGCTACAGACACGAGGACCAGTGAAATGAAGGTGCATCGCGGGGTAGGCATGCGGCACACCTCCAGCCTGTTTATATTATTGTTTCTTCCACGATGCAAGCCATACGCTCGTGATCAGGCCAATCAGCTGTGGCCTTCCGCGACAGACTTGCTAACTGTTCTTGTGTCTCTGGTAGATTCCATCGTTTCGTGCAATGGGAATCCAGCTAGAATGCCATGTTGGAAGACAACATCATATCTTACGGGACGGGTCGAAATCTTTACCGTGATCATGTAGCTATAGCTCAAGTCTTAAGTTAGTTGGGAGCTGATACCGCCACTTTAGGCCAGAAAATGAGAGGATGGTGTTTACATGGTATCGCCCACCTTGGCAGGTGCTCTGCAGTGCTCACGTGAACAGGCGTCTGTCGCAAAACGGGAGTCGCGAATCGCTCCGTCAGCGCCGCCCCAATCACCAACGCCAGCGATGCCACCCAAAGGCTCCAAAAAGTCAGCGCCTGCGCCACCGAACAAGACGCTCGTTCTTGATAATGGCGCATACTCGATCAAAGCCGGTCTCGTTCCCAGCGGTGTCGAATATACCTACGACGAATGCCGCGTGATTCCGAACTGCATCGCGCGGAGCACGCGCGATAAGTGCACCTACGTCGGCGCCGAACTGAACTCGTGCAAAGACTTCGGAGAGTTGGCATTCCGCCGTCCGGTGGAGAAGGGCTTCATCGTCAACTGGGAGGCAGAGAAGGCGATATGGGAGCACGAGTTCATGGGAGACGCCATGGGGGAGGGGCTGAGGGTGGGTACGCACAATCGCGAGCTTATGGCGGACGCATTGGCTAACGGTGCATAGTGTGACCCAAAAGATACAAACCTGCTTCTGACGGAGAAGCCAAATTGTCCAAAAGAACTACAGAAGAACTGCGACGAGATCATATTCGAGCAATTCGAATTTGCTGCGTACTACCGATGCGTGGGCGCGACACTGAACGCCTATGCTACCCCCCAGGCGCACACTGAGTCCTCGTTGTTGTCGCTACCGCGAGAATGCCTCCTGATTATCGATACCTCCTACTCAGACACGACCATCCTACCTCTCTACAATGGGAAACTCATACAATCGGCGGTGCGGCGGCTCACAGTAGGTGGGAAGCTGCTCACAAACTACCTAAAGGAGCTTTCTTCGCTGCGACACTACAACATGATGGAGGAGACATACCTGCTCAACGAGATCAAGGAAGCAGTGTCATACGTCGTGCCTTCATCGCAGCACTTTGCCAATGACCTAGAGCGAACATGGAAAGGACGACTGGGAGATAGAAGAGAGCTAGATTCGAGCATTGTAGTCGACTATGTGCTGCCAGACTACGAGAACGCGATACATGGCCACGCGCGACCCCACGATCCTGCAAAATCACGCATGCGTCGGGGGCTACAAGCGCCACAAGGACCAAGGGAAGATTTACTGCCATTAGGGAACGAGCGTTTCGCTGTGCCAGAGCTGCTCTTCAATCCCTCTGATATTGGCATACAGGAAGAAGGCATACCTGGCGCCGTCATGCAGTCGCTGAGTGCATTACCCGAAGCTCTCAGGATAGGTCTGCTAGCGAATGTTGTGGTGGTAGGCGGAAACTCGCTGATTTCTGGCTTTATGGAACGACTGCGAACAGAATTGAGGGCTCTGGTGCCTGCAGAATATCCGCTGAACGTAGTACAGGCAGATGACCCAATCAAGCATACATGGCTAGGAGGAGCAAATGTTGCTAGCCAACCCGAGTTGCTGAAGGAGTTGCTGGTCACCAAGGCCGAGTACGACGAGAGGGGCTCTACCTGGCTAGTAAAGAAGTTTTCATGATAGGCAATTCAAAATAAGCAGCAACCGCGACATCGTTTGTAGATGTACTGCATCAATTCCAGTCGTGTGACGATTTGAGCTGAAGCTGCTGCACTGCTCGGGGCTGCTGTGGCTGTGATTGGCTCATGTCCGGCGGCTTGGCGTGCTGGTCAATATGTCGAAGGAATTTCCGGTCCACGGGCATCACCCGCATCTCGAACCCAATGCGCCGAATACCGCGCCCCTCGCGGGCAACTGATCCCTCAAATCTCCTGTCCACATCGATACGGCAGACACTGTCGCCATTGCCTTGTCGCTCCGCCGTGTCGCCCTGCACCCATCTCCGCAATGCAACCGCCACTTTCTCCACAACCACACCTCAGTCGTTCCTCCTACCGGGCAAGCAAGACAAGAAGAAGCACCAGCAGTTCGTACGGAGATGGCAGAAGCGTCTGCTCGGCGACTCGGAGCCCATTGGCGCACACGTTGACCCATACGACCCAACATCACCCGTCCGAATAGCACCCGAAGACCAGGGCGAATACGAAGAGGTGCTTGAGGAAGACCCCAACTTCCCCAAATACCGACAAGCAAAGAGCATAGCCGGCCTCCAGCGTGTCGGCGGCGACGAGTGGCTCAGGCAGAAAGTCGAAAAAGACATAGCCAAGGAATTCGAGAAACTGACACTACGCACTTATACGCCGCTGACGCTGGGCATGGCCGATGAAATTGAAGAGCTCACCGGTACCCCATACACTCTCAAGGACGAGAACTTGATGATGGCGCAAACGATGCACGAGAAGACGAACCGGCCGTATACCCAGTACAACTTTGGCCTCCATTCCAAAGCCTCCCGCGTTACCGACATCCGCGCTCGCTTTACGCAAGCTGTCGCCGAGATCTATGCTCTGAAGCAAGCCGGTATCGACATGGACTTGTCCAAATTCGCTAACCGAGGTGTGTACGACCGGCCACGCTGGGTCAAGGATGTCAAGTTGGTCAAGACAGAAAGCGGCGAACTTGCTCTTGCCTTGCCGGAGCACAAGAACCTGGATGATCTTCTGGCAACGATGCAAAGAGCACCATCTTGGGAGGCTGAACAAGCGGAACCAGATGAACTCCTTGTTGAGGAGGTCATTGAGGAGCTCGACGGTACCAATCTTCCACAAGAGCAAGTACCGACCATGGATCCCGAAACACCAGCATACAAGAAGGCAGCAGTGGTCAAGCAGGATGCTGAGAAGCCGTTTGATTTCATGTCGAACCGGCCAGTACCCCGCGCAAAGCCCGTGGCGGAGCAAGTCAGTCAGCCAGTCTTTGAGGAAGTGGTGGTTCAAGAAACCCTCAACACCCCTCCTGTCCATGCAGCCGATTCTAAGCCCGTCAACGAAGTCGCTCCAGCAGCAGCGAGCGAGTCGCGACATGCTATCCTCGAGGAAAGAGCGCAGCGCTTGGCCGCCGACTTTGCAGCTCTGAAGAAGTCGGTTCAGCAAAGCAGGGCACAGTCTTCTGCCACCAAATCCGAAGACACCAAGTGGCGACATATCCCTGTCACTGACATTGACGTCAAGTTCGCTGTAAGCCTACTCACGAAATTTACCTGATATCCGCTGACATTCGTAGCTGTTCAAACGGCTTTACCAATTGACCGGCTTCCGCATCTCAGACCCGCACCTATCTTCAGCACAAACCCTAGGCGATCTATACAGCTACCTCTTGGAGGCCGCCAAACCTCAACCGACCAGTCTTTACTCCGCTATCCACGTAGAAGGTCAGAAGGCACGTGAACGAGCGAAGCAGCAAGCCGCATCGGAAGCCGCTACCAAGCGACGGGCCGATCTGGGCGACTTGATCAATCTGGGCAATGTCGAGCTACGCCGCGTCAAGGCTAACAAGACCGAGAAGCGCAGCAAGACCGGTCTAGACAAGGTGGTAAACTATGCTCTGCGGGAGCGTGGTCTAGGTAATGGAGTGCCTTCCAGGATTCAAGAGATAAGAGCGAAGAAAGCACGCAGTGTAAGGCATGTGCGAACACAGCGTGAATTCGTCAATCCCTTGAGCAGTAAGGCTGCCAAATTTCTGGAAACTAGGACGCAATAGTTGAAATCAGCACAACAATCAGCTGTCTAGGTTGGATTATGAATACTCATGCACTCAATGTAAGGGTCATGGCATGCTTTGTGTCGAGCGACTCAAATACACTGTATAGTATGTACTCTATGGGCAGGATCTGGAATGCATGGAATCGTGCTTCTACTAGAGCGCTCATCAGCACGCGTTCTACCTTAGTTCACAAAACAGAAACTAAGCAAATATGGTGAACTGCAACCTGCTGCATGACAGATAAAGCCATCGCGTAAGCTCATTTCAAGATTTCTGCACCTCATACCAAGTACTGCGTACCTGCATGGAAGCTGCAACATACTCATCTACTCTACACCCATGACATGAGAACGGCACCATATCACCAAGCTAACCAGCCCATGTAACAGCTAGGACAATTGCGGGGGCCGAGTCCTGATAAGCTGTCCACCACATGCAGGGCACACGCGCAGGATTTCTACCGAGGGAATAGTCGATGATTGCCGGAAAGCTAAGCTTTGCCCAGAATTGCTTGTCAAAGATAAGAGTGGACCTACTAGCTCTTGCAAGCCACACAAGCTAGGCGGCATACGGCAACTCTTTTTTCTCGTGCCCTGCCACCGGCGTCAAACGGCTTTTCATGACGTGGCCGGAGCCGATTGTGCGCGATGGGTGGGGTAGTGTACTAAAGAGCAAGAATGTTTCGCTCGGTGCGGACCCTGGACGGTTCACACTCTTTCATGATTACTACTTTTGTACCACCATTCTTCTGAGTATTCGTTACCACGGTACATTCCATGATGTTTTCAGCGGAAAAGGCCCAGGACGAAACCAGCGTCTCAACTGACAGCGGGAGGATCGGCGATGCGACCGTCACCCGCGAAACGGGGCTCCTGGCCAAGCTACGCCGCTTCGAAGCCAGATTAGACGCGAAGCTGGGAATTGAATCAGAAGCCATCAGTCGCAAGCTGCCAGAGGAAAAGGGACACGTACCATGGCATCACCAACTCAACATGTTCTTCCTATGGGCATCTGGAACCATGAACACGTCTTGTTTTGCCACCGGCCTTCTGGGACCTCAATTCGGGTTGAGTAAGGATTTTGCTCCTCCCTCGCTCTTGCGAACTGGTCGACTGATTCGTTTTGTGTGCCTATAGCGCTTCGCCAGAGTATCGTCATCACCATCTTTGCGTCTATCCTTGGTGGCGCTGCCACCGGATTCGCAGCCACTTTTGGTGCGCCGACGGGACTGAGGCAGATTTCAGTGTCAAGATATGCGTTTGGATGGTGGCCTAACAAGCTCATTGCTGCTCTTAACACTATCGTGCAGATTGGCTGGGCGTCTGTCGCTTGCATCACAGGTGGTTTAGCACTAACGGCTGTAGCGGATGGCCATATCTCCCTGATCGTCGGTATAGTCATCCTCGCTGTCGTTGCCACGATAATTTCGTTCGTCGGTCTGCGAGCGATCCTGGTATACGAACGCTATGCATGGTTCATCTTCTTTATCATCTTCATCATCTTCTTCGCGGAGACAGGCAAGTACGCGGACAACAGCACCAAAACCGACCTGAAGGGAGCGGACCTCAGTGGACAGGTTCTGAGCTTGATTGCTATTGTCTACGGAAGCTCAGCATCGTGGCAGACCATGGCCTCCGACTACTATGTCCACTACCCTGTCAACGTCTCGCGCTGGAAAGTCTTCCTCATGACAACCTTCGGCATCGCTATTCCCACTTCTATCGGTATGCTAGCAGGCTGTGTGGTGTCTTCCGGCATGCACAACCGACCAGAGTGGCAAGAAACGTACGACAATGAGGGTCTGGGTTTCCTCATCCAAACCATGCTCTACCCTCGCGGTTTCGCCAAACTGATTCTCACCCTCCTGGTCCTCTCCGGTATCAACGTAAACGTCATTTCCATCTACAGTGCCGCCATCTCTTGCCAGCAATTTGCCCGCCCTTTCGCACGCGTACCCCGTTTCATCTGGATCCTGGTTTGCTTCGCTGCCATCCTTGGTCTCGCTATCGGCGGCCGCGAGCAACTCAGCGTCTACCTTGAGAACTTCCTTAGTCTCCTCGGCTACTGGACTACGCAGTACTTTGTCATTCTATGCAGCGAACATGTCATCTTCCGTCGTATGAACTTTGACAACTACGACCTGGACGCGTGGAACGATCCCAGTCGTCTTCCGCTCGGTATCGCTGCTGGCACATCGTTTGTCATCGGTATCGTGGCGTGGATTATGGGCATGGTAGAAACTTGGTATGTTGGACCGCTGGGAGGTCTTATTGGATCTGATGGTGGTGATGTCGCGAATGAGTTTACATTCGTTGTAACCGCGCTTGTGTATATACCTGCGCGATATCTTGAGAAGAAGATCGTCGGGAGATAGGAGGATGGTTTCCGAAGCAGCAGTGTTTCCGGGTGCGCAACTGTAAGGCTGCCAGTAGGATTCCTGGATATACACATAACGAAGAATCGATAGCGTATTGTTGAGCCATTCAAATCTTGCAACCGAAAAGTGGTCTTCCAAATATAGGAGAACTGCTTTTGGTCAGGGCTTACACAACCAGTTGCGACGCAGCCACTCAGCTCTTGATCTCCTAGCTTACCAACGATGAGAGATCTGTGGGCACGTTCACATCTCCCATGCCCTCTTCGCGACGTCAAGCGTGACATCTCCCTTCAAGAGTCCCACCATCCAGTTCAAGTCCTCAGACCCCAGTGCCGTTCCAGCAATGATCACAGCCCACTGAACGACAGGGGAAGCAAAGTCCATTTCCCCACGTGCACGTTTATGCTGTAGATAATCCGAAATGCAACGGGCAATATCCAGTCCTGCAGCCTGGATAGAGGGATAAAAAGAGCTCTCCTTTAGAACGCTTGTATCTGCGTGTCCTTGTAAGAGGTTGTCTGGATCATGGTGAGGACTGTGCTGTGTAGTTTCTAAAGTCGCCATGATCCTAAGTACGTAGAGCAGAGCCGTATTATACAGCATCAGCATCCGCGCGGCTGAGTCGTTGATGAACCTGTAGATAGTTCGTGGTGATGTCCCAGCTGTAATGGCCTCGACACACTCTTCAATATAGATGTTCTCCTCATTACCATCCCACCGAACTTTCCAAGCCTCGAGGAATATGAGTAACTCCTCGGCTCTGCACTGGATCTTTTGTCGTCGCCGCGGGAATTCGGAGCCAGATACACGCTGAGCTTTGAAGGTCTCGTCGCTGACAGCCATTAACACCGAGCAATCTGCGAGCACGTCATGTAAGTCTTGTTCTTCCGGAGTTTCCAACGAAAGCGCTGTCCTCAATACGGATTTCCACTCTGGTCGCGCAAAGATGGAAGGTGATCTGTTCCTCAGCGATGCAATCAATATCATGTGTCGCACGCCTTTGTATAGTTCCAACGTTCTAAATGACGCGTACACCAGAGATCCTGGGTCACGTAATGCCAGAAGCTGTTCAAGGCCAAGCATGTGTTTGAGCCAGTTCTTCGGGCCGGTAGGCATGAAAAGCTCAAGCATCGCCAAAATGATGACGGAAACGATGACATCGTCGCACATACGACGCTCAGGCTCACTCAGAGCTTGATTCAGTCGCTTGAGGGCTACACCATGTATGGTGTAACCCTGGGTGAGAATTCCATTCTGCTGGTAGCGCGAACCAAAGAATAGGGTTGCGAAGCTGAGCGCAGCCTGAATGAACAACGGGGCACCCTCTTTCGCTATCGATGAATCCTTGGTATCAATATCTGAGGCTTGGAGCTCCTGAAGCCCTAAATCGATCGGGCCATTGGGAAGAAGATGGCGGCGCAGATAGCAAATGTAGACCTCGTTTTCGTTGAATCTGAACCTCACTTGAGGAATGGCAATCTGGTTGTCAGGAGATAGAGATGCCGACTCTTCCACATCTTGCCTCCTCCAAGTTGTTGTTGCATCCGGGCCGGCCACACTATCCTTTGGCTTCTGGGATCTTCTAGATTTGACAATCTTGCCTTGTATGAAAACAGTGGTTTGCGGTCCGTCGCATTGGAACCCAGCCTTTTCGCATCTTTGACAGATAGGGTGAGTCTCGTCTTCAAAGTTGTCAGCCTTACATCTAACGTGCAGGTGACTGGCGCTTACCGCACTTGACACGGCGTCTGCGGCAGGTTGAGCATCCTTTCGAACGACCAGCTACATTGACCATGGCATGAACCTGATTTCTACGAGACACATATAGCTGGGACGAATGCGGTACATTGAACGAGATGGCTGAAAAGGAAGGTGGGGAGTAGATGGGCTGACTGCAGCTAGCACATGTCAGCCTAATACAGGGTCGAGCTAAACCACTTGCGGCTCATTGGGCGAGGTGACAGGCCCCTCACATCTGCACGTAACGCCCGGTCCTAGTCTCTCCCATCGCGACTCTAACACTGGATTTCTTGAGCACACCTGTAATGCCAGCATAGCTGTGCGAAAAGGCTGCAGGTGCATGCCCGCGTATTGAGCCGCAAAAGGTATAGCGAGCTCTTTCACCAGGCGACTTTAACTGTAGACATGTACGCACGAGAAGGTAGATACGCTTCTCAATATATAAGTATCGTCCAGTGTATCGTCTCCTCCCATCACATTTAATCTCAACTTCGCCTTCATAACACCAAATCGTGCTCGTCAGGCTTGCTCAATATCCACTGCATCTCAGCTGCCACTCCATAGCCATGACGGTCACAGCAAGCATCGACATTGCATCCCCACCAGAAACTGTCCGCGCGAAGTTCCTCGACTTTGCATCCCTTTCCAAATATCACAAAGGCTTCTTTACGTCCCTAAGCCCACTCGGCCCGGTCGAATCAGGGAACAAGATACGTGTCGTCTTTTCATCTGGTCAAAAGATGGACGCACCAATCGAAGTACGTGCCCACTACACTCTAGCTGAGCATCATCTGATACAATTACAGCACAACACACCCACCTCCTTTGCATGGACCGGCTCAATACCGCTTCTGTTTACAGGCACGCATTCTTTCGTTTTCGAGCCCAGCAGCACCGTTCCAGGTGGTACAAAGTTCACACAAGAAGAAGTCTTCAGTGGCGCACTAGCTTTCTTGATGGGCGAAAACGTGGTAGCCCGACAATTCGGCTTCCCAGAAAAGACGAGGAGAGGATGGGAAGGTTACAACAATGACTTGAAAGCGTGGTGCGAAGCACAATGATGTGGTTATTTATAGATTTCCTTTTTATGCCGAATATCTGCAATCGGGTATATCTCTTTTAATGTATAGATTGTGTACTTTGTTTTGATGATATATTCTTCCCCGTTTATATGCCTCACGCCTTGACCAAAAGCTTCCACCCTTTGAACGCTACCCGCGCGGTGACAAGCAGCACAGCGCTTCCAAACAGTAAACACCCTCCAAACACCCAGAGACTATCGAAACCGCTATGGCCTTGGATTGCGCCTCCAATCGGCGTTCCAACAAGCAGGCCCACAGCCACGACTCCAAAACTTTGGCCTAGTCTCGTGCCGATCTTGTCTCGTGCGTCGGTGCTCAAGTGAACAATGATGGTGGGTGGTAGCGAAACGAAAGATCCGGAGAAGAAGCCGTAACATGCCATAAGGACAATTATGCCGGCAGTGGATGAGACGGATATGAAGCATATACAGAGGAGGCCCGATATGATAGTGCAAGGAATTACGACGTTGAAGGGACCGACTTTGTCAGAGAACTATTGTACACAAAAGTCAGCGAACTGTAATCATCAAATGCAATGATTAGGAAGACGAGTAGGGCATAAGAAGCATACCAAGTTGGGTACTATACGACCAAAAACACTCGTACTGTTCATGACAGCGAGGAGGTAAAAGGCCAGACTCTCGTTGGTAATATGTTCCTGGATGGCGTAGACTTGTGCGTAGAAGAATGGCATATACAGTCCCATGAACCCGAGAAAGAATCCAGCAACTTGAAGACTATACGCTGGGATTAAGAAGGCGCGAAGATCGAGAAGCGAGCGTGATTTTGCTGGTAGGACGCGGACTCGCATGCATACATTCGGTATGATCATGGTGGCGAGGATGATGAAGCCCAAAACCCTCGTCGTCCATGCAAATCCAATCTGGGGAAGAAGCTTATGGAATACGATGGGATAGATAACACCTCCAAACGACGATCCAGATGCGGCGAGTCCAATAGCTGTTCCGATCCTGGTGGAGAAGTACGTGGAGAGGATAGCCACACTGGGGATGAACAAACAGCCTGTCCCGATACCTATGCAGAAGGCCTGCGCGAGGAGTACTTGCCAGTACGTATGACAAAGGCTGAGCATCATTTGGCCCAGAACCAACATGACACTTCCCACGATGAGTAGTTCGCGAAAATATCCTGCGTCATAGATTGGGCCAGTGAGTGCGCCGACCAAGAGAAGGAGGAAAGCCTGGATGGAACCGATCCACGATATAGACGAAGGGCTCGAGTCGGCAAGTAGGTTGGTCTCATAGTAGGCTTGATACGATCCGAATGTGTTGATGATGCCCCAAGAATTGAATAACAGAAAAAATCCACCCAGTACCTGTAACCACGCCCATAAGCCTCCATTTGGGATCTTGGAGACATCCTTCACGCTGGGATGCACCGATCGAACCTAAAAGCCGGTGAACGAAATCAGAATATGTCTCATATAGTCTAGACGGGGACATCACTTACAGGCTCCAGCGTCGTTCCTAAGCCTGCAGCGCGTTCTTCATCCGTAGCTTCAGTCACGTGTTGACCCTTCTCTTGACCCTGATTCGCCACAGAGGTGTTCGCGCTGTGCAGTGAATCCAGAGACGCCTGGTGACTAGGTTTCTCATCAAAAGTCGTTGATGCATCTGATACCGCTGCTGCTTGCGTATGCCGCTCGAGCGATGGGTCGTTGGCGTGTTCTATCCCCATTTCCGTAGCGGCAGCTGTCGTGATCGACAGCGCTGTTGACCCTTCTCGGTGTCACGACGGCGGATTGGTTGGGTCGATAGTAAGCGTCGAATTAGTTTATTCCCGAGAATATGGTTATCACAACGGCTCAGCCGATTTACTGCGGCCAAGAAACGCGCAAGAAAAGAACGATGTGAATGTTATAGAGCTGACGGCACCGCGTACGGAAAGGAGATCGGAAAGGGATCTGAAGGAAACAAGTGGGCCCGGCAGATCATATATCAAGCTTAGGATAGTATGACTTGAGGCGTCCGGCTAGACGATTCTGAATACAAACACGGACTGCACCACACGCCCTTTTCCTCCCTTGAGCTTCTCCACCATAAGCAGCTCGCTCGAAGTTAAGACCGAGCAACACCAAGCGAAACGTGCTTGCCGCGCGACCATGACCTTTGCGGGTTCGGACTTCCGTTAGGGGTTTCTGTTATTAATAAAGTCTGATGCTTTAGCCGAACCTTGGGAAGTACACACAACGGAGTGCGGCGACAAGCACGTCACGAAACGTGCTGGGCGTTATTTCCGTCTAATAGCCGTGTATTCAGCCGAGGCAAGCTTTGTTTGAGACTGTTCGCTAAGGTTTACTTTTCTGTGCCTACGTAGTCATGACATTTTATCATCTTCATTTGCGTGATTCGTTTAATACCATCAATACTATTTTTCCGCTTTTTGTGCGGTCTATCTAAACCTCCAGATCTCAACTTTCACAGTTGTATACCAGGCAGCGCCTAATTCGACGCATCTGCCCCAGACGCCATCATCATAGAGAAAGGGAAACATGCCGTAATGATGTACAAACAGTGCCAAGCTGCCATGCTATCGTAATCTTGGGGAATATGCTTCGTCATGTCGTTTCATACTTTTGGTGACCGAAGGAAAGGTTATGGTAGAAGGATTCGCTCACAACGCCTGCGTGAACGCCCATAAACGCTCACTATGCTATACAACCCAAGGAAAGAACCTACCCGATTTGTATGTTTCGGCCAGAAAATGTGTGCCGATATCGAATTTTGACATGAGAAAGAACTAACGTCGTTGAGGCTCCACTTGTTCGGACGGCCCCTCAGGTCTCACCAGCGACCCGTTTTGTCGCCAAGCGATGACCGGAAGGATGCAGCGGCGACGGCTCGACCTGTTCCACGCGCTCCTCAAGATAGACATTGCTTAGTAGCCCGGCAGGAATCGTGCCATCTTGAGTCGGCTTCAACTGGCTTCTTGAAGCTTTCTGGCGTCGATTTTCGCGCTCGTTGACGACATCCCGTAAGATCTTATTAGCACCAGTCCACCCAATCTGGCTAGCTGTCGCACGATGATTGAAGAGGCGCTCTACGAGCGGAAGCGGTAGCGATAGAAGAATGGTCGACAACACGACAGTCGAATGGCTGGGCTGGTGGTCGTCTTCTGTCGGTGCATCACCGAAGCGAATCTTGCTTAGCCGTGGATTATGCGCGGCCTGGCGATTCTCAACGACCGCAGGCAGACGTGGTGCGTCAGAGAACTCAGGCGCTATGGTGTACAGCTTGAAGTCGATAGGAAAGGTGAAGGCAAGGAACTCGAGAGCGTAGTTCAGTAGCGTTGAGATGAAGGGGTCGTCCGTATCAGGTCCTTCGGCTCTTGACCGTGGTCCAGAATTGGCTTGCAGTATGTATTGCAAGACCTGTTCCACAGTGTCCCATCGGAGAAGCATCCTTGCAATCTCGATGCCACGTGCCTGCATGCTAGGTATCTGGAAAGTCCTTGCTGCCGCAATATAACTCAGGATTTGTTGCATGCGCCGGCGAGCGTCATTGGAGGGAGTTGCTTGGTCACTCTCGTACATGTAAGGTGCGAGGCCATAGAGGAAGGTCTGGGCGGAAAGAAGTGGGGCACCATACAGCACTCTGACAGCCTCTCCCAGAGATTCGCCAGTGGTGAAAGGGTCCAGCGCGACGACATCGACTAGCCGACGCGCATCCCTACTACGATGACTTGGGACAGGACTGCGACGGATAGCTTCTGCTATGACTGGACTGCGTACCACTATGATGCCGTGCACAGGCACTGATACCAGGACCGATTCCGGAGATCGGACTTGGAGGACAAAGTCGGCGAATTCTGGATTCCCAAACTGCGTAGAAAGATAACCCGCAAGCTCAAAAGGCGACTCCTCTAGGCGCTCAGCGGGAGGAGGCGCAGTGCCGTTCTGGTAGGGCAAGGCACGATGCTCCTCCCCATGCTCTGAAGTCGGTACCGTTTCGCCAAATTGTGCCTTGCTCGGTGACTGCGAATGAGAGGTGAGGGTACCATTTGCGACGAAAGGTGCCTGTTCCGGCGAGAAATGGCCGTTGTAAGGGTTCGAGTAGCCGTCCGGACCACTAGGAAACTGGGAGGGGCGAAAATCAGAGCCGTTTGCGTACGTGGGATCAGGCGGCGCAACTGTGTTTGGGGGCATGTGCCAGGGCGCTCCTGCCTGAGAGGGATGCTGAGCATGACCCGGAAAGAAGGGCGCAAATTGCTGGGGACCAAAGCCAGGCGGAGGACGGGGCAGCACATGCTGTTCGTGTGGATGCAGGTCTGGCTCTTGAGATGTCACAGGAGGTGCTGGTGACTCATTTGCGCTCCTGAAGACGAGGGCGCCTGCACTGAGCTGGTGTCGATGCGATGGAGTGTCACTCCCCTCTGCCGGCGGCGTATCGGTCTTGTTCGAGGGATAGAACGGTGGGGGAAGGTGAGAGGGTATGGTCAACTTGCGGTGCACCCCGTTGACGGCTGGCTTCGTTTCGGCGCTGGGCTCCGTCGGCGGGGGAGGCTTCTCGTCGGCATATCCATTGGTATGTCCGTTGACTTGGTTTCCTGCATCTTCAGAACTTAGTGCATGTTGGGCGTTAGAGGCAGCCCACAGCGGAAACCTACCCTGAGCGTCTGATGGCGCTTTGTGCCCGTTCTGCGATGGGCTAGCCAAGCCATCTGCTGGCAGCTCTCCCTTGTCGACACCAGAAACGTCCGACTCGGGTGTGAGAGGGGCTTGCACAGGCTCTGCATGCTTCTGTTCCGCGTGCTCTTCGATCTGCTTCTCCGGCACTCTTTGCGGCTCCGGCTGCGGCTCAGATAGCTGAGCGGCGGCGCCTTTGTGGGAGCCTTCTGGGGTAATGGGTCTGGCAGATGGCTGAGACTTGGACAGACGGTATGGGATGGCAGGCACGATGCGCGATCCTGGGCGACGGTGCTGCTTCTGCGCGAAGCCTGGGCGTGCGGCGGTGTCGGCCATGTTTGCTAGGAAGGTGGTAGTCTAAGTGCGACAGCGGATGCGGAAGCGGCTCCAGGTAATTGCAGCTTCGTGGTTCTTGCCAATTATCCTGGAGCGCCCTGGGACGGGAGATGTGTGCGGCGAGGGTATTTGCGAGGTGGGGTTAGTCGACAGCAAAGAAGTCCAGGCAGAGATGGAGAGATGGCTTCCCCACCAATTTTAGCTCAAGCACTCTGAGGTCATGGCCCTAGCTTAAGCTCCATTTGTCATCTCCCACCAGCCCTCACTGAGACACGGCGAGGCGACAACTTTTCTTTGTCTACGATGTGTCACTTTACGCGTTTGTCTTATGTGGTCTCATGTTGTGTCAACTTCCAGTCAGGGTGAAAGACTCCACGCTAACCTCATCGGCATCCATACCTCAGCTTGCACTGGTCGTGCCTTCCTTGCCAAGAGAGAACGCGACTTCTTCGTGCTACGCTGGAAGGCATAACTAGAGATATGGTTGCACAGCCAGCGTTTCCTTCCATAAAGAAACAACCTTCCGTCACATGCCATCAACACTAGACTGTCTTCCGCATACTCCATTCTCCTACTATCACACGTCATAACACCGAGATACTAAGTCCACCATCCCGTCACCTCGTTCTCATTTGCTCTATATTTCCTAGTCCACATTGCCTTTCGTTACACCTCTAGCATGATCCTAGGACAAGCTCAACCATCCTACCATGACAAGACCTCCATGCCGCTCTCCAAGCCTGCGCGTCCTCTCAAGGACTATCGCTGCCCCGATTGTCGAGAACGTGATATGGGAGCCACCTCTGCCAAGTACTGCTTGACGACTTGTCCTCATCAGCATGAATTCACCCCTACTCGTTCGTTGGCTCCCATGTGGATGCTATCAAGTCACTAAGTCATCACAGCAAACAGATTTAGCATTTTGGCAGAGCTGAACCAGTTGACCACCGAGACGAGATAGGATTTCGATCTCGTACCCACCTCGAGTAGAAGCGCAAAGCGGCGAGGCAAGCGGGGTGGAAAACGACATAGAAGCAAAGAAACGTCTAAGAAGGACACTGCAGGGCGCGATCACAACAGCATTAGCGTGTTGTGTAAGAGGCTCGCTGCGTTACGTCTTCATGATGACAAGCCGTCCCAACCAGGGATGCCAGAAACTCCTCCCCATATTCCAAGTACCGCAACTACCAAAGCTACCTCCTTTGATGTCGACAGGCCTCTCTGGGCCCCACAGTTCCTGCCGAACTCCATGGCCGCTGCGACCAACCCTGCGCGGACAGCGATGATATCGGAGGAACACAAGCTGCCCGACGAGTCGCAGCCATGTCAGATCAAAATGCCGCAATGTCAACCCCGTTCTAGTGTCCCAAAGGCTGAACGAAAGAATCCACGATGTTTCCCACTTTCCGCGTTTCTTGCCTGCCCAGACCCTTCAGGACGGTATCCATCCAAATCCAGGTTTCTGGGAGCAAGTTGCGTTCAGAAAGACTTGCGTTGTCCAAAATTCTTAGTTCCATCCATGTCCTCCTCTCGTACACAGGACGCAGTAACAAGCGCAGCATGTTCTGCACCCGCGTCGAAAATTCTCGAAACAGTGCCTATCAGATCCACATTCGACTCAGATATCCAGCAGGAGAAACCAGCGTTTCCAACGCCGTTGACACAGGTTTCGAAGACGTCTCGTCCAATGCTCTTCGACTTTCCTACAAGATGCAACATGCCACCCAATGCGTCTACAACATCCCCAATACAATTAGCGCAAACTATTCTGTCCGCCGAACATCGCATAGCAAACAATGAGAGCCATGGTTCGATTTCTGATTGCAGCTTGAGACGAGAACAGCCTTACCTTGATGATGTACGCAAAATCGTCAACTCACATTTCCATGGCCGTTGGCAACGCCCTTTATTGGCAGCTGACCCTGATACGCCTCCCGAATGCAATAGCTTCCCTTTGCAACCTAAGAAAAAATCGAAGTTCTTCGCCGATGGGCACCTGATCGGGCATGGTAGCATTCCCGCATCCCAGCAATCTGTGACTGAGGCCCCAATTCTCACAGACAACAATGCAGCCGCTCTTATCGACTCATCCGCCTCTATACCACCAGAAGACTGTTCTCGTTCACCAGTTACAGAGTTTTACGATAGGCTGAAGACAAAGCGTGCGTGGAATGCCGATTTCGCTTCAGGTGCACAGGTACCAAATGTCGTAACAGCGGATATATCTTCATTGGACACTGTTACCTTGTCTGATCCCTACGATTGTGGAGAGTCTCAGCAGCGCATGTCACCACTACACGAACCCCGCCCTGTAGACTTGGATCCAATCAAACAGAATTATCGCCGTCCGATTCTCAGTACCGTCTGCCACCTGGAAACTGACATTGGAGAGAGTATCTCAGATTCAGACGCTGCTGAGTACGATATGATTAGTCCAGTTTCCAGCCAAGATACATGGGTCGAGCTTTCAAACCCTGCACAATGCAGCTTCGACATGGCGTCTAGCAGCGATGACGAGAGCGATGAAGAAAACGACGAGTCTTACTGCGGGTCTTACTAGGCGGAGACTTCTACTGCATGTACCAACGACAACCAATGGACATACGACGGAGTAGATACGAG
This sequence comes from Alternaria postmessia, assembly GCF_024291825.1. Classification (NCBI taxonomy): domain Eukaryota; kingdom Fungi; phylum Ascomycota; class Dothideomycetes; order Pleosporales; family Pleosporaceae; genus Alternaria; species Alternaria postmessia. Next base: position 219,807 of record NW_026260096.1, read on the forward strand.
TGCGATAGAATGGCCCACTGTGCAAGAGGCGATGAAATTGGAACACACTAGAAGTGGCGCCAGTCCAGGCTCGACGATGGACGATGATGATGACCCCACCTACTGGGATGGTGTTACCGATTGGTTCATATGAATTCCCATTCTCTAGGTCGAAAACGGTCGTACTTCGTGTTGTGGGTGCTGGGATCATGGTAGTCTAGATCTGAGAGTTGATCCAAGTCTGCTTGTCCCATCTCCATGAGGTCTCCAAGATCTTCGAAGCCACGGTTCGCTTATTTGGCGTTGTGTCTCTTCTACGGTCACTCTAACCTTATGTATTTCTGCTTTACAAAGCTTCAATAACACATGCACATAGACCAACGATAGACACTTGGACTGTCTTTGGCTTCCATTGAAACGCATCAAATAATGAGCTAAACATCTAACTATCCCTGAATACCTCGCCTTCAAACTCCTGACACAACTCATCCCATGGTAGCCATTCACCCTTGTCCGACTTCGCTCCGCCCTTCTCTGCAATTGGACTCCACCACGCCTGCTCCTTCCCATCATCATCGTGCACGACAGCGACGGGACCAACCGGCCCGGCAGCGTTCGACTCGAATAACTTTCTAGAATGGTTGAAGTACCACATGCGATCCCAGACCGAGACGCGCAGCGACTTCAGTCCGTCTCGATGAGCATTGTGGTGAATGAGACCAGGAACAACGCTCGTCCACATGTTGGTATAGAGAGGGACATCACGCCAGGTTCTATCTTCAGAGAAGCTGGAACCGGGAGCAACGACTGCTGGGCGAAATGGTGGCTGCGAGTCTGTGACGTCTTGGGCGAGGTCGTGTACGCGTACTGGCGCAATTTTGAGCTCGGCGGAGGCTTGCGCGATGGACTTGGGGTCATCATATGTCACCCATGCTGAGTCCTCCTCTGCAAACACCGTTGGGTGGCCAAGCAGACTAGCATAATCCAACCCTATACCGAACTCATCGGGTTTTCCTCCTTTGTGATCGCGCAAGTGTCGCTCAGACTGTGGGTTGAGGATACTGTTCCTACCAGTTAACCAATCTCCCATCTTCTGGAAAACATTCCGATGCCGCTGTCTCATGACCTCTCGCTGAAACTCCTGGTCTCCGAAGATCTCACTGAAGATCTTTTGATCACTACCGAAGTTCCGGTCCTTTTCTGCCTTTTCCATCGCCCGCTCGAAGAGGGCCTTCATCGCCCCTACGCGACCCATCGCATCGCCAGAGTTGAGATAGCGTTGCCGGAACTTGACGTATGGGTTCTTCTCAAATCCAATATCCGTATCCGTTTCGGGGCCGTAGATGTCGTTTGGCAGCGAAGACTGCGGCACAGCGTAGCAAGGTGGGTCTTCTGGCTTCCATGGCCAGCACCGCTTCTGCGCAGAAAAGATAATGTCTTGGGTTATCCCTTCTGCAGCGGCTGCTTTCGAACCCATAGTCTGCTGTATCCGCGTGTTCGCCTCGTTGTTGATGGCGTGGAAGCGCGATACCAGCGCGCTGGGACGCAGTTGAAACCAGATATCATATCCATCCACAAGTAATAACAGGTCGTCGTCGCGCTCCGGTCCAAGTGTACGCAGATACTCGAGTACACCACTAATCTTGGCTAAATGTGAACCTCCAGCCACAAGCGTTTTATCGTCGAATTTGGCGCCCCAGTTGATCAGTGTTGGAGTTGGATATCCAGCCACTGCGGCGCTTAGCATCGTTTTGCAAAGATTGACATCTTTGTGATCCGCAGGAATGAGAAGGTGAAGGATCGCGGACTTCTTCGGTGTATCTTTCTTGCCAGAAAATGGAGAGGAGAGGGATGAGGGTATAGAATTTGGAACAAGGTGACGGTCACCGTTGACAGCAAAGAGTAAAATGACAAGGAGTATGAATGTCGCTGCGACGAGTACCCGGCGCCGTCGACTCAGAGTCGGTAGTCGTCCGACTGCGGCGTCCAGGTACTCGCTCGAGACTTGCTTGTACCCACGCATCGATTATGCAGATGCAGTCACACGGCTGGAGTGCGACGTTTGCACTATGTGAGCTGGCAAAGCACTTGAACCTGAGCAAGCGTATGGCACATGCCGGCGATGAGCCGTGTGTGATATCAGTCCGCTTTGCTAGTATACAATCTTACATTGGGACTAATCGGATCCCATAGCCGTGTGGCGTTGGTAGCGATGTTCGCTAGTGTATTGTCGATTCCACTCCGGGAAATGGCGGATGGACGTGCAGGGTGTGGGTACCGAAGTGTGGTTGCAGGCATCGGAACAAGTCTGCCGAGACAGGTCACTAGTGTTTCCACGGCATTTGACACCTATTCGGTCGATTACATATCATAGTAAGCGCAGGATTTCTAGTGAAAAGCGCTGATACGCGGAGGTGTGGAAAATGAGACTAGACGTATATTTGCCAAAGATAACATGTGGCGTAATCTTGGAACTCAACGATTTCGTGTAAGGTGTCTATGATGATATTGAGATGTAGTTAATAGAACGCTCGTCGCTTGAAAATTCAATGGTATATTATCTCCGCAAACGAGACATCTTCAGGTCCCGACTCTGCACTGTACAAAGCACGCTCGTGAGATCCGCAAAGGGCTTCCCATGAGAGCGCTTCTCCCTGATCACTCCAAGCTCCAGATTTCTCTTCAATCTTGCGTTCTGTCTCATCGTATGGTATGTTCTTTGTCCATGAAACCCCATCGATAAGGTCTGATCCGATCTGCGGATCGTGTATCTGAGCTGATGCACGCTGAAGGCGTTCAGCCTCTTCAAAATACCACATGCGAGGCCACCAAGTGTCTCGGAAGGACTTGTCGCCTGTGAAGTGCAGCAGTGGAAAAGCCTGCCCAGTGACAGTGTTGAAGCCGAGAGACACATTACGCCAAGAAGTCTTTTGTAATGCTGCGTCGTCAGAAATGGCAGCAAAAGGCTTCTTGGATTGTAACACGTCTTCTTGTAGATCTATGCGGTACGGTTCCACGGACGTTGATGTTGATGGAAACGAAGACCGGTTTGTCGTCATCCACGCTATATAATTCCTGTATCCAGCCGCTGTCTGGAATAAGCTTGATCGGTAATCTAGACCGATATGATATTCAGTCTTCTGACCCTCCTCAAGCACCGGTAGACCAGCTTCTTGGACCTCTTGAGGTATCCCATAAGGCACATCCTCATGCGATAATATACGCGAATATTCCTGGTCGCCCCATACATCCGCAAAATACTTCTGGTCAGAGTTGCGCAACACGTACTCAGGATCATACGTCTTATGGATCTTCTCTTGAGTCGCACGAAACATATCTCGCATTTCTGCCGCGGGTCCGATGATGGTGCCAGAGTTTAACCAGCGTGGTCTTGCGTGTAGCATATCGCCCCAACCGTCGGTATAAGGGCCAAATGCATCGGGTTGGAGGGGCGACTGCGGTACAACCCAGCATGCTAAACGCTGTATATCTTCAGGGAAGCATGTTTTGTCCGGACCAAAGAGGATGCTGTTGTGCATGTTGTGTTTCCGCATATGGCTCTTGCCATACTTGGCAATCAAACGCTCGTTTGCAGTAGCCGTTTCCTCGAAGTACCGTTTTAACAAAACGTCCGGACTGAGTTGAAAGGTGATGTCGAAACCGTCCAGGAGAAGGACTATGTCGTTATCCTGAATGGTTGTTAGGTTTTCGAGGTAGCGAAGAGGACCTGCGATCTTCGCAAGGTGGGTTTCTGCAGCATTGAATGCACCCTCTCCGGCCCAGTCGATCAAAACAGGGGTTGGGTACGAGAGAATGGAGGCGGAGAGAAGGAGGCGGCATAAATCGAGGCCGCTGCTGGTAGCCACTATGAGTAGGTGAAGACGTGACTCTTTAAGACTGCTCGTGAGCGCATCTTGTGCCGTGGCTCCACGTATGGCGTCGAGTGACCCAAGATGTAGCGCAGTCCAGAGAAATATTAGGGTCGCAAAAGCCACGATTCCAGCAGCGAGAGTCCTGGGACGAGGCATGGCGCAGGTGTGTTGAGCCACAACTCTCTAGAGTTGACTATGATATGATCAATGGTAAGTTAGTGCTAATTTTAGTCTGCTCACAGCCAAGCAACGCACGCCTTGCGGTGCATGCCGTGTGATCCCGTGGCAAGGCATGTTGTGGCGTCATGTATGGTATTCTACTATGGTTTTGCATGAATTGCATAATCCCTAAAGAGGTTGATGGAGCGAGGCAGATTCCGCTGGGAAAACGGGAAGAACGGAACGTTGGCGCTTCGCTTGGCGCCCCAAGCGATCGGTTGGACGTGCTCATTCATATCCATGACTAGCGTGCCACACTAACAAAAGCCTGACGCGACAAGTCATTCGTTCATCCACTGGCTCTCGCCTTTGCCCTAAGCTCTATGCTACTGTACCACGCTCCGCCTGCAAGAGCTAGGAGTATGCCGGCTCCATTCATGGGACTGACAGGCACGTCCCACAAGAAAGCTCCCAATACAATGGTTAGACATTGCTTCAAGTTCGCGCAGATAGTCAATGTCAGCGCGCCTGCCAGCTTGTTCGTCTCGAAAGACGCGACATTAAGGCCAAACGCAAGCAGGCCGTTACCCGAGACTGTCAGAATCCTCTCCGCTGTCAGATGCCCAGCTTTTACGAAATCAAGGAATTCCGAGAACTCGCCAATGAGTACGGAATAGAGCAGAGATTGCACAGCAGCCAAGGGACCCATGCGGAGGAGCAGCTCCAGTGCGGGTAGTCGCAGGCGCCCTGTCATCAAACGGTTGGTAACGACCGTCTATTTTAATTGTCAGAATCCTTCGTGAATAATGTACATGATCCTTCGGATTCTGCTTACCTTTATGGCTGCGAGGACCACACCGATAAGAGTTAGAGTGAAACCCAGGGCGGTGAAGTAGTAGTCGCCCTAAAGATTGGTATACGAAGTCAGCTTGTGTCTCGCATGTATTTCGTGCAGGGGCGTTACTTACGAAGGTCGCTAGACCGACACCCAGCATTACAGGGACAATAGACAGATATGTTATGACAGCATATCTTCTAGAGAAAACGAGGCGATAGATCAGGATCGTAAAAAGTGGACAGGTTGCCCGCATGATTTGATGGAAAGGAACTGAAACCATAGCCCTGTAAGTCCTCATTAGTGACTGACTCAAGATTGGAGAGGGCACGATTGCTTACAGCGACAGGTTAGACATTGCGATGTTCAGCGTGAACAGCAGCGAGAACATGAAATGTACCAGGTGCTCGCGCGTTGTCAGTCGCGTCAACTGGAAATATCCAAACATCAAGAAAACCAAACTTCCAAGAGCAGCACTCCCGGTGTGTACTGCTGTCAGAATCCATGGGAATGGGAACTGTATGTTCTATTAGCTCGATGTTCACACCCAATCTGATACGTGCTACATACCGAACCCATGACTGCTTTATTGTAGAAGGTAAGACTCAGATTCATTATGAAATAAGTTGCCAGAAACACGAAAGTCTTCGTCCGGCTGACGGCCGGTTCGGTTGCTCGATGAGCAAGCTCCTGCTTCTCCTCATGTTGACTCTCGAGATCTAGCAATGGTTCGTTCTCTTTGAAGAGGTGTTCAGCAGGATACTCTTCGTCCTCGCTGGTTGATTGCTTTGGGATCGGCTCGGGCTGAGTCATCTCAATTTTTTCCATGTTGCTGTTGTCTTTGTTGATTGAGAGGGGAGAGTCGTGTGCGCGCTGGCAATGGGGCTGCGTACAGTCAAAGACTCGTCCAATTTGAGTTGGCTGAACCGATATCTGGGCCGACAAGGGGTGGTAGGAAGAGACTATAGCGCCACTGCGGCTATGACCGACAAAGCTACTTAGCTTCTCATCGTCAATTTCGGAGACTGCTGCGGTTCGCTAACGTCTTAGCCTCTTTACATGCGTGTCTATTCACGCCCCGCAAGGCATGATGTATGCCATGTCACGCGATGAATCCTCGTAGCGTAAGACGGGGATGACCGGATTTAGGTACTGTATCTCCAGCGTGAACGAATAAGGTGTGATGACTGCCTCTATGTGTTGGCTCACCGATACAATGCTTGCAATTAGCTGCACCATAGAGCCTAGCTCAGCCATCATCTTAGGCACACTGCCTCACCTTGCTGTGATTATCTGTTGCCGAATTCCGATATTAGCTCCTTGAACATGGTCTATTTTTGTTAGTGTTGTGTAGTACTTCAATCCTCTGCGATGTCCTCGGACCAGAGGGAAAAACTGAACAACTCGGCGTGGATCTAGAAATTTTGCAACAAGACTAATCGAACGCATGAACGCATAGCCGCACTTTGCTCAATCCAGCAGCAAAGTTGAGCCTCGCCGAGTATTGTGGGGTTTCCACGCTAAGGATTACATCACTGACTTTACGACCGACGTTGCTAAGGCTTGCTTGGCAGGCACCCCGTCAATACCTAGGAAGCCGTGGCGACCCCGGCACTTCCGAGGCGCTAGTGCTCAACTCCTGACCAAACGCTTCCAAACGGTCCAATACGTCAAGGCCCATGCTCGGCACAGTAGGTGCAGATTGGTACTTTGTAAATAAAACCTAGGTGGTAGAAGATGCCGATAGCCGTCCAGGCGAGTATGAGTGCGGGTGGTCGCTTGGTGCTTGTCCGCGGCTTACGGATATCTCATTCGAGATCTCGATAGCCTTGTGTACCTATAGGTATCCTTCTGGCTTCCATAGCGACTACTTCATCATTATCCAACTGAGCAGACTAGTTGAACCCCCCTTCACATTCTTTCTCAACTATCTTATACCTTTCATGTCTACCCACACGCGGCAAGATGCGCCTATTCCGGCACCCTCATACCGCTCCAGCAACGAGTCCAAACTATTTGGCCGCATAACTAAGATATGTTGCGTTGGTGCAGGATACGTGGGAGGGCCGACTTCGGCAGTCATGGCGAACGCGAATCCCAACATCCAGGTAACAGTAGTCGATTACGACAGCAAGCGTATTGCTGCATGGCAATCAGACGAACTCCCCATATACGAACCTGGCCTCATGGAGATGGTCAAACCATCACGCGACGGTATTCCAAACAAGAGGGCACCAAATCTCTTCTTCTCCACAGATGTCGACCGCGGCATTGCCGAAGCTGAACTCATCTTGTTGAGTGTAAACACCCCAACCAAGACATTGGGCCAAGGTGCAGGACATGCGAGCGAACTGTCGTATTTGGAGTCTGCTGTTCGAAAGATTGGAGCTGTAGCGACGGACAATAAGATTATTGTAGAGAAGAGCACTGTACCTTGCCGAGCAGCAGACACACTTCGAGACGTTCTGAGAGCAACGAGCAAACCTGGAGTAGAATTTGAGATATTGTCGAACCCCGAATTTCTAGCGGAAGGAACCGCCATTCAAAATCTTTCGAATCCCGACCGCGTACTGATCGGGTCTCTGAAGACTCCTCAAGGACTGGCGGCTGCACGAGCCCTCGCCCAGATCTACTCTGCTTGGGTCAGCACGGAGCGTATCATCACGATAAACCTATTCAGCTCTGAGTTGGCAAAGTTAGCTGCAAACGCTCTGCTTGCTCAACGGATCAGCAGTGTCAACGCGTTGGGTGCCATGTGCGAAGCAGTAGGTGCAGATATCGATGAGGTATCCTACGCCGTCGGACTAGACAAGCGCATTGGGTCTAGAATGCTCAAAGCATCGGTTGGGTTCGGTGGCTCTTGCTTTCGCAAAGACATCTTATCCTTAGCATATATCGCGGAGTCGCTGAACTTGTTCGAAGTCGCTGCCTACTGGCGATCGGTAGTCGACATCAATGAGTACCAAAAGGACCGATTTACCCGCCGTATTGTGCGATGCTTGTACAACTCGCTCTCGAATAAGACACTTGCGATCCTCGGCTTCGCGTACAAGAAAGACACAGGGGATACTCGTGAATCAGCAGCCATCACAGTTGTCAACAACCTTCTCGCAGAGGGCGCGAATGTCAGAATCTACGATCCCCAGGTCAAGGAATCGCAAATACGGCACGATATCGAGAGCAGTAACCCACACCCGCAAAGCATCAAAGGCAGGCTCGCCGTCTGCTCTTCGACCTATGACGCGTGTACTGACGCCGACGCCGTGGTCATACTGACGGAGTGGGACGAATTTAGCAACAAGAGCAGTTCTGCACATGCCCGTGGAGACTCGGTACGTAGTGGCGACATGGATGCAATGCGCAAAGAGATATCATGGAAGCGCATCTCGCAAGTGATGCGACGTCCCATGTACGTGTTCGACGGGCGTAATGTCGTCGACCCTGTGCCTCTGGAGGCATTGGGCTTCCGATACGAAGGCGTCGGTAAATCGAGGGAGTTGTAGTCACTTTTCTTCATTTTTCTTCTTCAGATATCCAGCTCGTATAGCATAATTGGGACGATACATAGCTAGTACCTGTAGTTCGGCGTCGGGTCAGGTAACAGACGACAGGAATGAAAGCCTGATAATAACGTTACTATTCTGATGATATTTTTCGAAGACGTTGTTCCCTACCTTTGGATGCTCGCTTCCGTCGTGTTTTGGGTTAGCGCCGGTAGCTCGTCCAGGAAGGCTGGGAAGCCGCACCTGCCTCACACTTCTTCCCAAAACACGACAGCACATGGTCGAGTAGATGGACGCTGTGATGAAGTCACCAAAAGCTTCTCACTCGGCATAGGTCACACGCACAGTTACGAGGATAACCAAAGCGTACCACAGTTTGTTGAGGCCTGCTCATTCGGAGCTCGCTTTCCCCTGTCGTCAGTCGCCCACTGGCTACGCGCATCACCTTGCCAGTTCGCGATTCTTGATTTTGTCCTTTCCGGACTATTGTCAGTCCACTCTGAGCGTTTGGATCGTTTCTTGGGTGCGTAGTCGGTCTCCATCGCAGCGGCTGCCTCATGGCGCGTCGCACGGCATCCTTCGCGCTTCCGTCGTACGCGCAATCAGCGAATTACTGTTGCCGCCACCCCATGTCGATGCATCACAAGTTGTCGCAGCCTTGCTGCGCCTTCATCCTGCAGAAACCCAGTCTTTTCGCCCCTCGATGATATCGTCTTACTGCCTGCCCCTTGCCTACGATTTCTTTGTCTTCAACTAGTCTTCCCGTCCTCCTGCAATGCCATGGCGGAACTTGCAGCCCTTAGTGTCGCTGCTAGCATTCTTCAGGTTATCGATATCAGCGTTAGGGTTGCTGAGCGTCTCAATGAATATCGCAAGAAAGAGGACAGTCTGCCCACTGCTTTCAAACATGTCAGCACCCGACTACCTATCTTTGTTCTTAAGCTTCGAGATACGAATGCGAAAGTTGAGGATATGACAGATGATGCAAGGAGAGCATTAAAGCCCGCGATCGAAGAGTGCTTCAATCAGATCAAGAAGTTGGAGACGATAATTGACAAGGTTTTGTTTAAACCTGGTGATAAAGGAGCTACACGTAGCTGGAAGTCCATCAAAAGCGTTAAATACGACAGCGATGTGAGCGAGCTAGATAAAGTCATTCGGAGATACATGGAAGCCATGAACTATGGCCTATCGAGCGTGGCACTCCATTCGAGTAGTACGTATATTCCATTCTTCAACACTATTCCAAGGACGTAGGCTAATGTCTTGTTTTCAGATGAGAAATCCTCACTACAACCAACAAGCACTTGTCCATTTGAGCGAGAGGCGGACTTCGTGGAGCGAGACGTCATGTGTGACGTTACGACGCGATGTCAAGCCGGGTCAAGGTCAGCTTTGATAGGTATTGGCGGCGCTGGGTACGTGCTCGAACTGACGCTGGCAACGGATGATACTGCCAATCATGATTTTATGTATGACTCCCGCTGATAGCTGGTTTAGCAAGTCACGCATAGCTATCGAATACAGCTATCGCGTAAGAAAAGCCGCACCGGATACTTGGGTGTTTTGGGTGACATTCGATACGCCAGCCACTGTCGCTCAGGACTTCCGGAAGATAGCGAAGGCAGTCGGTCTTCGAGGCTGGGACGAGAAAGCGGCAGACATCTTTACTATGGTACATGATTGGCTCAAAGACGACTCTAACGGTCCATGGACCCTGATCCTGGATAATGTCGACTCTGTTGACGTTCTGACTGCGCCTGCCCCAAGAGTCACATCCAGTAATAGCATTGACGATGATTCATCCATGCCGCAGATTCGAAACTTTATCACTACTTCGACAAAAGGGTCTATTCTCGTCACATCAAGGAATATCGAGGCTGCGCAGATGATCACCGGAAACTGCGCATACCACATTGATGTCGATGAGATGAATGAGTCTGAAGCGATTGCTCTCTTGAAGAAGAAGCTCAGCAGCAAGGTTATCTATACCGAAGCTGAAGCTGCTGAGCTTGTCAAGTCAGTCGACTTCATGCCATTAGCAATATCTCAAATTGCGACAAACATCAGCATGAACTATCCACGCCTCACACTTTCGAAGGCCACTGAGAGAATTCAGGCACCGAGTGAAGAAACAGTGCAGCTCTTAGAAACAAGTGCGCACGAAACAAGTCGAGATACTAGAAGGACTAACTCGATTGTCAAGACTTGGCACCTATCCTTTCAGTATGTGCGCCAAACGCATCCTTCGGCTGCAAGACTTCTGTCGCTGATGTGTTTGTTCGGTCGACAGGGCATTCCGGAAACGCTTCTCACCGGTCAATATGGCGAGGAAGTAACCGCCTCAGCAACCCCACTTCAGCCCCGCCTGAATTGGTGGAAGCGAATCAGACGGCGGCGATTATACCTAAGGCGACGCCAGCGTGTGGCTCAGCAGAAGGCAACTGGTAGTAAAACCACCACGTCTGCTTGTTTCGACGAGGATTGGAGAGTGCTTACAAACTTTGCGCTTATCAGAACGAACATCGACGGATGTCATTTCAGTATGCACAGGCTAGTGCAATACACTACTAAGAGGTGGTTGGAGATCAACCGAGAGCTGAAGGCCTGGATGCAAAGATATGTCTCCATCATTCGAGATTGCTTTCCGAAGCCAGAACACGACAATTGGCAGGTTTGCCAGTACCTCTTCCCGCACGCTCAGCAGGCCGCCAGCTACCGGCCAGAGGATAGAGTCTTGCTTCTGACGTGGGCACCCCTTATCCAAATGATATCACGATTTGCATATGTGATAGGGGATTATAGCTCAGCGGAGGATCTGGGTCGCACGGCACTGGCAGCACTGGAAGAGGTTCAAGGTCCTCATTGTGAAGATACCCTTCGCAGTTACCACCAACTCGGTCTAGCGATCAGCGTTCTCAATCGACATAACGAATCGGAGAAGATGTTTCGAAGGGCACACGAAGGCAGACTGACTTTGCTGGGCTCCGACCACTTGGATACACTAGACAGTGCAAATCAGCTGGGAGCACGATTGAACAAGCAGGGAAAGTACGAAGAAGGCGAGGCCATACACATGCGCACGATTGAGGGATACGAAAGAGTTTATGGACCTCGCAGTATCGAGACGCAGTCGCTCATGGCCGGACTTGCGCTCACATACATGAACAACGAGCGTTTCGAGCAGGCTACAGCGATCCATCGACGAGTGCACGCTATACAGAAAGAAGCTTATGGCGAAGAGACCAATGATACATACCAGGGCTTACGTGCTTTGGGCGCCTTGCTCAACATGCAAGGCAAAGCCGCCGAAGCCGAGAACATACATCGTCAGGTTGTAGAGTACAGGACGAGAACATCTGGACTGGACCACTCGGAGACAATTAAGAGTGTGAACTTTCTATGCGAATCGCTCATCAAGCAACGCAAGCTGGACGAGGCAGTGGCGCAATATCGTAGCGTCATCGACATATATACCGACCTCGATGAGAAGGCGCGACAAGAAGCCTTGCTGACAATGAATAGTCTCGCTGAGACGCTTGTCCAACAAGGCCATCTCGATCAAGCGGAAGCTGTCTGCCGTCGCCTCGTTTTGGAGAGTGAAAGACTGCTGGGAGCTGATGACTGTGATACCTTGATTGGTGTTCATACGCTCGCAGATACCCTTTCCAAGCAAGAGCGATATGGAGAGGCTCTACAATTATATGAGCGGGCTTACATTGGTACCGAGAAGCGTTGTGGCGCAGACCATCCTGACACGAAAGAGTTTTTGGAAGATTTCAATCGTGCGAAGAGGACCATGTTAGTGTAGCTGATTAAAACCAGCATCTCCTTTGGGCTATTAAGCGCTTCGGCGGTTTCTCCGCGCAGAATTCTCACAACCTGAATATTTGTATATCCTGACTCTCATTGTGCTTGTTGCACCCTTTGGCTACTCGCAATAGTGCACACTGTGTATACTCCCTTCAGCCACCAAGGAGCTCTCCTTCTATTCTTATCAAGAGTATTCTTTGGCTTCTATCAAAGGAATGAACAGCATTCCAGACAAATCACCTAAGAGCATGACGTCAGTGAAAGTGAATGTAACTTATGTCTCGAACAAACGCCATTGTAGGAGGGAGCTGGTAACCCATGGACCTTGCACCTGACCCGAGCGCTCCAGTTCCCATTTTCTTAGACAAAAACCATACGAAGCCCCGAAAGAGATACATTCAACTCTATACCATTCTCAACTCTTGGTACCAGCTTTTCACTGCCAACCTCAACTTTTTACTACTGAGTCACCTTTCAAAAATCAAGCCTACGTCTGTCTCGGACGTGCGATCGAAGCTGATGGGGGCACTGTCACAAAAGATCGAGCCCAAGGCCTCCGCGCTCTTCTTATCATACGAACTCACAATCTACAAATTCTGGCGCCAGACTGTCCTCGGCGTTACCGAACTAGATGATGACGACCTCCTCCTTCCCACCGCTTTCGAACACATGGACTTCGAAGAGTGGCGTGCGAAACAGCGCGTCGTGCTTCGTGGGCCTCCAGGTTCGGAAGACAAGTTGCCAGAAACAGCGTTTGCAGGATTTGTACTGGCGGAGCGTTGCAGACACCCAATACACCCTGGTGATCCCCGTTTAGAAAACGAACACATACAGGAGAACGAATCAAATGAAGAAGGTGAAGAGCGAGACAAGATCACTTGGTGTTCTATGTGCATTTTGCAAATTCACCTTAAGCTTCTAGGAAAGTTATGGGATAAGTGGATGGAGTCTGGCGGTCCTTGGCGTATCATACCTCCAGGTGGTACTGGCGAGGACCTTCAGGTTAGAAAACGTGCATACTACAAGCGGAAGACCGATTTTGTCAATGACGTTGACAACTTGGACGACATAGCGTTCTCGGAAGCCTCATGGGAGGCCGCACATCCCACTGTGGACGTTGAAGCTGCACGCTCGTATAGCGCCAGGGCAGCTATGGAGGTGTACGCAAAGAGCGTCCAGTTTCCCGGACGCTTAGCGGAAGTCGATGAGATCGTTCCCAGAACACCAACTCGAAAGGGTAAAAAGAAGCGCCTGTCTTACTCACCAGACACACCAGAGGATACTAGACATCGCTCAAGTGGTCTTTATGCTCGGAGACACCCCAATTACGACCCCGAGTCCCCACATCGCTGTCCTGAAGACAATGGATGGGCTGAGACCTCGTTCAACAACGACTGGGAGTACAATGTACGGCAATGCCGCCTTTTGTTGTGCGACAAAGATCCGATCGAAAAGAACGTCACCTACTGCGAGCTCACCGACGAGAACTCTAAAGATGTCCTCATCAAGGGTATCGAAGAATGGTTCAGCATGATGCAGGAGGATTGGAAGGCGCCCTGGATTAACACATTGCTTACTACAACCGATTTGTTTGTCGTTTGGAGAAGCTCACCTGACAGTGAGGGGTCTGATACTGATTTCGACAGCTGGGACAGGCTCGAGACGCTCGTGGGCACTAATCTGGAGGCCCATGCGCGACGAATCGGCGACCTTACAGATGCTGATATCGAGCCAATCCAAGGAGAAAACTTGGAAGACTTTTTCGACCAGGACTCTGTCGCATCTGACTCGAGCTCCGAAACGGATGACGAAGCACACGAATTCTCAGATCCTATGGATCTAGCAAGGAATGAAAATGATGAAGTCATTAACGTCGTTGGGCAACAACACCAACCTGACCACGCGACACCGACAGCCACCGGGATGGGGAGTTGTCAGCCTGACAAAGTAAGTGAGCGCTAGGTATAGGCGCAACTAGCATATATGTGTACCCTAGAATACGGAATGTATTGTTCGTATAGAGTGCAAACGGTATGCAGGATTACTTGTCTCGACTATGAAGTCCCGTTGTGAACGCCCCAATAAGATCAAGAAGCCAGCAAAGCGACTCCAGCATTTACATGACGATGCAGCACGAGTTCTGCTTTTTGGCCTGGAAAGGGTGTTAGCGTCCAATCGCGTAACCTTGACGTATTCCCGACATACCTGTGTGTAGAACATCTTACTCTGGGCACTCAAGCCGTCACTCTTCTGAACCAGGGTATCAATCTTCTCTCCACGCTCCAGCACACTCTCGATAGTCTTGTGCAACACAATCTTGGTCTCGTCCAACTCCTTCTGAATCTTCATGATACTGTCTGCCTGTTGTGGGTCCTGGTACTTTTGTACGTAGTCTTTGAGCTCGGGGAAAGACATTTGCGGGCTGTCCTTTGTGGCGGAGGCGTAGGCGGATTTGGGGTATTTGGAAACGAATTCATCGAGGACTTTGGAGAGAAGCTGATGGGCGACAAGCTTGGGGTATTCGAAATCGGTGATTATGATGCCGCAAACGCCTTCTGAGCGGCTGTAGGCGTGGAAGATGTAGTCTGACGGTGCTGTTAGACAAGGAGCGCGCAAGAGTGCCATGTGTCGTACCTTTCTCTTCCACATCCTGTCTTTGTCCTGGTCTTGTTCGTTCGGCGACTTGGCCTGCAAAGAACGACATCTACGCGTCCCATCAGCTTGACTGTCTTTCCCACGCTGCCATGGTCCTAGGCCATCTGCTGGGCCTTGTCACGTACGAACTCGCTGATGCTTCCTCGTGTGAAGCGGCCGTAGGAGCTGAGCTCGCGCTCACATGTCAGCTCGACGCTGGGTTTCGTCTCATTCTTCCAGACCTACATACATTGTTAGCGGCTCGAGGCGATTTCTCCAAGGCGGTGAGGAGACACTTACACCAATGTAGACGACCTTCATGTTAGCGGCTTTTTGTGTGAAGTTGTAGGTAAAGGTGCGGGTACAGATAGACGACAAAAGAGAGTGTAGCAGAAGTGGGCCCTGCGGCTATCTGGTCTCGAAAGAGGCGCCTGCGACAGGCCCGTGATAGCGCATCATGCGTCGGTCCCGCCAGCAAGGCGCGGCGCTCCTGATTATGTCATGGCGCTAATGCGCGGGGGCGGGGCAAGTCCAGCCGAATGGAGCCCAGTCATCCATCATCGATTCTGCCCAGCCTGCCAAAGAGGCAAACCACGCTCCCCATTGTGACAGGCGGTCAAACGCGTAGACTCCCATCACGTTGACGACAACACCCAGGCAGGCCGCAATCATGTCGCCCGCAGTCGAGGATGCTCATGCCCAATGGCTCCAACAGCTCGATGCTATGCGCAAAGCCATTGCCGAACTCAATCTTCCTGCCGATGCTGAAAAGGTGCCAGCGTACGGAGACGACCTTGAATTCGATGATGACGATTTCTCTGGAACTGCCAGCGGTGAAGATATCTGGGATATCATCAGCGATGAGTACGAGGAAGAGTACAGCAGTGACCATCTGGACCAATTTCTGGACGGACAAGTTACAGCAGAAGCTTATAGCCAGCAATGGCTGGCAGAAAAATGTTCCGAAGTATCCCGAAGCAGTTCTGGCTTGGATTCAGGAGCCTTGAAGGAGCAGATATCAGCAATCTTGTCGAGTGATAGCAATGGTAACGCATCATACCAACCATCAACATACCTAGTATACTGACTATAATAGACGAAGAACTGCAGATGATGCTCGCCGATATTGTGGGCTACGGAGAGCTGGACCTGGTGGCGGATCTAATCTCACATCGAAAAGACATAATGCGATCCCTGCATGAACCTACTCCAGCTCAGGGCAACGGTGTCATGGGCCGTTTACAGACTCGAGCCGAACGTGAAGAAGCGTTGCGCCGAGCAGACTGGGAGCACAAGACAGCTGCATTGGCGCCTGCTATGGACCGAACGGGACCGCAATATCCTCACGTGTACCGGACTCACGAAGCTGGCAACAAGCTCTCAGCTTATGGCAAGAAGTACGCGCTACCTCCAGACACTGTGCACCGCGATAACAACCTCTACGAAGAATACGAGATTCCTGCAGTAGCTGTAGGCACTGTTGGCGTAGGCCGAAAGCTGCTGGAGATCCAGGAACTGGATGGCCTTTGCCAGCGCACCTTCAAAGGCTACAAGACACTTAACCGGATGCAGAGTCTTGTGTATCCAGTTGCATACAAGACCAGTGAGAACATGCTGATTTGCGCACCTACTGGTGCTGGTAAAACAGACGCTGCCATGCTTACAATTCTCAACACCGTGGCCAAGAACGTTGTGCCGAACCCGATTGACGAGCCGGACGCCACCGACTTCACTGTAATGACGGAAGACTTCAAAATCATCTACGTCGCGCCGATGAAGGCGCTCGCTGCCGAGGTTACTGAGAAGCTTGGAAAGCGTCTGGCGTGGTTGGGTATCAAGGCTCGCGAACTTACTGGTGATATGCATCTTACCAAGGCTGAGATCTTGGATACACAAATTATAGTCACTACACCAGAGAAGTGGGATGTTGTCACAAGAAAAAGTACCGGAGACACCGAGTTGGTACAGAAAGTACGACTGCTCATCATCGATGAGGTCCACATGTTGCACGACGAGCGTGGTGCAGTTCTGGAGAGTCTGGTAGCACGTACCCAACGACAAGTCGAGAGTACTCAATCACTGATCCGCATTGTTGGTCTCTCTGCCACACTTCCCAACTACGTCGACGTAGCCGACTTTTTGCGGGTGAACAAAATGGCTGGCCTGTTTTACTTTGACGCTTCGTTCCGCCCTGTTCCTCTTGAGCAACATTTCATCGGCGCAAAGGGCAAGCCGGGTTCTGCAAAGTCCCGTGAAAATGTGGAAAAGGTCGCGTTTGACAAGGTTGTTGAGATGCTCAAGCTGGGTCACCAGATAATGGTATTCGTACATTCGAGAAAAGATACGGTCAAGACTGCTAGGCGTTTGTACGACATGGCTATGGAGGAGCAGTGTACCGACCTGTTCGACCCGCAAGACCATCCTCGGTACGAGAACGCTGTGCGCGACATGAAACAGTCAAAAGGTCGAGAGCTACGTGAACTGCTTGGTAAAGGCATGGGTACTCACCACGCCGGTATGCCTCGTTCTGACAGAAATATGATCGAGCGTCTCTTTGCTGAGGGTGTGCTGAAGGTGCTCTGTTGTACAGCGACGCTTGCGTGGGGTGTCAACTTACCCGCTGCAGCAGTCCTCATCAAGGGCACTCAAGTCTATAACGCCCAGGAAGGCAAATTCACCGACCTTGGTATTCTGGATGTTCTGCAGATTTTCGGTCGTGCTGGTCGACCTCAGTTTCAGGATACTGGTATTGGCTTCATTTGTACGACACACGACAGGCTTGATCACTACATGCGCGCTGTGACCGAACAACAGCCTATTGAGTCAAGGTTTTCCGCCAAACTGATAGACAATCTCAATGCTGAGATCTCTTTGGGTACAGTAACCACAGTGTCTGAAGCTGTAACATGGCTTGGTTACTCGTATCTGTTCGTACGGATGCAGAAGAGCCCGCTAATGTATGGTATCGAATGGTCAGAGATCCGCGATGACCCACAGCTCGTAGGACGACGCCGCAAGCTTATCATCGACGCTGCGCGAATTCTCCAGAGAAGCCAGATGATAATCTTCAACGAGACCACCGAAGATCTTCGAGCGAAAGACGTCGGGCGCATCGCCAGTCAGTATTACGTTCAGCAGTCTAGTATAGAGATTTTCAACACCATGATGCGGCCTCGTAGCACGGACGCGGATGCCTTGGCTATGGTCAGTATGAGCGGCGAATTCGACCAGGTGCAATCGCGTGAATCCGAAGAGAAGGAACTTTCAGCACTTAAAGAAGAAGGACATGTCATCACAGAAGTCAAGGATGGATATGCTACATCGCACGGAAAGACAAACTATCTCCTCCAGGCTCATATTTCACGAGCTCGACTAGAAGACTTCACACTAACCTCGGACACAAATTACATAACCCAGAATGCTGCACGTATTGCGCGTGCGCTTTTTATGATCGCGCTTAATCGGCGTTGGGGTTACCAATGCCGGGTACTTCTTAGCCTTTGTCAGTCTATCGAACATCGATGCTGGTCTTTTCAGCATCCGCTGCATCAGTATGACCTTCCACAACCGGTTCTGCGCGCGCTCGACCATAAATACCCGTCAATACAGACTTTGCGCGATATGGACGCGATGGAGATAGGAGATATGGTGCATAATAAGAAGATGGGCGGCGTGATCGCCAAGCTTATGAACAACTTCCCGACTCTGAGCATCGAATCTGAGATCGCCCCGCTCAACAGGGATGTGCTACGGATACAACTATTCCTTACACCCGATTTCGTTTGGAATGATCGGCACCATGGTACTTCCGAGTCGTTCTGGATTTGGGTAGAGAACTCCGAGACATCTGAGATCTACCACCACGAGTTCTTCATCCTCTCACGAAGGAAGCTGTACGATGAACACGAACTCAACTTCACGATTCCTCTATCCGATCCTCTGCCTACGCAAGTATACGTTCGCGTCTTGTCTGATAGGTGGCTGGGCGCAGAGACGGTTCATCCCATATCTTTCCAGCATCTCATCAGACCTGATACCGAAAGCGTTTACACGGATCTGCTCAATCTCCAGCCTCTACCAATCGCTGCGTTGAAAAACCCCTTGTTGGAAGAAGTTTACGGACAGCGCTTCCAGTACTTCAATCCTATGCAATCGCAAATTTTCCACTGTCTATATCACACACCCGCCAATGTTCTGCTTGGATCGCCGACTGGTAGTGGAAAGACTGTTGCCGCTGAGCTTGCAATGTGGTGGGCGTTCCGCGAAAAGCCAGGCTCAAAGGTTGTATACATTGCACCTATGAAGGCACTTGTCCGAGAACGAGTGCAAGATTGGGGCAAGCGACTTGCCGGGCCAATGGGTCTCAAGCTTGTGGAATTGACTGGTGACAACACACCAGACACACGTACAATCCGCGATGCCGATATCATCATCACGACCCCTGAGAAGTGGGACGGTATTAGTCGTAGTTGGCAGACTCGAGGTTATGTTCGCCAAGTCAGTCTGGTCATCATTGACGAGATTCATCTCCTAGGTGGAGATCGTGGTCCAATTCTGGAGATCATCGTCTCCCGTATGAACTACATCGCATCGCAAAAGAAGGATGGCTCTATCCGCCTGTTGGGCATGTCGACAGCTTGCGCCAACGCATCAGATCTTGGAAATTGGCTGGGTGTCAAAGAGGGCTTGTTCAATTTCCGGCATTCTGTTCGCCCGGTGCCCTTAGAAATCTTCATCGACGGCTTCCCCCAACAGCGGGGCTTTTGTCCGCTTATGCAGTCGATGAACAGACCTACTTTCCTTGCGATCAAAGCGCACTCGCCAGAAAAGCCAGTCATTGTTTTCGTAGCTTCGCGTCGCCAGACTCGTCTGACAGCTCGTGATCTCATCAACTTCTGCGGTATGGAAGACAACCCGAGGCGCTTCTTGCACATGTCTGAAGACGACCTGGCCGTTAATCTCGATAGAGTCAAAGACGACTCACTGCGAGAGGCGCTGAGCTTTGGTATTGGTCTGCATCACGCTGGTCTTGTCGAGACTGATCGATCCCTGTCAGAAGAGCTCTTTGCGAACAACAAGATCCAGATCCTCGTCGCGACCAGTACACTTGCTTGGGGTGTGAATTTACCTGCCCATCTTGTTGTTGTCAAAGGCACGCAGTTCTTCGACGCCAAAACCGAAGGATACAAAGATATGGATCTGACAGATGTGCTGCAAATGTTGGGTCGTGCTGGCCGTCCTCAGTTCGACGATTCCGGTATCGCCCGCATCTTCACGCAAGATGCAAAGAAGGAGTTCTACAAGCACTTCCTGCATACTGGATTTCCCGTCGAGTCGTCGCTGCACAAGGTGCTTGATAATCATTTGGGCGCCGAGATTTCTGCCGGTACCATTGCCACAAAGCAAGACGCATTGGACTATCTGACTTGGACATTTTTCTTCCGTCGTCTACATAAGAACCCATCCTTCTATGGACTCGAAATCTCGGCTGAAGAGCACAACACAATAGCCGCGCAATCCTTGGCCAACGACTATATGGTAGAGCTGGTCGAGACTTCTCTCAGTGAACTAGACGAGTCGTCTTGCGCGGTCGTGGAGCCAACAGGCGAAGTAGACCCAACTCCACTCGGCAAGATCATGAGTTACTACTATCTCAGCCACAAGACAATCCGCTACCTTGTAAAGAACGTCAAGCGTGACGCAACCTTCTCGGATGCTTTGTCGTGGATTTCACACGCGACTGAATATGACGAGCTACCTGTCCGCCACAACGAGGACCTCATTAATGCTGAGCTGTCGAAAGCTCTCCCGATTCCTGCGGACGATTTTGGTCTACCCATGTGGGATCCGCACGTCAAGTCGTTCTTGCTCCTGCAAGCCCACTTCTCGCGCATCGACTTGCCAATCTCAGATTATGTCGGTGATTTAAATAGTGTCTTGGACCAGAGCATCCGTATCGTACAGGCATCGATCGATGTACTCACCGAGCTTGGCTACCTCTCTTCATGTGAGACGATGATCTCGATCCTTCAGGCTATCAAGACTGCTCGCTGGCCGACCGATGGGCCACTATCGATTTTTGCAGGTGTGGAAGTCGACAAGGAGAAGAAACGTCTCGAACATCCCAAAGCTAGTCCAAAGACCCTGATTGAGACAACCACTGCATCTTCCGCAGTGCTTGAACGGGCAGCCAAGTTCGCTGGTGTCCCACACACTGGCATCAAGAGGTTCATGGAGCCCATGTCTCGATTACCTGTCTTGAAGCTCGATCTAGGCAACGTCAATGCGCTCGGTTTGGACTTCAGGATCTCACGCCAGAATCCAGCTAGAATACAACAAGGTGGCATACGCATTTTTGCTCCACGATACCCGAAGCCGCAAACAGAAGGCTTCTTCGCCATCATCTCGTACTCCAGTACTGACGAGATCATTGCTTTGAAACGCGTCAATTGGCCTGACCCTAACAGGAATGGCGGACAGGGACGAGGTGGACGCAGCGCAAATGCATCTGGAGGCGCACACTCCAGACTGCAGGCTTCTACTAAGGTCTCGCTACCACCCGAGGCGCAGGGTAAAAAGGTGGACATTGCCGTACTAAGCGATTCATATCCAGGTATGAAGTGGAAGATAGAGGGAGTGGAAGTGCCTGAAGCGCCTGTTGTAGACGCATATGGAAAGGGCAAAGAGAAGGCATAGTAGGGCACACACGTACTCTAGATACAGCTCAAAAGGTCAAATATTGCACTAGTTCACCATCCTCCCAATTCAGCCTATCGCAGTCTACCTCGTAATTCCTAACATCCACATGCTCCTTCCCCAGAAGATTACACCCCTCCTCATAAGCTCTCTCATAGAAATATTTCGCAGTCCCTTTCTGTCCAGCCTTCTCCATCACAAAGCCCAACATCCACACACTCTCAACTGTTTGCTGATGCATCTTTCCAAGAATCCTTTCTCTTGTCTTTAGTATGTCTTTCACTAAACTTTCTGCCTCTTTGACTGCACGAGGTATGTCTTGACATGCTAGGCTATACGCAAACTCACTAGTAACTTGCAATACCTCGTGATGTGTCTTTGAGAGAATACGTGTGTATCCTTCCAGTGCCCGCCGGAAATACGACTCCGCGTCTTCAAATCTGCGCTGAACAACCAGTATTCTCGCGATTCTCATAAGAGTTTCGTATACTTTTCTATCGTCGTGAGAGAGGGTTGCTTCTTTGTAATCAAGTGCTTCGCGGAAATGATCTTCAGCTTCCTTCCATCGGCCTTTCATCTGGAGTTTGAGGCCGATGAGTTCAAGGTTGTGACACCACTCGGCATCGTGGGCTGAGGAGGAGGTTCTACGGTACCAAAAAGCGCATTTCCAGAATTTGTAGGCCCTCTCATGCAAGCCATTGAGATGGAACCAGAACGCGAGTTCATCGGCCCAGTCTTGGATCTCAGTAGCAGTGGAGATGAACTGGGGCAAGTACAAGGCCATAATGTCTTTAAGTGACGAGGCGGGCACGATGTCGCGATGATGAAAGGATATGTAAGAGTTCCATGTAACGATGATTCGAGAATAACGACGAGAATTATGGAGATGAACGTGCACGTGTGAAGATAGTAGATTACTGTCATCGATGATGCATGAGTGTCGCTTCGATCACTCGTATACGTGCTATGAAGTCTGTTACTCCTCTTCACCATCGCGCCGCGAATCGGCATCTGCCAACCATTGTTTGGTATCCGCTTATATCCTTTGCCTCTTTCTTCATCGAACGCCGTTCTTCACGTCTGTGCAGCGTGTCTTCCCTCATTTGTATCTGTACGCTTTGTGCTCATCGCTTCATGGTATGCGGCGCACTGCGTGTGGTAGTCATGTGATAGTAAATGTGTATCGAACCGCTGTGAATCAGCTCAGTCATCGCCAAAGACGATAAAGCTCGCCTCTTCCTCGATCTCGAAGTAAATTCCATCACCGTCACCATATTCGTCACCATATTCAGAGCTTTCTTCGTCAGAATCAAGATCCTCCCAGTCACTATCTCCGTCGTCATCTTCGATCTCATTGATTGAGTCAAGAGCCAATTGTGACTCCTCGTCTTTAGAAATGTGACTCTCGTCGACTGACTCTTCTGTTTCACCAACATGATAGACCTTAACCTGGGAGTAGTCTTCCGAATCTTCCGAGATCTGATCCTCGTCCTGTTCCTCCAGTGCCACAACTGTATATTTCCCAGGCTCGTATCGAGGAGATCGCCGGTGGAAGTAAGGGTTTGGTCGTCCAGGCGCGAAATCAGTATCTTGAGCAAAGACTACTGTCGCTTGCTTTTTAGTGCGCGGTAGCTTTTCCAAGCACCCTGTTGTTTCTGACCAGTACAGCTCCACCGCCTTTGCTGCGGTTTGCGTCTCTTCGTGTCTTGCCTCTGGGTGCTGTGTGGACCATGCAGCCTCTTCTTCAGCCATGGCCTCCAGCCTCGACAGCTCCTTGAGTGTGCTAATCTTCCCCTTGCACCAGGCGCTATAGACTGTGTCTTGGTGCTCAGAACTGGTGAGTGTACAAGAGGGCGCGTGACCACCAGCACTTTTGAGAGCTTCAGTCAGAACGTTCATGTATCTGACGTGCAACTCAATAGTACAGACGGGACATCGTGGTTGTGGCTGGTCCGCTGCTACGGGGTGCATTGCATGCTGACATATCGATGCAACTGGCGAGTCGAACGAAGATGACGTTGATTCGGAACGACTATCTGAGATGTGACCAGTGATATCATCGAATATGTCCGAGAAGTATCCTGAGTCTTGTCGTTTCAGCCACTGGTGGAAGTCTTCGTATTCGTGTGCTGAAGGAATGTAGCCTTGCTCAGCTGGTCTAACGTTGGTGTGCAAGCACTGCCATCGCTTGTATTGCTTCAGCTCCTTGGGCGGCATGATGACGCTTGCCGGTATCTTTGTGCAACTCATGGTAGCGGTGGGTTTTGTGTCTGCTTGTGTGGTGCAGGGCTTTGGTTGCAGTTATTATGTCACGGAGGGCGTAAATCGCAATGTAGAACTGGACGTGCCCGAGGACTCGTCCGGTAGATGAAGGACGTGGCCGGCGAACAAAGTCACGCGTGTGCGACAACCACGGTTGAGCGGTTCGTTTGCGGAGAATGTGATCACTGGTACCGGAAAAACTCCTGGAAGCGCGGATATGCCTTCGAAGAGCTTCTATTCGGCTACTGCTGCGGGCACTGTCGTGATGGTTGTGCACGCGCTGTAAACGGCGGGTATGCGAAGAGTGTTTCGGATCGCGCAGACGCCCTTTGTCACAGATCAAGACTTGTGAAGGCGACGGTCGCTACGTTTCCGCGTCAAACGTCTTTTTTGGACGTTTGCCCTTCTCGCCAGTAGAATTTTATTCGTGTAGAAATATTCGGAGTCCCGGTATCGCGTTCAAACGCGGTGACGGGTGCTGACGGCTTCGCCCAACTTGGCAATCTTAGGGAGATTTGAGTACCAGAAAAAAGCCATGATTTTCGGGCAGATATAATCCATTCCTATCGCGGCTCGTGTTTGTGTGAATGTTGGGAGGGTGTCGCCGCCGTTGATTTGGGCCGGCGTCGGATGCTAATGTGGGGGAGGCGGCGTCCCTGGAGCAGGCGGGGCAGACGCGTCTGCTATAAATGAGGCGGGTGCGAGGGTCTTCTGTCGGGCTTCACTGTCGATCGCGAGTGGTATCGCGTCTTCAGTGTGGGTAGGGGTGTAGGTCCGTTTAGGTGTGAAAGGGTCAAAGAGCTTTCGTGGGCTGGGCTTCGATGGTGCGGGCAGTCCTGCGTCATGACCCTGACTCATTTAGGGGACGCTGTGGCTGTGCCATGATTTCAGCCACTCATTTTACTTCACACATCTCAGCCGACTCTTCACAAAGCAAACAAAAAACAAAATAAGGTTTCACGTAATACCGGTTTGCGAAACTGCCACCATGACGCCCATTTTCCAACACTGTCCCACGACTAGCTCAACGGCCTCGCTGCTCTGGCAATGAAACACTGCACCTGGCATACCTCTTCGCTCGGCAGCTCAATCTCGAGATTTTCCTGTAAAATCTCAAATTTGAAATCGCCCAGCCCAGCCTTTTCCATGAGCTTTTTCATCTCGCCCTCTTTGTATTGCGGGGGTTTGACTTGGCCTGACTGCTGAACAGCTTCGCTGCTCAAATGGCTATACAGATCCTGGATGAACAACACCCCACCAGGCTTCAACCGCCCATCCAAAAGTCGAACAGCATCTTCCGCAGATGGAAAGTGGTGCAGAGCTGACCCGACTGTGATGAGATTAAAATTCTGATATTCTTCATCAGCCAAAAGAGCGCGTTCAGGTGGCTCCAACAACAAGTTTCCGACAATGGCTGCAATCTTTTCGCGGCCAGGACCGAACTCGTTCATATTGTTTCTGTACCTCTCAATCATGGCAGAAGACGCATCGACTGCATGGATCGAAGACACGTACGGCCCGAAGATCTGATCACATAGTCAACAGAGAAACCCTCACTTGCACTCCAATTTCACACACGTTGCTGAGAAATCCAGGTCCACATGCGTAATCTAGCATCCGAACTTCCCTAACCACCTCTATGCTACCGGAAAGTTTAGCCCAGTCGATGCCGGCGAAGAAAACTATCGCGTATCATCTGGGCGAGCTTCTGGCGATTGGCCTTGTTGATCGGGCGCTCTTCGAACCAGTCTGATACTTGTCTGTTGCACTGTTAGCTCTACAGCACTGCAGCTTCTTTGAGTGATATTGCGTACCCTATCTCGGGTTCCTGGGGCAGGGAGGTCATCCTCTCTAGAAATGCTTTATCATACAATACTGCATTAATCTGCGCCTCGCTACATGCCCGTGAAGCACATTTTATACGGAATCGGTTGAGAATACTTGTTGATGAGTACCCCTTTGACGTTCCTCGAATTTGCATAAGTCTCCGTCTTCACGGTTGTCGGCGACTTTTCATGATCATGTTCGGATACTTGAGGGTTTCACTGGAGCAACACAGGGATTGTCCGGTTGATAGGGCAGAACATCAGAATCAAGTGAACTTAGGGGCTAACTCAACGTAGAGACATGCTGTGCGCACTAAATTGTGTGACAGAAAGAGCGTTCCTGGCGCCTGCTCACGATCGGATCGTAAGCTCTTACAGAGTGCATCAACATCAACCAGCGCGCATCGGGAGACTCCTTCCATACTAACTCGAACAGACACTATCGGCCCTTACCATGTCAACCCTTCAGTCTTCTTTCAACATCATCTTTCAATGTCATCTGCTTTGGTTGCAGGATCCTTTCTGAGCCCCCGGGTTGTTGCATTGGTGTCTATCAAGCCGCGCAGTTCCTTCGTAGCACTGCATATGATGGAGAACCAAACAGGTACACTCAGCTTATTCACTAATCTGCAGCGTATCACAGCATTTACATAGCCATCGTCCATACATACATGTAAATAAGCTTGAAGTCTATGTTAACCCAACACATTTAGTTTTATTCTATCACATTTTATCGCAAATCCCAGAGTCGAAGATTTGTCGGCTTCTGTTTGGGTCTCCCTGCATAGAGCGGAATGCATCGTATTTGCTTTTCGTGCGCAAATGCTGTCGTACATTGCCGATACCTAGGCAATCTCTTCGTTAACAGGATCGGCACCGTTTGGACCCCAATTCTAGGTATTGTGCGCTTACCGGTAAGCTGCGGACCATTAATGAGCCACTACGCCTTGTGGAACCTAAATCTGCAAAGATGAGCTCAGCTCGAGACACGGTTCGAGCGCGAACTTTGCAGTCGCTGGAACGCGGCTTATCCATGTCTATGAATCCAAGCCAGTCACAGAATGATCTTGCGAGTTGACAAGTGAGGCGACTTGCAATGGTTATATTGGCAAAGGCTGTAGCGAGGTACACGGCTTGAGTACGCTGTCCTCTCCCCATTGCTACTCAAGTGTGACTCCAGATTCCGGGGTCAAAGTTGCGGGGTTGTCGGAAGCCTCCCGCGCTTCGCTACATCCTCAAAGGAAGATCACTACTCGACCCCACCACACCGTATATCAACGAGCAAGCAGGGCTTATCTTCTCCAGCTGATATGCGCTCGGCATCTCCGGGCTAAGAGAAAGTGCATGCAGTAGTACTGGGCTCGGCGAATCACCAACCTAATATTAGTTCAGCTCTCAGCCCTGGCCTAAGGCCACATGCAGCTGAGCTTCCAGGAAAAGCCACAATACTGTACTTCTGATGGGAATACCATAATATTGCGCTGGACACCTAAAGGTTGGCTGTATCATACGATGAAGTTGTGTCGCGCGACCATTATCGGGCAATCGCATATTCCTTCCAGTCCTTAGGCCATGATGCGCTCACGGTAGATCTTCAGCTGTCGAAATGCATAGCATACTGGGTTTCTTGCCTACTATGTATGCAGCTGATCGAAGTATAGCTACCTAGTACGCAACGGATGACAGCGCCGTCGCCCAACATCATCCGGTTACAGCGATGCTGACAGAACGCCTTATGAATTCCGATTGGTTCTCTTCATGGCTACATATTAACTGCTGTGCTTACTATGGTGCAGGAAGCAGGCATTAGCGTAAATGCAGATGATCCATAGTCCAGAAGTATACGGGCGCACTCAGGCGTGCACGCTACCCTGTCCCTACCCTTCAAAGTTCGTTTCCCACATTCTTTTGAGGCGCAGCCGCATTGGGCCTATACCAGGCTCAAGGACTTGGATCCCTCCGTTCAGATTCCGACCCACCCTTCATACCTAGACTCTTCCATTGAACAAGATGGATCACCATGACCAACACCACGACGATATGAGCAGTCCTCGGAGTTACACCGATAGTCAATGGAGCCCTCCTCCACCAGGATTCCGAGAGCTCGATCAGATATATGCAGCGGATGGTTCACCTCATACCTACTCTAACCCGAACTCTCCACCAGCAGTATCCCCACCTCTACCGTATGAACATGAGTATCATCAACATCCCCAACCACAAAACTATGAAACCTATCAACAGGGGTATGTCGCTTTCGCTTTATCAACAGATTCATCGCACAAAACCAAGCCGTCTCTTTACCTAGCCTCGTAATCTGACCCTTCAACAGTTACTCAACGGAGAAAGAGACACCATACGGCACAGTTGCTCCGATCGGCAAACCTACTCCGGATTTTGAGGGTCCTGAAGTGTAAGTACCCCTGCTTGAACTGTTTATGATACATGTACTGATCTCTCACACCAACATCTAGAGTCCCAGGCCAGTTCAGTCATTACCCTCATGGGGGTCGACCAATGTCACCCTCATCACATGGAGGCACCACCCTTACCTCTCCCCACATTCGGCCATATGGATTCAAGGAACATGTCGACCCATACGACAATCATGAAGCTGCTCCTCCGCCCGTGCCACCGAAAGATGATCGGAAATGCGGCATGAAGAAGCGGACGTTCTTTATTCTCATCGGCGTTATTGTCATTGCGATTATTGCTCTCGCTTTAGGACTCGGTCTGGGATTAGGATTAAACAAGGACGACTCGTAAGTTTCCAATACACGTATCCTATCTCATACACAAGGCGCCTAAACTATACAGAGATGAGGGCACAGTTCATCCCTTCTGTCGCGAGAATCCTGAGTCATGTATTGGTGGCTCTCTCAATTCCGAGTACCTGTCGAAAAAGGGCGTCTTCAGTAAGTTGTTGCTCACCATACAAATTTGAACAAACGCTGATTTGATACCTACCGCGTCGCAGATGGTACAGGTATCGCTCTAGCTGGAGAGTCTTGGAACAAAGGCCAACGACGAATCTTCACGCTTTACTTCCAGCACCATACAGGCGACATCAGATTTATGCAGTATACCACGGACAGAAAGTGGATTGGTGGAGGCAAAGCCCAGACCGTTGCTGGTGATGCAAAAGACGCATCACCTATATCCGCAGTCGCTTTTGCCCTTAATGAGACCCAATATGTGAGTATCATCGAGCAGTCTTGTCGCGCGCCAGAACTGGCCAGCTCCCCACTCTCGAGCAACATCCTAACTTTGAATAGTTCCACATCTTCTACATCGATAAGAACAACACTGTCAAGCAACTGATCCAGTCCAACACAAGCGACATCTGGCAGCCAGGACCACTCAGCGACCTCAACCTCAAAGCCTTCGACTCACCGACTACTGGCTTGCAAGCTTGCTACAAGGGAAACTTCTACGGTGATAACGACTATACGAAGTTTCCCACAGCTTCAGGTCTCAATAATACAGAGCAATTCGAGGGACAAACAGGCATGGTAAGTTTCAGAAGTAAAAGCTATCCTCGAAGCATACACTGACCGCATTACCATCGCTACAGAACATCTGGTTCGCTACCGATGACTCCACCTTCCTTCAGTACGCCTGGTACAGCGGCCAAGACGATACATGGGCGAAAATCGAACCATGGTCCGGGTTCAACGGACATGCCGGCGTAGGCTGCTACAGTTGGGGTGCAGGCACCACATCGTACGCCATGCTGAACAACAAGGACAACGATGTGGAGTTTTGGTGGAAAGACACCAACCAATCCGCTCCATCCACGCCGACACGCCCCATCAACTCCTGGCAAAACGCCAGCATGGGCGCCATCAAGGATGTGTACCCCATCACGTCTCTTGGCTACACAACGTACTTTTACGCGCAGATGGCGGATCGAAGTATCAAGGGGTTCAACATCACGTACAATGCTGAAAACACAACGTACATCGAAGACGAAACATTCACGGTTACTGATATATCAAACTCCGTGGTAGGACTTGGCGGCACGCATCTCACTGTTACAGCATTTGCTGAGAAGCGTGGAGAGGAAACGTTGTGGGACAGTCTTTATGTCTTCTTTCAGACGGCGGGTGATGATATCACGGCATTTACGAGGGGCCTGAATGGGGGTGAGTGGACAAAGGGGTCTTTGAGTATTCCAGATGAATGAGCATGGGGTGTGGCGACGGACTTGATGATCTGCTTACGGTCGTTTGCCATTTGTGTTTTTTTACTCGCATCCTATTGAGGATTGGTGTCAGGCGTCTGGGACGTGATACCTTTCATACAAACACAGTAGTCCAATCTGGTAGTTTGAATGTATTGCTCGGTTTATGGCATCATCCTATAGTACTTGACACGTCTCTATGATATCGTGTTATGCGAATGCACAAAATCATAGACGTTATCCAACTCAGCGTCTGAGAACGGTACTAGTTCTTGTCCTTCCAAGCACCAGCACCAGCACCATAACCAGCAGTGGGCAGTTTTCCTGGAGACGAAAATGGTAAGCGATGGAGCCGTACACAACGGGCAGATGGTGGTCTCTTCGGAGAGCGATTGCGTCGTTCAGTCCTTGAGCCGCGTACCTGCAATGTCTTCCTGAGCGTCTCTGACGAGGAAGCTTGGGGAATCGTTAGCACTAGTTACCTACAGAATACGACATGATCATTCAACTTACTTGTACCACAAAACAGTCGGCAGAACTGTGCCCAGATGCCACAGGCTATGTGCATCAATCATACCCTTCCAAGGCGGGAAATCCAACAACTCTAGACTCATAGCCAAGATGATCCAGGCAACACACAGACCAGGCCAGACAGCCCATGTCCTCCCAATCTTCTGGTACTGGACGTAACTGAAGCCACTCCAGAGCAAGTTGGCTACGACGCCAACGGCAACATTGGCAGCCATATTGTACGTATAATCCCAAGACCAGAGCGAGAGGTACAGGACGTGAAGCGTATACAAGGTGATACAAAGCCCCGTCCAGAGCCTCAGCAAGCTCTGTTTCCTTGGCTCCTTCCTGTCCAGTCTGAACACCCTAATGGGCGCGTAATACAGCCCATATAGGACATTCGCGCCAGCCGCGAAGTAATCCAGCTTCTCCGTAAGCCCAAAGTCCCTGGTGTGGAAGATCATGCTGAACGTCCAGCTCGCCAGACCCACGTATCCAAACCACAGGTAGTATTTCCGCAGCGGATACGAGGCGGGAATCTTGTCGCGGAGCTGCGACATGCCCCAATCGTGCGCAAGGTAGTTGAAGAGGGAGAAGATGACGCTGAATGGCTCTTGCATGCCCATGAAGCGGTAGAAAGGCCATTTTCCGTGGAATTGGTAGATGGGCTGCATGTATGGAGGGTCGCGGGCGAGGCGTTGGGCAGTTACAATGTGTTGGCATGTGTAATCGCATTCCGAGGGACAGTCCCAGAGAAGGAGTCGGCGGTGGAAGGCTGCGCGAGTTGTCAGTACTACGCATGAGACTGGGAATTGGGAACAGATATGGGTAGCATACGTATCGACGTGCCATCTGGGCCGCAGTTGGCTTCTTTACAGACCTGTGGACATGTTGTTAGTCACACATGCTCTTCTGGTCGAGAAACCGACTCCCATCTACACGTACCTGTACACAGTCCTTGAAATCAGGCAATCTGTCGCCCAAAGACGCCTGCGCTGTTCCACCCAGCAGAAGCAGAACAGCGAGGGTGTGCCATGCTGTAGCTATCCGGAACTTCATCATTCACCAGTGTGAGGCAATTGCGGCTGCCATGCAATTGTGTCTTCAGTCTCCTCCAAAAGTTCCCAAGTCGCGTGTCGCAGAGCGATGGATCGACAGGGTCTTGGCGGGCCGGTAACTCCGTCGTTTCCCCTGGCCTAAGGGCAAGTCCGCTGGGAAGTCGATTGACAACAGCAACAACAAATCTCACGGCATGGACAACTCTGTGTCCCTTGATTTCGTCTATTGGGTTTCTAGAGGCTCTTGCATCGTTCTTCAGTGCTCAAGATAGCTAACGAATGGGTCGATTCTGTGGGGAGAACCCACAGTGCAGACGGCATTCGGCAACCTTTCGGCAACCCACCATGGCATTTTTGTCCACAACACCGTCACTATTGACGATGTAAATTTCAAAATATCCATAATCAAATCACCAGGGCGTATAGCTCAGTGGTAGAGCGCCTGCTTTGCATCTTAATTGGGCAAAATTGCAGGAGGTCTGGATTTCGATCATCCATCCGTCCACAGCTGAGTAACGAGTCTTCGGGCTCGCCCATCTTTTTTTGTCAATTCATGCCCCACACACAAATGATCTTGGAAGCCTTGCTTGCGTATGCTGTACCTCTCATGCTTTCAAGTATGTTCGTCTCTTTTTTTTTTTAATACTATTACTGTATCTATCGTACTCGCTGGTTCTAAACGCATATCATCGTTCGTGTCGACAGGTCCGACATCCAAACCTTGCAAAGGGAGTGTAGAATCAAAGGATAAACTGCCTGCACTCACGAGGCTGACGCCGCGCGAGCATTGTGACTATCTGGATATTTATTGCGGTGAAGGTCACTCCCTTGGTTGACAAGTAGACGTAGTTTTGAACTACTCTTCATCGATTTAATCATTCTTAGGTGCTAAAACTACGGCAGTATGGTCTCCTCCCTCAAAAGTCCAAGTATTCTAAGCAAAAGCACCATAGGGTAATCGTAGAACCAAAACTCGGAACCCAGATGATAGCTGTGGTCGACACGAACATATGACCATGTACTTTTTCATTCCTGCGTTCTCACTCATGATCTAGCTGAAAAGCATTCGCATTACCACGGAACTACCAAAAGGTGCAGCCCGACAAAAACCGTATTCGCCGCCCATGTTGCCTCCCAGAAGACGAGATGTACGTCTAAGCCTGGATGGCACGTCCCAAAGCACCACCAGTGAACTGCTGATTCCTTCCTCCCCTTGGTCCGCCTCCTCCACGACCACCACCGCCACGGCCGCCTCCTCGGCCACCGCGGTTACCACGTCCACCTTGCCTCTCAAAGGCATTGGCGGTACCTTGTGTGCGTTGCTCCAGTGTCTTCTCATTCGACTCGATGAGGCCTGACGCCTTGTCTGATAAGCTCAGTGCGAGCGTCTGGAGTCTTGACAGCTCAACACCCTTCCTGAAGATGATGGCCGAGTTGACCTGGTCGAGAGCAGCGGCGAGTTCCTCGTGTGAGATCATCTTTGAGACGACCGCCGAAACCTTGCGCTCTGACAACTCAAACATACCCGCTAGAGTGGAAATGGAGAGTGTGTCGTAGAAAGGTGCGTACGTGAAGAGGTAAGTGCGGAGACCCTCCTCTTGGATTTGCGAGGACAGCATTTCCTTGATCTTCTCCGAATCGGCCATCAGCTCCCAGATCTTGATCGAGTTGATGAACTCGGCTGCCTTCTTCCATTCACCAGCAGACAGTGCCTTCGAGGCTTGCATGACGTGGTCACGGGTGTTCTCAGGCGGTCCAGTGAAGATCTGGCGCTCATGGTACTCTAAGAGACGGCGGTAGGTCTTGCTGATCACCCGCTTCCTGAGGTCTGGTGATGAGCCGAGTTGTGCGAGGAGAGGAATCTCAAGCAACATAGAGCAAGTCAAGTAGACGCACTCTAGCAGCTCAAGGTTGATGTGCATGTGGAAGGGAAGTTGTCGTTGACGCTCAAGACGCTCTTGCTCGGGCGAGATCTGGGAGTACCGCTGCATCTGCAGACCTTGTGCGAGCAACTCCTTTTGCCTGTTGCTACCGCAGATCTCTTGTAGCGAAGTTTGTGCTTCGTAGACGAGACCGGCGCGGAAAGCGCAAAGGCCGACCTGAACCAGCGCACGGTTGAACAAGATTTGTGTGTTGACGTCGAAGTTGCTGATAGTCTCTTGCAAGTGAGACATGAGCATCATGTCGCGAGCCTTGTAGTACTGGTCGTGAAGAGACAAGAAGTAAATCTGGCACAACATGGCGCGAGCGCGAATGATGCCCTCGCTGTTCTGGAACAGGTATGTGCATAGGGTTTGTACGAGAGAAGCGGTGTCGTTGGAGATGGCGCGGGGGGTAATCTCAGAATCAAGGCTCTCTGGAATTGCCTTCCAAACGTTGTTCTCGAGGATCGTGATGACTTGCGAGGGCTGTGCATGTTAGCATGAACGGATACAAAAGGGTAGAACATTCGCATACCTTGAAGTAGACGTGTTCCAATCTCCGCATAACGATGCGGTTCAGTGGTTCTTGTGGAAGTTCTAGGTTTGGGTTCTTCTTCATGCTCTCAACGTATACCAATGTGCGTACGAGCTGAGCGTACAGAAGGGCCTCGTCGGTCAACCGTTCGATGTACTCGGAAGTGTGTGGGTCGATGTGCTGCAGCGAGCGAGTAAGTTCGTCGTCGAGCCTCTCAACAAAGGAAACGATGCTTCCTGGGATGCGGAAGATCTCGCCAGGTGTGATAGTGGGCAGCTTCTCGTCGTCCTCCCACTCCTCGGCGTTCTCAATGACAACAATCTCATTGCTGTCCTCGAGGATCTGGAGGAGCTTTCCGAATTCTTGGTCCGCACTAGGCATTGTTAGCAATTAGCGGCCATGTAACGGGTCGGAAATACTCACAGCTTCCACTGCTCCTGATGCATGTGGCTGGCAGTACCGGAGGTCAAATCGAAGCGCGTCGAGATAAGGGTCAAGAGAACGCGGACCTTCTGGTAGTCGTTGACGGCTACGTCGAACAACTTCTCCAGTGTCCGGATGTGCTCCAACTTGTCCGAGTTCTTGCGACCGCGCTGCTCGACAATAGCACGCAAGTGTTTGAGGATACCCTCAGCGGTGTATAGGACAGCCTTGCCACCAGCTCCGACTGTGATGAAGCCATCGTCGGTCGCCTCCTCAACGACGTCGGTACCGAGTTGAGGGATCTTGTTCTTCTTCTTCTTTTCCTTGGGTGCCTGAACAATCTCCTCCTCCTCGCGCATGAATTCCTCCTTGTTCTCCCGGTATGCGTTGATGTCCTTCTCGTAGTCGCGGTTGTGCTTCTTGATCTTTTGACGGACAGCGTTGAACCCACGACCGTTGACAGCGTTCATCTTCTTGGGAGTGACCTTCTGCTTCTCGTGTGTCTCAACTACAGCCGTCTCGAGGTCGGCGACGGCCTGAATGTAGAGCTTGGGGATCTTGCCATCGTTCTGCTTGGTAAGGGTTGGCACCTGGCGGATGAGCTTGTCGAACTCTGTATAACCATAATGTTAGCAATGTTCGTGTACCCCGCCACCATGGCTCATGCCGCCCTCCAGGGCTATTTCTGAAGTGAACATACGTTCGGAAATGACAGCCCAGTCGCTGATCTTTTGCGCATTCTCAATGAGCCTAATGGTTGCCTCCAACTCGTCGAAGCGCTTGTCCTTGGCACTCTTCAGCACCTTGTTCACATCCTCGTCGTCGCTCTCGCTGTCGCTGGAAGCGTCCTTCAAGAAGCGGTTGGCACCAGTTTCCGAACCCGAGTCGGAGTCGGAGTCGTCGTCATCGGACTCATCATCGGAATCCTTGTCGCTGTCTTCCTGTTCAGACTCCTCGTCGTTGGAGTAGAGTTCCTCCTCGCTGGACTCTTCCGAGGAGCTGTCGCTGGCGGCAAAGAAACGGGACGCCATGATTGCGGTTCTCGAGAGTTGGGATTTGCCGGAGGGGTCGGAGGCAATATATGTGGCAGGCGCCGGTGTGGGTTGACCAGAGTTACTGCCGCCTTGTTTGAACTTTCCGCAACCGAATTTCGAGCAGGCGCCAAGCCATGACTGTGTGCCCCGCGCCTAACCCTAAACAGACGCGAACACATTCACCCCAGTCGCACGCTACCACTGAGGTGCGCCAACGCCAGTTCCATGTTGAGATGATGCAATGATCAATGCTCACCAGGCATTCACTGAGAGTTCCCAATATCTATTGACTTAATTTTCGTCCTTGGCCGAACTACGTACTTCAAGCTTGTCCCAGTCCGATTTCATCTCACTTTTGACATCTCTGTCACACAAGCCATAATGATAAAAGCTCAACGCGCATATTCGTGGCTACGAAAACACAGCCAAAGGGTTTATGAGAATGCTTCTAAAAGTACACGTGCTGCCATACACCACTGCCCCGATTGCTGAGCGCTTTTGAGTCATGGCTCGACATCTGGCGACACCAGTCATGCTGTTGAACATGCATCTGATCCGTCCTGCTCTGTATCATCCAATCAAGGTCCAGCTTACCTCGCTCGACGAATCACAGCGCATGTCGTAGAGTCATCAATCTGACACAGCAGAGAGCCCCGTCTAAAGCCAGGTGAAGGCGCTGAGTATCAACAGGGCATACTACGATTTGAGCAGACCGTATGAACGATATGCGGCCTGCGCGGTCATCCGAGTTTGGCTCCACCCGTTGGTAGCATGATGTTGCTTATCCATGTCTCAAACGACGATACTGACGGAAGCACCATGAGGAAAATGGGCATCAAGGAGAACTCAGAACGCCGCGACTCATCCACCATCGGATCTCCACGCCGTGCAAAGCGTTGTTTTCGTGATATGAGAACTACTCATTGGAGCCGTCCCCTCACTGCCAATGATTCTGACCCATGAAACCTTCTTCAAGAGTCCGGTCTTCCAAATTTCGTACAAAGTTCTGGTTACGGTTCGAGTTGCCTGCTCGCGACCCTCTTCTCCTAGCGGCACTGCTCGCGCTTTCAGGGGCGCCATCAGGCGGCGGCGGGTAGTATGCTGGTGACGGTTGCAAACGGACGGGCGCATTTGGATCCAGATGACTCATGACCCTCTGGAGCGCGGGTGGGATCCCTGATTGTCCCGACTGCTGCTGATCCATCGTGGTTGCTCGTTGCCGTCCTGCGCGGGTCGTAGCTTGGGCATACAGGTTCTGAGGCTGGTTGTACTGCCGCGGCTGTTGTGGCTGCATCATATTCATCGGCTGGCCATATTGTGCTGCTTGAGCAGGGTAAGGCGGAGGGGCGCCCTGATGGTTTGGAGGGTACATGTTGTAGGGATTTTGCTGAGCCTGCGGACTTTGTGCAGCGGCGTACTGGTTCATCTGCATGTTCGCATACGCAGCGTGTTGGGCCGCTTGGGCTTGTTGCTGCTGCGCAACGGCCTGCTGTTGTTGCTGCTGACGCTGTCTGCTCATGCCCTCATATCGCTGTTGCTCCTGAACGCCAGGTGCTGGGGATCTGCTCGAGCCGGACTTGAGAGTCATTGGGGGTACGAACGGCCCAGTGAACTTGGCCTGAGTGATGAAAGGATGCAACTTGGCTTGTGCAGGGGTCCAACGTTCTAGAGGGTTGAGGTTCAGCAGTCCTTGAGCAAAGTCGATGAAGGCGGCTCGGTTGGACATTTCTATCAATCGTTAGTTGTGACAGCAACTTGGTTGATGTGCTTGCTTACCTCGCTCGATCTCGTTGGGTTTCATGTTCTTCCGCGGCATGGGGTAGTTTTTGATAATGTCTGGCAGGGTCGTAGCAGAGAAATATTTCTTGCTGGGTTGTTCCTTTGTGCCGTGCTCCCGTGAATACTGGTCCATCGACTTGAGTCGGTACTGCTTACGACCGTACTCATCCTGTGACTTTTCGTAGAATTCGCCTGACTGCTTGCCCATTTCGAGCATCCAATGAGGGGGCAGCCCAAGCATCTCTGTTATCCTTGACACTTGGTTGTACTCAGACGAGCCAGGAAATAGAGGTAAGCCGAGGAACAACTCGACTACAATGCAACCCAGTGACCACATGTCAATTGCCGCCGAGTATGGTAGACCCAGCAGGACTTCGGGGGATCGGTAGAATCGCGATTGGATGTACGTGTACACAGTCTGACGTTCGTCGCATGCGGAGCCGAAGTCGATGATCTTGATGATTGGACTCTCAAGGCTATCACTGGGTCAGCGTATGCACATCACCACCAAATTGGTTACCTACTTCTTCAGAAGAATGTTCTCGGGCTTCAAGTCGCAATGTATCAGCTTCGCCTTCCCAAGCAATGCCAGACCGTTAATTAGCTGCTGTGCGAACACGCGGACCAGCGTGGTAGACAATCCACGGAACTGGTTTTGTTTGATTAGCTCGTACAGATTGACGCTCAACAGCTCAAACACCAGACACAGATGTTGCCTGTGGATGAATGTGTCCTTGAGTCGCAGAAGATGATGGTCGTCATTCTTGTCCATTTGTTTATTCAACTGCGTCACGTTAGTCTTGCCTATACTTGCTTGTCATGGGACACTCACCAGATCAAGCACAGACACCTCCATCATACTCTGGTTGAAGTATGCTGTCCGGTTCTTGATGACCTTTACTGCGACAACCTCCTGTGTCTTCAAATTCTGGCACTTGACAACCTGTCCGAAGGTACCCTGACCCAACACATCCAGAATCAGATAGCGGTTCTTGTGCCCAGATTCTTCCGATCCCAGGATGTCGTTCACGTAGAGAATATAATCGCTGTCCTCGTTGTCATAGCCATCGTTCTTGACACCCTTGCTCGGTTTCGTGAGTACTCGGCGAGGATTGCGTGATGACTGGTAGTTGAAGCCGCCATTGCACAGCTTGTATGTCATGGGCAAATGTGCAGTGAGGGCTTGCAGAGGCTAAATATCACTATCAGCATATGGTTCCTATAGCAGACTGCTCAACCTACGCTAATAAATCCGCCCTCTGGATTGGCGCGACGAAAAGGCGGCTGGGCATTGATCTTGGGTTGCAAGTCGGCAGTGTTGACACACTTTTCGAATTTTGGGACCGGGCCTCGTCCCATAGGAGGGAGTTGTGGAGGAGGGTTCGAGTTAGCAGATGCGCGCGGCGATCGAGCGTCTCTGTTGTAGACTGCGTTTAGCTGCGCCGTGGCAGATTGCGGGTAGAAACTCTCTGGGCTCATGTTTGACTGTATGGGCGGCAGTTGAGGCGCATGCGGTCGGGAGGCTAAAGCAATGCTAGTCAGTATCGCAGCGCTAAGACGGGGGTAAACCAAAGCACAAGATGGACGTACACGGCGGAGAGTAGTAGTTGTTGTTGTTGGGCGGCGACATGTAGGGATTGTTGCGCGTCGGGCTCTGCCGGTTGCCTTGACTCTGCGCTTGGGCCTGAGGGGTAAAGCTGGTGTAGTTCTGGCCAGCCTGCTGTGCGCCGGCCGAGTAGGGTGAGGTAGGAGAGAGGTTCATAGGCGAGTATCTGCGTGCGGCGGCACTTTCCTCTTGCTGCAGGTACTGCTGCGAATGCCTCTGTTGCTGTTGTGGGCGCGCCATGCTGTTCAGCCGTGGCTTGTATGCATCCTCCATGGGCACATCGCCATCTCCGTCGTTGTAGTCGGGCCCGCGGCTAGCAGTGCCGCTGGGCGATTGCAGCGGCATTGAACTCTGGCGTGACGGGGTTGCGTAGGGGTCCTGCTTGATCTGCGAAGACACGCTGGCGTCTCTCGAGGCGTGGGGAGAGGACGTCATGCTGTGCGAGTACCGATTGCCCGGTGCCTCTGAGTAGGCCGTCCACTGTGGCTCCATGGCAGCCGGAGATTGCGGGTGCTGAGGGTTGCAAAGCGACTGTGTCGCAGGAAGAGACGCCAATCAGTCGTCACTGCGGGTGTTGCATGCCGAGGGTACGCGCTGGCTGGAGAGGTGGGCTGAGCTCCGTCAAGCAGCGACTGCGGCGCAGCACTCGCGTCTTGATTGCAACGGGCGTGCGTGGGCTGGAGGTGAAGGGGAGCGCGCTTGTTGTTATGGGCCTGGCCGTACGAGCCTCGAGGGGACGGGGGTGCGTCGTCTGGCTGTTGCGGGGTGTGGTGTGTTACGTGGTCAACGGCTGTACGCTGTTCGCAGCAGGACCTGGAGCAGCCGCAGAGGAACAGACGCGCAGATTGGTGCGCACGAGCGAGTCTTCACAGGGCAGAAGGGAAAGGATGGGTTTGAGGTCAGCGTAGCGCTGATGTCGGCGCCATTGCAACATGCATGGAATTGGGCTCTGTCCTTGGTTGCGCTAGTGACCAAAGCGGCCAACCTCCTCACGCCCATCATCGTGGGGTGATTGCTGCATTTCACGCTCCTCATCGCGCCTTGCTGGCTGCCGTTTGCTCCTCGATCCTTCCTGCCCCAGCTGCACCACACCCGCCCGCCAGAATTACTCTGTGCTGCACTGCTCGCTGTTGGCCCGCGTCCGCTTTCAGGGTCCTCAAACAGGAAGGCGCGACCCTGAATGCTACTTAGGCTCTGATATCAATTCCAAACAAGCGTTGCTTTTTTATGCTCGCCTTCTCCACCGCGCACAACACGCAATGCAGGAGTGCGACTTGCAATTCAAGCGGCTGACGGATAAGCGAGTGGGCATGGTCAAAGACGTCATAGTAGCAGTCGAAGCAAGAAAAGTAGAAGATTACCTATGTACAGTTTTTAAAAGCACGAGCCATGCCTGCACATCACTCGCGCATCTCGTACCCTCCCAGGACATCGCCATTGTCCCACTTGGCTGGCTTCTCAAAGATGCTCCTCACCATCTCACCTCCCCTTGTCGCAAGCACCGAAAGAAGCGTGTCGCTCAGCTGTCATCGTCGTTAGCACGTCTCGTCTCCAACAGTGACATGGAGCACAACTTACACCATGCGTCGTTTCACAGCAGCCTTGCAACCAGACACCAGCATCTTCGCCAACGCTCTTCTCTGTGAAGTTGATCTTGTAGTCCCTTTGAACCTGCCACTTGGCGCCCTCGAGCTCTCCGCCGGGCATCAAGTGTCGCGCATCCTTGAGCAGCGTCTCGTGTAGGTCTCTGTAATAGCCTGTTGCTACAAAGACGGCATCGACGTCCAGCGTCTCCTGCCTTTCTTGCCCACCCGCACACTCGGAGAAATACAAGGGGCTAGTGTCTTGTACCTGCAAACGCACACCACCCTGTCGAACCGGCGAGTCAGTCACGTCAATGACGCGACGGTATGGCATTATACGGTGCGGCCAGTTCTCTTCCTCGGCAGCCGAGTTGCCATGACGAATGCGTTGTAGGTAGAGCGTTTCGTAGATGTGCTCGAGGAGAGGGAGGCGAACGACGCCGTAGTTGGTGCCCTTGTCTTCGATGAGCGTAGTTGCCCGAAGCTTGGGCGCGCGGTTGAATGTGCAGTCTGTTCGCGAAGGGTTGAAGATCTCGTTGACACTGGCATGGTTAGCAGGCAAACACTGTAGCTGGTGGCCGTCACTTACAACGGCGAGTCGTCACTTGGTCGCAGCGCTCCTCCCTTGATCAGCATTCGTGTTCGTGCGTTCGGATAGTTTGCGTGTAGGAAGTCGAAGATTTCAGCGGCACTCTGGCCGTTGCCAATCACTGCTACGCTGTACGGTGCGTTGTGGTCTTTCAGGAGCTCTTTGGACATGAACGAGAACTTCGACGAGTGGATAACTCTGGGGTGATTCGTGGGGAACGGCGCGGGGATGTTGGGCCTTCCACCCGCGGCGACAACTACGTGTTTGGTTCTCCGCGACTCGGTGCGGCCTGTCAAATGGTTACGCGAAACCACGGTGAATGTAGTAATCTCGCCATTCGGTGACTTCTCTGGCATGATCTTGACGACTTCCTGGCTATACGCTACAACGTCCTCAAACCAGCTAGCGCACCACTTCATATAGTCCTCGTACTCTACACGAGCTGGTAGGAAGGTGTTGAGATTGGCAAACTCCACCAAACGATCCTTCTGATGCAGGTAGTTAATGAAGGTGAATTCGCTCCTCGGGTTGCGCATGGTAGCCATGTCTTTCATGAAAGTAATCTGCATCTTGGCTCCTGGTAGGAGCATACCAGCGTGCCATGCGAATTGCGACTGCTTCTCGAGAAAAGCGACTTTTGGTGATCTGCTCTGCAGACCTGGAACATCTACAAGGGAAGGGTCTGTTCCATCCAAAGCATCATGCAGGGCTACGCCAATAGCTAGTGAAGCTGGTCCAAAACCGACACAGATCAGGTCGTGTAATTCATCTTCTGGGGTGTATCGGAGGTGTGACCGGTTCTCAAACGTGGGAAGCTGGCTCTCTTCAAAGTTCTCGCTCAAGATACCATTGAACGCTCGTTGCACGGCTGGGGCCGGTCCTTCGGATGTGGTCGACGACATTTCCGCGTGGGGACTCATGTTTGCGTAAATGAACAGCAGGTGTCACTACGAAAAGCACAGCGTCGTTAGTATCGTCAATACAACAGGCGCGACATAACATGCGTCGCTTTGCTTCATAGACTTCAGAAACACGTACGCTGACGGGTTTTACTGACGCTCCAGAGGGAACTTTTGGACTGAACAATCGGCCGTGAAGGAGCTTAATCCGCAAAACTGTACGCGCATAGCCGAAAGTCAGCGGATTCATGTGATAAAACCAATGACGTCTACACTAGACGCGAATGAACAACACGAGTGGACTGGCAGGTGCCAACATACCTAATCAATCCTTTACTTGGAAATCGCAAGAGACTTCAATCGCTGGATATTCATACAGTCGCCGTCTCCAGGTTATGGAAAAAGTTTACGAGGCCCACGGCTTGTACCTGGACCATATCCGTGCCCAGGATCCGTTCTTGCGTATAGCTCATCCATGTCGATCGAGGACCGCTGCCACGCTCGTCAGAGAATGGTCCGATGTCACTTCGTAAGAGTAGACCCTGACGGTCCGTTCCAACCTGGTGTCACCACCTGGTTCGCTAACCAAATGATAGTAGCACAATCCCCATGTCACTGATCTACGGACGCGCCATCTGATAAGATGACGGAGCTCAGGCCGTCGAGCAAAAAGCTCACCTGGCGCCCATGGAACGCATGACGGAGGCAAAATTTTCAGGCATGGCCCCGCTACACTTGTCCTCAAATCGCATCGGCTGGTTCGAATAAGTTTAGTCTCCGTGGGGTCGTGGGTAAAGTATCAGCTTGGCGGAGTAGAAATTATCAGATGGAAATGGATCAATCCATCAGATTAGATGAAGAGATTTCCTGCGAGTTCGGAGCGGCCTCGGTCTTACTGGTCCATGCCCAACAACACCACCATCTGACTGCATGTCTCGGCGTTGTTACTAGGCTCGGTTAGCACGCCGCTGCCGCCGATCACTCAAAAGCAGGTCGTATTAGCGCAGGTAATGTAGGTTAATGACGAACGAGGCGCTTCAAGACCCTTTCTTGGTATCGCCCTAGCAGTTCTGTGTGCACTCAGTGACAACAAGATAGAAGGAGTACGATGGCTTAGTTTTGTAGGAACAAGTTGCTGCGTTAGTATCAATTACACCATTATGTAAAAATCGGGCTTATATGAACATCGTCGGTACACAATCCTGGCTCGACCCGGGCATTCATCATCATAGCCCACATCTGGTGCATATGATATGCCACTAGCATGCAATGGCGGCGCGGTAGACTGAATAGGAAGCACCATGGCGAAGAAGGCAGGAGGTACTTGTGTATCGTAGTTGATAAATTAAGTATTAATTATGAAAAGGACTGTGATGATACTGGTAAAGAAATTGTTGCGTGCGCCTTGCCATGCGAGTACCATATCTATAGCTGGTCGAAAAGTGAACATACAAATACATGCATATGATACAGTGCATTGATTGCATAAGGAAAGCAACCAACATGGACCGCCAATGTTGCATAATGCAAATCCGGAAAGGAATCGTGAATGATGTTTAATCCAACTCTTGCGTGGCTACCATGGCGGCGTATATTCCCCCCATAGCCACAAGCTCGTCATGTCGGCCCTGCTCAACGATACGCCCAGTGTCGAACACAAAGATACGGTCTGCGTGCTGTACGCTTGCTAACCGATGTGCGATCATAATTGTAGTTCGGCCTTTAGAAGCAGCGGCAATTGCTCTTCGGATTTCCCGTTCGGTATTGGCATCCAGTTGAGATGT
Organism: Alternaria postmessia; assembly: GCF_024291825.1. Lineage (NCBI taxonomy): Eukaryota > Fungi > Ascomycota > Dothideomycetes > Pleosporales > Pleosporaceae > Alternaria > Alternaria postmessia. The sequence goes on from NW_026260096.1 coordinate 263,291, forward strand.
TGCTTCATCAAGAAGCAGTATTTCAGGATCGCGTATCAGAGCTCGAGCGATAGCAAGGCGTTGACGCTGACCCCCTGAAAGTTTTGATCCATGAGAGCCGACCTCGGTGTTATAGCCTTCTGGTAGGCTCATGATGAAATCGTGGAGCTCACATTCCTTAGCCACACGTTGGATGTCTTCGTCACTGGCTGAGGTGCCCGGTCGTGCGCCCAGACCAATGTTGAACTTGACTGAGCCTGGGAAAAGATCTGGCTCTTGCTCAACGAGCGCTAGGCGAGCGCGATGGTTGCGAACAGCTTCTTGTCGAATGTCTTGCCCATCGAGATGGACTTGCCCTGCATTTGGATCGAAGAATCTTTCTATCAAATGAATTGTGCTTGACTTGCCAGCACCTGAACGGCCGACGAAAGCTACGTTCTCGCCCTGTCGAATTTGGAATGAGACGTCGTTCAAAGCGGGAACATTTGGTCGACTCTCATAGTAGAGGCTGACGTTGCGGAATTCGAGCTCGCCCCGTACACCAAACGTACCATATGAAGCTGAAGGGCCGGACAACAGGGCGTCTCCGTTCGATATATTAGTAATGGTAGAGTCTAAAGGCGCCCGATCTGTGATGATAGTCGGTTTCTCATCATGTAGTGAGAAGACGCTTTGAGCAGCAGCCTTCGCCCTAGTTACTTCCGGAGCCAAGCTAAAGAGTTGACCTGCAGATTGTGCGGAAAAGAGCAATGCAGGTAGCACTATGAAGAACTCCCGTTGACTATAATTGCCGTTGCGCACTTGTTTAGACCCCCACCAATACGCCAAAGAGTAGACGAAATATGTGATTGAGAGCGAAAAGGCGAGCAGAATGTTGCCAAGCACGCTGAACCTGAGGTGTTCTTCATACGGTTTACGGATCGCCTCTCGATAGCCGTCGAGAAAATGAGATTCAAGTCCAAAAACTGCAACGATTTGCATGGAAGATGTCGCCTCCGAAGCAAGAGCTGCTGCGTCGTTGTACGCCGTTTGGTGATGTTCTTCTGCCATAGCCAAGATACGAAGGCGCAAGAAGCCAGCCAAGAGCATGACAGGGACGGCTGCCAGCAGCACTATAGCAATCTTCCATGCTACTATGTGGGCCAGCACAATGCCACCAAGAACAGACGTCGCAATTGAGAAGACGGTTCCGAGTATAACTCCAGAGAGCCCACTGATACTGCCACTGTCCGAGTTCAGACGCGACATCAAGGCATGGTGGGAGTGACCAGGCTGAGAAAACCAGGCAATGTCCTGCTGCAGGATCGTCCGGAAGGAAAGATCTCTGACTCGCAGAGTGAGGTTTTCTGAGACCATGCCGAATGCAGTTTTGCCAAAGGAATGGGAAGTCAGAGCGACAATGGCCAAACCGAAGAAGAGCAAACAGTAGAACGCGATTTTACTGGTGACATCGTCCGCTCCAGTTGTGTCGTTCAGAAGCTCGACCAAGTTTCCGAATATGAGCGCCTCGCCAATGATGACTGCACCACTGAAGATGGAAGAAACCAAGCCGACAATTATGGCAGGTGTTTCACGGCGGCTTAGTGCTAATGATCTTCCAATCAACGTCAGCGCACTCATCTTAGGCGCATCGCCTTGCGACTTCGGAGTTGATTGAATCGTGTCGTTTGATTCACTCGAAGAATCTTCATGCTCTTTGTGCGATGAGCGAGTGGTTGACCGAATCGATGAGGCTGCGGACGGTTGTCCCTTCTCGAATTGTTGTGCTCTAATAAGTTCCGCGTAGACACCGTTCTTCTTAAGAAGATCCTGATGGCGCCCATCTTCTTCTACACTTCCGTCCTTCATAACGACGATGCGATCGGCATCTCGCACAGTCGCCAGGCGATGTGCAATGATAACAGTAGTTCGAGCGGCGCTCGCAGAAGAACGACGTAAGTTTTCCAGTACGATTGCTTCGCTCGTACCGTCCATGGCGCTTGTAAATTCGTCCAAGAGAAGAAGCGATGGGTTCCCCACTAGCGCACGCGCGAGCGTTATGCGCTGCTTCTGACCGCCGGACAGTTGAGATTGAGGCCCAGAGCTGATCTTCGTATGTATGCCTTCCGGAAGACGGTCTAGAAAATCGCAGTATGCCTCCGTCGCTGCAGCCTTGCACCGCACAAGTATCTCGTCCTCGGTCAATTGCTCTCTTTCTCGACTTGGTATACCATGCTTGATATTATCTAGTATCGTCCCAGTGAAAAGGACAGGATTCTGTGTGACCAGCGCGATGTGTGAACGTAGACTGTGAACATTGAATGACTTCAGATTATCATTGCCGAGATATATGTGGCCGTAGGTTGGATCGTAGAGCCTCAAAAGTAGGGATGCGATAGTGGACTAGAAAACGGGCACATTAGTAACAAGACTACGTCTCCCAAAGAATTATGCTTACCTTTCCCGAGCCGGACGGTCCAACAAGACCGGTAACTTGCCCGGACTTTATGCGTAGATCAATACTGTCTAAGATCCGGACAGTAGGTCGAGCAGGATACACGAACGAGACGGATGAAAGGACTAGGTCTTTCTCGAAGTGTACACTTTCCGCTGGCTTTCCTTTTGGAGAGTACACATCTATATCGGATGTCGGATGGTCTAGAACGTCCAGTACGGCAGCTCCTGCAGCAGCAGCCATAGCAAATGTCTGAATGAATGGACCAAACGATCCAACGACGAAAGAAGCATCTAGTATGAGAAAGACGACCGCATAAATTGTGCCAGCTTCTGCGCTACCATCTCGTAAGCGGTCGCCATACCAGAAAGCGAGTGCATTCGTTGCGTATGCCACGAAATACACCGAACCAAGCATGACAGCACCTGCAACACTCTTTCTGATTCCGATTCTCAATGCTGACCGCAGATGATGAACATGTTCCTCGCTTAGCTGCTCGAAGAGGCCAAAAGCCTGTACAATTTGGACTGCACGGATTGCACTTTCAGCGACGGAGGCAGCTTTCTCGGTGTAAACTGTGGCCTGTTTGGATAGATCGGAAACCTGCTTAGTGCCGTAGATAACAACGAATGCCATGGAAGGTATCACGGTGACGAACCTGGCTATATTAATGACTTTTCCTTGGCTCGGCGAAGATGATTATTACATTACTCCAGTCAATCTCGCATTGAGCATGAATCCTACAGTGAACGCAGAGATAAAATAACTTATTGATGCGATGAAAAGGCCCACCTTCTCCGAGGTGCCAAGTTGGATGGTTTGCGTCTTCTCTGTAAGAATGCTAGACAGATCAGGTGAGACCGTGTCTGCAGTAGGCATCTCAAGTCAATATGCGATCTACGCAAGGCAAGTTTCGGGCATGTACGCACCGTAGTAGGTCATATCCATCCCCAGCGCACGATGCAGAAGTCTTTCTCTGGTTTTTCTACTCACGCGTTCTCCTATAACAGCCCAGCAAACAGCCCAGGCCCAGGTAACGACGAAATAACCGACTGCGACTGACATAAGACGGAACAACAGATGCTTCAACTCATCTGGATGAGGTGGGAAGTTGTTAATAATGCGACCCAGGACGACGCCTATCAATGGAAGCGGCAGCCCAGCCAAAACCGCAGTGACGATACCCAACACGAGAATGATTTTCGACCCAGCATCGTCCAGTTGTCTGTACAAAGTAAAGTAGGAAGTCTTAAAAGGGTTCAAGCCTAGGATTTGGCGGATGAACCGTTGACGAAAGACAGTAGGAGCATCAAAGGCTTGAGGTTGGACGGTCGCCAGCGATGGCTCTACGTGTCTTTCCCATTGCGTACTGTGACGGACAGACGGTTCGTCCTCGATCTCACTTTCCTCTGAGTCCAGAAGGGGCTGGCTCTCAGAGCTGTCATCGTCATGATAACGGGGCATTGTGGCGCGCGCCTGGCGTGATTCAATGCGATTTCGGTATTGCAGTGCTCAAAAGCAATTCATCTGCACACAAGCGAAGGGGACGGTCTCGCGACGAGTACGCGACTGCGGGTTGTGATGAAAAAAGATGCCATAAAGGCGATATTGAAGTGGACGTGCAGCGTTGTTGATGTCAGAGCTACCCATGCGCGACATGGAAGACATGGTAGGAGCGTAGAACTAAATTAGGGTCTTGGCATGGTCATAGATGGCCCGCCTTGCTATATTTCTACGCACCAGAATGGCAGCGCGACGAGTTTTTGTTCAAACGGTCATGGAAAGCGCATGTGAATAAGTTTATAAGATATGCCCAGTCGTTGGGTAGGGGCATGTGAGCTTGCGCTAAACGGTCTGGTGATAGACAGAGGGATATGCAGCGTGCATACCTAGTTGTTCCTGTAGGGCTGGGCTACCAGCCACCTGCGATCATGTCAGGGGTAGACTTCATCTGATAATTCTGTTTAGGGATGACCCGCCTTGCATGTCACTCAAAGCACGGGATTTTTCGGCGGCAGGCCCGGCATGCTTCTTCCCCCACCAAGTAGCGGCAGCGCTCCGAGATCGCGTCCAACACTACATCTCAACGGGATCTTGCTGCCTGTTTGCACCTGACAAACAGAATCCTCTCGGCAGCGTGGGGAGATAGGAAGAGGCAATGAAACATGACGCCCGACCAGCCAACGCGACGGCGTCGTCGTCATCGGAGCCGCGCCCACGCCTTTACACCCATCAATTTGCGCTACGATCCAAGGCTAGTATGATTTGGTGGAGCTTCGGTTTTCAGTCTCGATTTAGTCTTGTCTCGAACAGTTTTCGTTCCTAATTCCCGTCCACTTGCAGAGCCGCCAAAAGCGTCTGCTTCACGGTATCAGATCTTACGCGCCGCTTGTCGAATGACACGTCCACTTGCCAGTCAACCAGGATGTATGACGCTTCAACCACGGACAAAGCGCTCAACATCACGGAGGAAGCTGTGACCAAAGAAATTATCGAAATACCTGTCGCCTCAGCTTAAACTTTTATCCTTCCTCAACACTGCTCGCTCGCTCTTTCCGAATCGGAGGTCGCGACGCGTTCTTGAAGGTCGCTTGTTGCCTGCACCTACAACAGAGCGCTGCGGTCTTCGTGATTAATCTTCAAACGCGCTACCCAAGCACAGAGTATTAGAACTTGTTCTCACGTGCACCAACCTCGTGTGTACTGGTTTCAAGGTACTTGAGGCCCTTCAACCAATCACCGTGCTGCAGTTTCTCATCACTGCAACTTGCAACTAAGCATTATCGCATTCTGCAAATTTCCATTCAGCAATAGCGAATGCATCTTCTGCAGTTCTTTTCTCTGACATTCATGGAGGTATCGCTAGGGACGACAACGGCTCAAATTCCCTACCAGTGAACATTGCCACCGGCTACACTATTTAACATCTTACACGACATGATTCAAGAAAACGACGCAAACCAGCGACTATCGATACTTAATGAGCGACCTTCGATTCTGAGCGGACCGGATCTCCTCCACGAGCTTGTGCGGCCATTTGATCATGACGCAACTGCTATCGATTTCCTGGAACATGGATCGAAAAGGCGGAAGTTCTCCTACAGAAATCTGCACCTTTTGAGCGACGTCTTGGCTGGCAGGATCACTGAAAGACTGTCGAAGCTCGAAAGTGTCTCGCCCATCATTCCGGTCTTTCTGCCTCAGTCTCCAGAACTATACATAGTCTTATTGGCCGTCTTGAAGGCAGGGAAAGCGTTTTGTCCTCTTAATCTCGACACACCTATAGAGCGATTGAAGTTTATCCTCGATGATATATCGCCTGACCTATTCATCACGTTCTCAACTCTCGATGAACGTATTCGAACAGCAGTCAATGTCGAAGTGGTCCTTGTGGATAAGGAGCTTTGCGATCGTGAGGATCGCCTCAGTATCGAATTACCAAGATCGAGTACCAGGGATCTAGCCTACGTGCTGTACACCTCTGGTTCTACTGGCAAACCTAAGGCTGTAAGCGTATCGCACCATGCGGTCACTCAAAGTCTGCTGGCTCACGACCGACACATTCCTGACTTTGCACGTTTTCTCCAATTTGCAGCCCCTGTAAGTGCATAAGCATAGTTGAATTCTGTCATGTACTGACACAGTGCTAGACCTTCGATGTTTCCATATTTGAGATCTTCTTTCCATGGTTCCGAGGGAAGACGTTAATTGGCAGTACACGTGCGCAAATGCTCGACGACCTTCCAGGAACCATCAACAGCCTGGAGATCGATGCAGCTGAACTCACGCCAACAGTTGTGAGCAATCTTCTTCAGGGTAGAGCGAGCGTGCCTGGCTTGAAGTTGCTACTTACAATCGGTGAGATGCTCACCCAGCACGTCATTGCCGAGTATGGTGGCGACGAGACAAAGGAGAGTATACTGTGGGCCATGTATGGACCGACTGAAGCCTCGATCCACTGCACGTTGCAGCCACAATTCTCGACGTGTTCACCGACTAGCACGATAGGTCGCCCCTTGGACACTGTTTCGGCTTTTATTATCGCCCCTCCAACTGGAGACCTAACATCGATTGGTGTTGAGATTCTCAGAACCGGAGAAGTTGGTGAGCTTGCTGTTGGAGGACCTCAAGTTGCCGAAGAATATTTGAATCGCCCGGATCTCACTTCTGCATCGTTCATTGAACACCAGGAGTATGGTCGTTTATATCGTACCGGTGATCGCGCAAGGATCAACGACCATGGGATTTTGGAATGCTTGGGCCGCATCGTTGCTGGTCAGGTAAAACTGAGAGGGCAGCGGGTTGAGCTCGGCGAGATCGAACAGGCTATCATGAGGATACCGAACTGTCGTACAGCAACAGTGATGATCGTCCAAGAATCCTTGGTCGCGTTTTGCGCTGCTGATTGGCGTGAAGTAACACGCACAGATGTTCTCAACATTTGTAGCCATTGGCTTCCGGCATTCATGGTTCCTTCAGACGTTTTCTTTGTAGATGTCATGCCACAACTCCCATCGGGGAAGGTCGACAGAGACTCTCTCACCAGAGAATTCCTTAGCAAGGCTAGCTCTAATGGAACGGCATCGTCTACCAATATCAACTTGGGCGATCATGTGGGCCGGTCCGTCCTGAATATCATCAGGCACCATATCTCTCCAGATCTTGGATCAGATTTGGATCTTGCTTTCGCTAGGATAGATTCACTACAATCAATTCGCATCGCATCTGCGCTGCGACGAGAGGGATTTGAGCTGGGAGCAATGGACGTACTGTCAGCTCAAACGTTGGAGGATCTTATTGCGATGTGCAGAAAGCCTACAACAGCCGCCAGTCTGCATGGTCCAACAAAAGACGTTCCAAGATCACTCATCCACATAGAGACCCCTCAGCTGGAGCGGTGGCGTAGCAATATCGCCTATGTACTGCCTTGCACTTCCTTGCAGGAGGCTATGCTTGCGGAGACGATGTCTAGGCCTGCCGCTTACTGCAACTGGGTTGAGGTCGAACTTTCGATCTCGCAGACGTTCGAAGACATCCGAGACGCCATACAATATTTGGCTAGCAAAATCGAAATCATACGTACAGGTTTCCTTGCGCAGTCACAGCATTCCGGAACCTTTTCGCAGATAATCTGGAAAGAACTGCTCGCCTCTCAGATCGAGGAAGTCGACAGTTTTTCAAGACTTTACACACTGCAGTCTGAGGAAAACTTCCTGCGGCCGTTCCACACGCAGATAATAACAAGCTCCGAACGACCTCGCTTGCTGTTTCGCATGCATCATGCTTTATACGACGGGTGGTCGTTCGATCTGTTGCTGCATGATCTGGATATGCGATTGCGTAGAGAGAAACTTGCATCACGACCACAGTTCCGTGAAGTAGTCCAATATCTGTCCCAGATAAACTCCGAAGATGAACAGTCATCTAGAAATTACTGGACTAGTCTCCTCAGTGGCTACCTTCCGATCTCGCTACCTAATTACCACGGGAGGGTTGTTGGTGACCGAGTTACACGGCGCTTCACTCGGCTGTCTGCCATCGATCGGTCCCGGCTCTTTGAATGCGCTCGCGAAATGGCTATTAATCCCCAGGTATACTTCCAAGCGGCTACTGCGTACGTGCTTAGTCTCTACAACGGTACAGCCGATGTTATTCTTGGAAATGTTTCATCTGGGCGAACTATCCCCGTGGCTGGTGTGGAGGATATCATCGGCCCTTGCATCGCAACTGTCCCCTTCCGCATAGACCTCAACAACGCTCATAGCACCCATGACCTTTTACATTTGACACAAGCGTTGAATCGAGAGAGTCTGAAGCACAGTACCATCCCCCTGCGCGACATAGTAAGGGCAGGCAACATACCACCGGGAACTCGGCTTTTTGACGTCTTGTTCGTGTGGCAGCAGTCAATAGCCTCGGGTTCAAACTCAACACTTGCGGCCAGAGTCATCGACAGCGCGGATGACCTTGAATTCAGACTCACGCTCGAGTTCGAACCGCGTGAAGGTGACATATCGTTACGAGCTACCTACGATACATCAACTTTCCCGGAGCAACAGATCGAATGCTTGTCACGCCAGATTGACGAAGTAGTGGGAATAATGTTGGAGAGCACCAACCACAACATCGATAAGATGAAATGGTGCTTCACCACACCTTCATTATCAATCGCGAATCCTACCCCTCGGCAGCAACCAATCGAGAGTGGCCCTGCTTATGCAGTAGAACAATGGGCTTTGTCGAATCCTGGAAGACCTGCTGTCAAGTTCGCCCGTGTCATACGTGGTGGTCTAGAAGTTGAAAAGGTAGCGACCTACGGGATGCTGAACTCCTGCGCTAATCAGTTTGCCCGTGTGCTTGCCGATCGTGGAGTTGGCAACGATCAATTAGTTTGCGTCATGATGGGGAAGTCAGTCAACCTTTATATCTGTATCCTCGCTGTTCTCAAGCTTGGTTGCGGATACCTGCCGCTCGTTCCTGATACACCGATCGAGAGAGTCAAGACCATATTGAATGACGCGCGAGTCAAGGTCTGTGTCTCCGACTTGTCGACTTCACCCGATATCCGAAAAAATCTCCGAGTCGAATTAGTAGACTTCAACGCCACCCAGCTTTCAGACTACTCTGATCAGAATCTGAACGTGCCGTACAACGGGCAGCATCTTGCCTACGCTGTGTTCACTTCTGGCAGTACTGGTACACCGAAGGGGGTTCTTGTTACCCAAGATAACCTCATGAGTAATCTGCAGTATCTATCGACGATATACCCCTTCTCCGCGGAATCCTGCCTGCTCCAATCCTGCTCCCAGGCATTTGATGTCAGCGTCTTTGAGATATTCTTCTCCTGGTACGTTGGCATGTGTTTGTGCACAGCGAAGAAAGACGACCTGTTCCGCGACTTTGAGGCTGCAATCAACTATCTAGGTGTCACACATCTGAGCCTAACACCAACAGTTGCGGCACTAGTGGATCCTGAGAATGTACCAAAAGTCGAATTTTTAGTGACTGCTGGAGAAGCTTTGACAGAACACGTTCGAAGAAGGTGGGCAGGTAAAGGCTTGTACCAAGGGTATGGTCCTTCTGAGACCACAAACATATGCACTGTTCGAGCAGCGGTTACTCCAGACGACCTAATCAACAACATCGGCATGCCCTTCACCAACACTTCAGCCTTCGTACTTGATCCCGAAAGCGAAGCTGTTCTGCCCCGTGGCGCTGTAGGAGAACTTTGCTTTGGAGGGTACCAGGTCTTTCGTGGTTACCTGAATCGCCCGGAACTGAACGCCACAAAGATCATCAACCATCCTACTTACGGGAGGTTATATCGGTCGGGTGATATGGGTATCCTGTTGCCTGATGAATCCATACTTTCCAGGGGCCGTTCGGACGACCAAGTTAAGATTCGTGGTCAGCGTGTCGAGCTCGGCGAGATTACCTCAGTCATGCTCGATCATCGGTCGGTGCAAGACTGTGTGACGCTTCTCTTACCGCGTCCCAATAATGCACAAACACTTGTCATCTTCTGGGTACCCATTACAGCCGCATCTGACCACTTCCAACGCTTGGAACCCGCCGAGTTCGAGATGGTGAAATCAGATCTATTCGGTCTGTTATCGCAACGCTTACCTCCATATATGGTTCCCTCCTATCTCATTCCCATATCATGTCTCCCAATGACAATGCAGGCCAAGATTGACAAAGGCCTCCTCCAGAGCTTATTCTGGAATCTGGCGGAAAACCAATTGGAAGCCACCATGCAATCGACCGACAGCGACGAAGGTCCAGAAATGTTATCGCCATGGGAGAAAGACGTAGCCCAGGCTCTTGCATGGACACTCGACATATCACCGAAAGAACTCCGGAGGACTTCGTCATTTTTCAACGTGGGCCTGGATTCCGTGTCAGCTATACGCTTTTGTAATAGACTTCGAACACTAGATTTAGGCGACTTTGCCATCTCGACGGTGCTGAAGAACTCGTCAATTGCTCGACTAGCGTCTGCTCACGACCTGCGCTCGCACTCGCCAATACACGAAACGACCAAGCCCCCGACCATCAACGTGAAAAACTTCCTCAAGCCAGATGAAGTGTCTCGAATTCTTGCGCGTTATGAAGAAAGCGAGTTCAAGGTGGCAAGGATACTACCATGTACACCACTGCAAGAAGCAATGCTATCAAGTGGTCAGTCATTCGCAGACTCCGCGTACTGCAATACCATGATTTTTGATGTCAAAGGAGACATATTTCGGCTGCAAAACTGCTGGTCGAGCATGGTTGAGCGACACGAGATTCTTCGTACTTGTTTCGTTGGCACCGAAGACCCATCATTCGTGTTCGCGCAAGTCGTCCTACGCGATACTGGTTTGAATTGGCAATTTCATGACTTTACAGACGCGCTGCCATCCTACACGCACAGCATCATCTCAGATCTTCTTCGAGCTGAGAAGCCTCCAGTTTACTTTGCATTGGCTCAGGATGGACCGTCCACGAAGTTGCTATTCAGTTGCCATCATGCGCTCTATGACGGCATTGCTATCTCCACTCTTCTTGAAGAGATACACGACCTATATCTCGACTTCAAGCTGCCACCGCCAGTCTCTCACGATGTGTACCTGCAGCACATGCTTCATCAGAACTATGCAGAGGGTGATGCATACTGGGCGGCTCTATTGGAGGGCCTTGAGCCTACCCTCTTCCCCACCCTCACCAGTAATAGCTCGAGAGTTCTGGGAAGGCCCGCAACCTCATCAAGACGTCTACAACTACCGCTCGACAGTATACGGGGAACATGTCAAAATATGTCAGTGTCATTACTGGCGATTGTACAGGCTGCATGGGCAAAACTGCTGCACTTCTACACTGGTGAGAGTGACATCTGCTTCGGAAATGTCGTCAGTGGGCGCAGCATTGCCGGAGATGGCGTCGAGCGCATCGTCGCTCCTTGCTTTAACACTTTGCCAGTTCGCGTCAACTTCGATTTCCAGCGGTCCAATGATGCTTTGATGCGCCTGACGCATACCCTTAGTATTGAGTCGCTTGCTCATCAGCTGACTCCGCTTCGTCGCATACAGAACAGGGTGCTTCACGACGGTGGTCGTCTTTTTGACACTCTTGTCATACTTCAGCAGCCGAAATCATCGTTAGATTCTTCTATTTGGACACTTGAACAAGACCTGGGCGATATGGACCTACCCGTGGTGTGCGAAATCATTCAAAACCAGACTTCGAATACCATGGAGCTAGTCCTACACTACCAAACATCGCTCCTATCTACGACAGAGGCTCTTTTGGTTATGGAGACTTACGAAGCCTGCCTATCATCGTTAATCGCATCTCCCAATGCAACGGCTGTCGATATGACGAAGTTGCCAACACACCTCCGAGCAGAGTCTAATATAAATTACGAGCGATTCGAGACTGGAGCAGCCTTGCTACATTCTGGTTTCGAACTCATGGCGGCGACGTACCCAGAACGTGTCGCGCTAGACTTCTTGCTCCCGAATGGCGAGAAGACGACTTGGTCTTTCAAAGCTTTGAATGAGAACGCAAATAGCATTGCGCATACGCTCATCGAAGCAAACCTCAGGCCTGACGATATTGTTCCAGTTCATATACAAAAGAGCCCACAGTTCTACGCAAGCATCCTGGGAGTTCTTAAAGCCGGAGCCGCTTTTGCGCCCGTACATCCAAGTCTACCTGAAGCACGCAGGAAGGTCATGCTCCAAGAATTGAAGCCAAAGCTCGTGCTTTGTTCGGATAACTCGATGCTTTCCAAGAATCTAACCGAAGCGATCGTTGTCAACGTTCAAGCTGTTCCGCCCACGCCAAATAGCAATCCTGCCATTTCTAGCCTAAACGACTCGAACCTAGCCTACTGCCTCTTCACCTCTGGCTCCACAGGCGTACCAAAAGCGGTCAGCATGGAACATCGCGCTCCAATTCAAACTATCCTCAGCTCCAAATCTCGCATTCCTTGGAGCTCATCTTCACGACTACTACAGTACGCCGCTGTGACGTTTGATATGTGCTATTACGATTGTCTTCTGGCCTGGACATTCGGCTTCACCCTTTGTACCGCGGGACAAGATGACTTGTTGAATGATCTACCTAAGGTCATCAATTCTTTGCAGGTCGACTTGCTCGATCTTACACCTTCAGTTGCCGTGTCAATCAAGAGAGTAGATATACCAAGTGTCAAGTGGCTGTACTGTATCGGAGAAGCCATGTCGCCCGCAGTTGTAAAGGAATGGGGGAGTGCGTGTGTCAACTCGTACGGGCCTACTGAAGCTGCGTTCTGCACGACCATTAGCCCCACCTCAAGCGATGGAAAAACTTCAATCATCGGCAAGCCCTTCCAGACGACGTCTTTTGCTATCTTCTCATCTCAAGGCGACTCGCCTTTGCCGATGCTAAGTACTGGTGAACTCTATATTGGAGGTGCACAACTCGCGCGAGGCTATTTCGGCAAACCTGATCTCACAAGTGAGCGATTTGTTACCCGTTATGGTCAACGATACTACAAGAGCGGCGACATGGTCCGAATGTTGAGCGATGGTAATTTCGAGTTCGTGGGACGCACAGACGACCAGGTCAAGATTCGTGGGCTCAGGGTGGAGCTTGGCGAGATCAATCATGTCATTCAGGACACCCTTCCAGACATTGCTTTTGTGACCACTCAGATCCTGAAGAAAGAACAGACGGGCAAAGATCAGCTTGTGTCTTTCCTGGTCTCGCACAACAAGATCGAGAAGATCAAACTTGCCGAGCTGCAACAAGAGGTTAAGAAGGCTGCGAGCAGCCGCCTCCCGTCTTACATGGTCCCCCAATTTTTCCTCTTTGTTGATGATATACCAAGATCAATGGCTGGGAAGGTCGACAAGAAAGCATTGATCGACATATTCAGAGACCATGCAGGTGTCGATGCCCTTACTAACGGATGTCGATATGAATCGGACCATCAATGGAGTAAAACAGAGACCGAGGTTCGGGACACTTTTGCGCGACTGTCCAATACTTCGCGAGACGATATATCGCCAAGAACCTCGATTTACCAGCTCGGTCTTGACAGTATCAGTGCAGTTCAAGTCGCTGCTGCGCTTCGCAAGCAGGGTCATCCTGTAAACGCCACTGATGTTCTGAAGCATACTACTTGCACCGACCTTGCGGGATTTATAGACCAGGCGAGTCCATCAGACGTGTCTACATACTCAGAGTTCGACTTTGGTGCTTTTGAACGCAAGCATAGGGCGCAGGTACTGAGTGATAACAACATTCCGGACAGCGACATCTTAGCCATCCGTCCCTGCACTCCGCTCCAGAACGGTATGGTCTCGCAATTCCTGGCCAAAGAAGGAGCTGTTTATATGAACTCGCTTCGCTTACAATTGGAGTTGAATGTAGACATCGACAGACTCAAGAAGGCATGGACAATGGTGATGGAATATTATAGTATATTGAGAACTGGGTTTGCTCATGTCAAGGATCCGCTTTACCCTTTTGCTATGGTTGAGTACACTTGCGAATCCCTTGATTTGCCGTGGACTGTCACCTTGGAAGATACGTCAGACTCAATCGATCAATGGGTCCAGCAAATCCAGCATGTGGCTCTGAAGCAGCTGCAGTCGCCACCTTGGGCCTTGCGCATCGTTGAGGGCAAGGATCACTATGCTCTTGACCTGGCCATTTTACATGCTCTTTTCGACGCGCAAAGTCTCCAACTTATTCTCGATGCGGTTACTGCTGCATATCTGGATCAATCTTTACCGTTACCAAAATCTATCGACACAACTATCAGTAGCATCATTCAGTTTAGCGGTGCAAAATCGCCCACTCGAGAGAAATTCTGGACTGACCTCGGAAAAACTGCAAACACATGCCGCTTTCCCAACCTTGCACCTTTGAGATACGGTACAAGCTCTCCATTAGTTTACACGCGCCAGTCCGCGAAACCACTTCATGTCCTAGAAGACGGATGTCGTCATGCTGAAATCACTATCCAAACTGCTGGCGTTGCGAGTTGGCTCTCCTTACTGAGCGCTTACACTGGAGAAAGCTCAGCAACATGCGGAGTTGTGTTATCCGGCCGAATATTCGAAGGAGCAGAGGATTCCGTCTTCCCCTGCATCAATACCGTACCAGTGGCATGTGCAGTCACGAACGACAAAGTCGCATTCCTCAAAAGGATCATGGAGCTGAATGCCCAGATCCAGCAGCATCAATTCACACCACTCAAGGAAATCCAGACGTTGATGGGCTTTCCGAATGAAGCACTTTTCGACAGCATTTTTGCCTACCAGAAGCTTCCCGGCCGCACAGAGGCCAGTACCATATGGAAAGTAGCCGATGAAAGAGCAACGATTGAGTACCCGGTTTCGATCGAGTTGGAGCCAGTGGATGGATATCTGGAGTATCGACTCACGTTCTTACCGCATGTCGTACCAGAAGAGCAGGCCAAATTGATCCTTGAGCAACTAGATCACTTGATGGAAAATTATACTACAATCAGTCCTATAACTGAGACCAGCCATACCGAGCAACTCTACTCTATCACGCCCGCTCAGGAGCCTGAGTTGCCGTCTAATGCCAGGCTACTCCACGAACTCGTCGAACATACTGCGATGGACTACCCCAAGCGCATCGCATTTGAGTTTGTGACGGCGAACGACAAAGGAGAGCGGACTGTGGAGCAATGGACTTATGCTGAGCTGGATGCAGAAGGGAACAGAATTGCTCGCTTACTCGTCTCTCATGGAGTTCAGTCTGGTAGTCTGGTTGGGGTGTGTTTCGACAAATGTCCCGAAGCATCCTTCGCTATGCTGGGAGTATTGAAGGCCGGCTGCGGCTTTGTCGCTATCGATCCCGGTGCACCTTCTGCACGTCAGACTTACATTATTGAGGATTCACGGGCTCAGGCTGTGATAACTTTGTCCTTTCAAGCTGCCAAATTTGAGGGAACCGTCAGTGTGCCCGTAATGAAGCTCGATGAGATCGACTGGCGTACACTCTCTGGCTCGGCGCTTTCGCGCAACGACGACATCAACGCCCAAGACCGTAGCTACTGCTTATATACTTCAGGCACTACGGGCACACCCAAAGGCTGCGAACTAACTCATGAAAATGCGGTGCAGGCACTTCTTGCCTTCCAGCGTTTGTTCGCTGGACATTGGGATACAAACTCACGATGGCTTCAGTTTGCTTCATTTCACTTTGATGTTTCAGTACTTGAACAGTATTGGAGCTGGTCTGTTGGAATCTGCGTTGTTTCAGCACCTCGAGACCTCATCTTCGAAGACTTGGCAAAATCTATCTCCGATCTCAATATCACGCACATTGATCTAACGCCTAGTCTTGCTCAAATACTTCACCCGGATGAAGTACCCAGCCTTTGCAAGGGTGTTTTCATCACCGGTGGCGAGAGTCTGAAACAAGAGATCCTCGACGTGTGGGGTCCAAAAGGCGTGATCTACAACGGATACGGACCGACGGAAGCAACAATAGGATGCACTATGTACCCACGCGTTCCGGCCAACGGCAAACCCTCAAATATTGGTCCTCAGTTCGACAATGTTGGATCTTTGGTCCTCCACCCGGGCTCCGATGCCCCTGTTCTACGAGGCGGCGTTGGTGAACTCTGTGTCTCAGGCAAACTCGTCGGCAAAGGCTATCTCAATCGTCCAGAGTTGACTGCGGAGCGCTTTCCTTATCTCGAACGTTTTGGCGAGCGTGTATACCGGACGGGTGATCTGGTTAGACTCCTGCATGACGGTACATTCGACTTCCTAGGACGTGCAGACGATCAGGTCAAATTGCGAGGCCAACGCCTCGAAGTGGCTGAAATCAATTCTGTCATCAAACAGTCCGGCCAGACGATTTCTGATGTTGCAACGTTAGTACTGAAGCATCCGAAGCAGCAGAAGGAGCAGTTGGTAGCTTTTTTGGTGTGTGGCAAGTTCTCCAGGGCTCAAATCCAGGTCCGGCTAGATGAAGCCAAGTGGATGGCGAGTGCGAAGCAAGCTTGTTACGAAAAGCTTCCTCCATATATGGTCCCCACACACTTCGTTCCTCTCACGACAATGCCACTGAACATCAACAACAAAGCAGACGGCAAGAAGCTAAAAGAACTTTACGAAGCACTTTCCTCCCATGAATTACAGGCACTATCAGCCACTACAAGCGATCGAGATGAAACTTGGTCGAAATATGACGAGAAGCTCCGCCATACACTCTCACAAACACTGGCTGTGAGTGAGCAGTCTATTGGCAAGGATACCAGCTTTTTTGAGCTAGGTATGGATTCAATTTCTGTGATCGAAGTATCGCGTAGACTCAAGCAGGCCGGCTTCGTAACTGCTAGCGCATCTTCGGTAATGCGATGTCCTACCATCCGTCGTCTTGCGAAAGTTTTAGACACTGGCAGTTCTGTCGATCAAAACAATGGGTCTTTTCTCGCAGCACAACAAGCTATTCACGCAGTTCGACATCGCTATAGACATTCCGTTGCGCAGTCACTATCGATCGAATCTAGTAGAATCGACGTCGTCGCGCCAAGTACTCCCTTACAACAAGGCATGATCGCAAGGTCGTTGGAAAGCAACAACGGCTTATATTTCAACACTTTTCATTTCAAGTTGCATGACAGCGTCAACGAACAACAACTTCAAGCGGCATGGGAAAGTGTATATGCTTCAACGTCAATACTTCGCACGGTCTTTGCGAACACAGAAGAAGGGCACGTGCAAGCAGTTCTTCGTGGTGTCCCTCTTAGTGGAGTAACACAAACTTTGGCCAAAGACCATCAACTTGCCGAGCACGCAGAAAGGTTGAGACACAACTGGCTGGAGCTTAACCGAACCCAACTCAGACATCTCTTCGAGGTACATCTTGTCACTACCCCAACGCAGAAGCTGCTGCTTGTGCATATCTTCCACGCGCTCTATGACGGCAATAGTATCGGATTAATCTTCCAGGCTGTATGGGACTCCTACAACGGCAAGGACGCGAATTCGGTCGCGCCTGCCTTCCATGATGCACTCGCCCATGGCCC
Source organism: Alternaria postmessia (assembly GCF_024291825.1). Classification (NCBI taxonomy): domain Eukaryota; kingdom Fungi; phylum Ascomycota; class Dothideomycetes; order Pleosporales; family Pleosporaceae; genus Alternaria; species Alternaria postmessia. Next base: position 280,747 of record NW_026260096.1, read on the forward strand.
ACTAAACGTCGCCGATGGAGCGAAGAAGTTTTGGCAAGACCATCTGACCAAAGAGTCTTCTCCATTACCCACCATTTCCAGCGAGCCAGCCAAGACGACTGTCGAAGTCACCCGTAAACTGCATGCCTTTACGGGCTTTGACTCTGTGAGACGTCAGCTCAATGTTACAGCGCAAGCCGTTGCTCAAGCTTGTTGGCTGTTCGTGCTGCAAGAGCACGTCAGAAGTCCTGTGACAACCGGAGTGATAGTTTCTGGACGAAGCATTGACCTGGAAGGTGCAGACCGCATCATAGGCCCAATGTTCAACACCATTCCTTACCAGCATTGTCATGAACACGGCGAGTCATGGAAGTCGATCATCAAGAGAGTGCATGACTTTAACGTCGAAGCTCATATCTACCAACACACTGCACTAAGAGACATCATGAAGTGGTGCAAGAGAACCCCGAATCAACCGTTGTTTGACAATCTTTTCGCATACCAAGTCGCACAAGGAGACGAGGAGTGGGCAAGGAACGATGTTTGGGAGATCTTGGATGGTGACGCTGTCGCTGACTATCCTTTGGCTTTGGAAATCGAGCAGAAGACTAGTGGCGTGTTCAAACTGACCTTAGTTACTCAAGGTCATGTCGCAGATGAAACCCTAGCAGATGAACTTCTTGATCGATTCGAGGCTGCATTCCGGCAGATCTTGCAAGATCCGTCTTGCATACCAGAATCGAATGCTAGAGTGAACGGTATAGCAGAAAACGGAACTGTTCTGGAGACTGAAGCGATCCGGGATATTGGTGACACAACTCATTTCGAATGGACAAGCGAAGCGGTCAAGATCAAGGAAGAGATTGCTAACCTATCCGGTCTTGATCTCGATGGTATCAATGGAGCTACTTCTATCTTTGAACTTGGACTCGACAGCATCGATGCTATCAAGCTATCTTCAAAGCTAAAGAAACGTGGAGTGAACATTCCCGTAAGTGGCATTATGCGCGGACTGACCATCTCGAAAATGGTGCAGCACATCTCAACCAGGGAAACACCAGACAGAGAGTCTTCCCAGTGGGATCTTGACCCCTTCAAACAGTCAATGAAAAGATATCTCGAGCAACGTTCGTCTGATACCGCTAGCATTCAAGAGGTGCTTCCCTTGACACCATTACAAGAAGCCATGGTGGCAGAGATGATTGCATCAGGATACATGAGATACTACAACCACGACGTGCTCAAGCTTCGTCCTGGAGTTGACATCGGGAAGCTTCGAGACGCCTGGAGTGCAGTCATTGCAGCCTCGCCGATCTTACGGACTGGATTTGTAGAGGTAGATGACCCAGAGATCGACGGTTCTTTTGCACAGATCGTCCACAGAAGGTGCCATAACTTCTGGTCACACCTCAAGCTGGAGAGTACGCCAGACTTCACGTCAATATTCGACGAACTTCGACATGACATCGTACAGAATTCGCTGTCAACACCTGCCTTCCGACTTAGCTTTATCGATACTCCGGATCAATCCTACCTTGTTCTCTCTATCGGACACGCCTTATACGATGGATGGTCACTTAGCTTACTGCACGTCGACGTGCACCGAGCATACAAAGATCAATTCAGTCCTCGACCCGACTACGAACGTTCACTGGCAGACATTATCGCGACTTCCGGATCTGCCTCTGCAAGCTTTTGGCAAGACTATCTCTCTGACGCCGAGCAGAGCCTTTTTCCTCGACGATCGGATGCCTCTAGTGAACTCGGTAGCTACGTTCATCGCCATGAGCAAAACAGCGTAGTGCGAGTAGACAAGCTTCAAGCTTTCGCAAGGAGTAGCAATGTGTCACTGCAAACCATTGGTCAATCGGTCTTCGCTCTCGTCTCTGCATTCTATACTCAGAGCTTGGATATCACTTTCGGATCCGTACTTTCTGGAAGGGACGACAGTGAGCGATCTCAGCTGATGTTTCCAACCATGAACACAGTCGCCATACGGGTAATTCTGCATGGATCTGGAACAGATATGCTGCGTTACGTACAAGACAACTTTACAAACATCAAGCAGTGGCAGCACTACCCCCTGCGGAAAGCTCTATCCGCGGCTGGTGTTGATGGTAGACTGTTCGAGAGTTTGTTTATCTATCAGAAGAGCTCAGACACAGGGCAAGAACAAGATGAGGAAGAAAAGCTATATTCCAGTATTGAGGGCCACAGTGACATCGAATATCCTGTGTGTATGGAGATGGAAGTAGTGAATGAGGTGTTGGTATGGCGTTGTGCGGTCAAAGAGGAGGTTCTTGACAGAGAAGCGTCGAAGGAGCTATTGAATCGGATGGATGACGTGCTCAGCTACCTAATCGACCGATCAGAGGCACCTGTCATCGAGATCACCGCAAAGGGCACGTCAGTATGTGGCTTGCCGGCTTTCACGAAGAAGTCATCTCGTACGATCGGTAATTCCCAGACAATCGGAGTAAACAATGCTAGAGATCTACCAAGCACGGAAACAGCTATCAAGATCCGCGAAACCCTAGCCTCGGTATCCAAGACATCCGAAGATGAAATCACGAGCGATATGACTATCTTCCACATGGGACTGGACTCTATTAGTGCGATCAAAGTCTCTTCCCTTCTTCGCAAGCAAGGCATTGTTCTCAGCGTTGGTGGTATGCTTCGAGCTGGTACGATCCAGAACATGGCCAGGCTATTGGACGAGCGTACCGTACAGACTCTGGAAAACAATGCCGATCCTCATGAAATCATTCAAGAAATTACAGGAGGTCTGGATAGAGCAGGAATCTTGAACCGAGCTGGGGTCGACAATGCCGGTGTTACCGATATTCTGCCAGTTACTGCCGGACAGCTTTACATGCTCTCGATGTGGCTGAACACCAAAGGGAGCAACTTCTACGCGGAGTTCACTTACGAGATACATGGTGTTATGGAATTCGGTGACCTCAAAAACTCATGGCAAGCCTTGATCGAGACAACTCCTGTTCTGCGGACTTTCTTCGCATCTTCTGGCGATGAACGAATGCCGTACGTAGCAATCGTGTCGAAAGATACAAGAGCATCTATCACAAACGTTACTGGCGATGAGCATGACAACCTAGGCAAACATTTGCTAAGTATCGCTACCAGGCAACCCTTGGTGCACCTCTTCGCCTCGCAAACGGCGAGTGGCTGGGCATTGAAACTCAAAATCCAACATGCACTGTACGATGGTGTTAGTTTGCCCCTCATGATGCAACAGTTTCAATCTATCTGCAATGGCGCCACACCACCTTTACCGGATGATACGTTCGCCCAGGTGGCCGCTAGCGGCCACACAGCATCAGCGATGATGGAGAAGAAGACCTTCTGGGCGGGATATCTCGCAAGTCTGTCACAAAGCCATCTGATCCAGCCGTCTAGGAGCCCAGGAATGAAGACAGAGGTTTTCGTTCCAGCCTTGCTATCGACCTCGAATCTGGAGGCCACTGCTCGTCGACATGGTGTTTCAGCGCAATCAATCTTCCTCGCTGCGTACGCAAAAATCTATGCTGTAAACTCATCCAGCCGAGACGATGAGGACGTAGTCATTGGAGTCTACCTTGCGAATCGCTCGCTGCCTATCGATGGTGTAGCATCTGCAGTTGTACCTACAGTCAACTTGTTACCACTTCGCGTGAAGACGCCACTCGGTCGAAAGCTTACAGAGCTAGCTGGCGAAGTTCAACATGATCTCCAAGACATCAGTAACCCATCGAATGCGTCTGCAAGCCTTTTTGAGATCAAGGAGTGGACTGGTGTCCAGGTCGATACATTCGTCAACTTTCTCTCTCTACCAGATACACAAGTGGTGGAGGGAGATGCCCATAATAGGGAGGGCATCACAATCAACCCAGCTCAACACTGGCAGGAATCAGTCGGTAGGGTATCGACAATCGAGGATTGCAGCTTTGAGATACCTGCTGGGCTAGTGAATGAGCGCGTGAACGGGGCATACTTGGTAAGTTGATATGAGCGACAAGTTACAGCTGAATTGGAGAGAGACTAACAGACACATAGCATGCTGTCGATGTCGAGGCCACAATACGCAATGGTGCTCTGGATGTAGGCATCTTCGCACCAACTGAGATGACAGGTCTACAAGACGGCGAGGAGCTGGTACGAGATCTGAGGAGACAACTCGAAGAGTTGTAAAAGTGTATCTTCTTTCATTAATCTCTGGAATCGAAGAACAACAGGCGTCTGGTTTCTTTACAAGTACTTGATTTTCATAGTTGAATCTGTTACAGCTTCTTCATGACTTAATCTGGATTCATAACTTATATAGACCTTCCACAATATAGTTTCGCTCAACCTACCCTGGTCCCCTTCAGCTACCTGCCTATCCGCCCAAACGCTCCACTCAGCGTCAAAACTCTCATTGTCCAAAGCACGACTGTAATTGCCACATTCCCCATCATAACCTCGTTATAGCTATCGAAATTCCAAAACACCTCGCTGCCCATGCCTATGTAGTTCGCCCACATGTGACCCATATCCCCGCACGCCAGTATCATCAGGTAATATCGTGTGGTGCGTACATCTCGTGTGACGGATGTGCAGAGGATGTTCAAGGCGGCGAGAATCAAGAAGAGGCTGCCAAGGGAGTAGGCGAGGAGTATGGCAGTAGGAGGTGGTGGCGTTGGGGAGAGGGAAACGGGGAGCTGTCGCTCCGTGAAAGAGATGGGATCTGTAAAGGCGGCATGGGCGCCTAGGAGCTCCGACACTATAGGTTGTTAGCTCTGGAGGGCTTTAAGTTGGTAGAGAAGGTATTCCTGGTCCCGTGGGACACGTCTAGGTGCTGGCGCATAGCGTTGGAGAAGAAGGAGAGACTGGGCTTACTGGGCTCTAGGTAAGTAAATACCAAGGCTGGCCAGAAAGGAAGGCTTGTTCCCAATGCCATAGCAAAGTCGACTAGGAATTACGGGTTTTAAACCACAAGCTGAGATTGGCCTTGACTTGATAACGCGTACCTGTGTGCGATCTTGTTATATGGCGCGCCATGGCTCGACCCGCGCGGGCATGTGTTCGGAATCAACTCGGGAAGATTCCGATGCGTTTCGGCAAAAACAGGGCTTCACGCTTGGATGGAAATCCAACAGTAGTTGATACAGGTAATTATTAAAATTGACTCTATACTATAGTATCGTGGTATTCCCAGAGACCATTAACGCCTCGCTATCATAATCGTCAAATCAGAGTTGCCAACTTGGCATCTCCAGTAAACGCCCTACTTAAGCTCTGTTCCCAGTGTTATATCAACTGCACCTCACAGCACTCGGTAGATACGTAGCCCTATGCTACAGGCTGACATATCTGAGATTTCTACCAGCCTAAGCTGCAACTTAGACCATCTGCTCACCATGCCTGTCGGCACCGACAGGTTTCCTCTGAACACGGCTCGAGGCACTGCCGTGGTGGCCATGAGCAGGGCCGTCAGGGTGTGGCATCATGGTACCCCTAGGACCATCTGCAGCATCGAACGGCGCACCGCCCCAGCTAGTTCCCTCAATTGTACCCCATCCGGCCTTGCGAGTGAAGACGGCATCGTGGAATCCATCGAAAGAGCTTGGGCCGGCGCCATAGACGAAAGGAGCGTGACGCATGAGAGGGATATGGTTGAAGCGAAAGTCCCAGACTGAGGCGTAGGTCATGCGGTAGGCGCTGAAAGCCATGAAGGTGCCAATGACGGCTCCAGCAAGGATGTCGTACTGGATATCTGTTAGCAATGATCTCGATATTTGAAGCGACAGCTGTAAAGACTTACCCAGTTGTGGTATTCGTCGATGGTCAGGGCACCGCCGATCAAGCAGGCTCCAAGAATAGGTGCGTAAAGAGCGATGAGCTTCCACATAGCCGGGTGATGGTTGGAGAAGACCTTCAACTTGGCGTTGAGGTACAGATACAGGTAGACAAATCCAGCGAAGGCAGCCGTGGTGTGACCAGAGGGCATGGACTCGAGACTGTCGTTGATCTCCTTCCTGTCACCCGTGCAGATGCTGCGGTCGAACATGATCTGGCGGTATCCATTTGCGACGTTACCGTAGCCGCTACCAGCGTCAACGCCATTGTCGTTGGTGCCGACGGTCGGGAGAAGTTCGGCAGGGATGACAGGCTTGCAGACAGCAAGGAAGTGAGGGCGCAAACCACCAATAAGCCACTTGACGAAGACTTGAAAGACAGCGGCAGTGATCAAGGCGTAGAGCAGACCGATGGTTGCGTTGTTGATGTCCCAGAAGCTGCGAGCGCGGATTTGAACGATCAGGAAGACAGCAAAGGGAATGAAGAAAGCCATCAGAGCAGCAGCCCAAATCGGAACGATCTCGTTACGCATAGGGTAAGCGAACTGGGGATAGACAATCTCACCATCTTGGAAGATGATGGGGAAGCTGCGGCTTGGTGCTGGGTCAGCGAAGTAAACACCAAGACCGACAGCGCCCATGAGAGCCATAGTCAGGATATCGAGCCAGGTAGCCTTGAGCCATGATCCAAATCCAGGTCTGCTGTTGTAGGACGATGAGCCGCCCTTGGATGAACGCCTGGGTCTAGTCCGCTTCTCGTGAGCACCAGTTGCCGTTGTAGTGTCTGCGGCGACAGGCGTCGTGTTGCGCTTGTTAAAGAAACCCATGTTTGTGAATGGTGGGTATGGTTGTCGTGATGCTCTGCTGAGGTACTGGAGTGAGGTATCTATACGTCGTGCCGATGACGTATTGTTGTCTTTGTTGTGATTGTTTGCTCCGGAAAGAGTAGTCTGGGACAGCAAACCGCGTAGCGTGCCAGCAAAGCAAGCAGTACCCTACACTTAGCGTACCGACCGAGTATTCAAAGTGAATGAAGATAGGGATGGGCCTTGTGAAAACTAGACAGGAAGGCTTGCGATACGTCCCTTATATTCTAGGTCGGCAGCCCCCAAAGCTAATCTTCCCACGACACACCGTCACACGCTCACGTATTCTGCGAAACGACATCATTTCTCGCACCTCTCCCGCCGCATTGGTAAATTATCAGCCACAAACCTGTTACTAACCCTGCTTTCATCCTCGATCTGAACGGTTGGCGGCATAGTGATGTGGAGGAAATGAAGATCTTAACGCGATCAAGCGACCTGAGACAAGGAATCTTGGAAGCTGGCAAAAGCTTGGTTCGCGTAGCAAAAGCTTGGTTATGCTAGCGGTGGCTTCTGTGTGGCTGATAGAGTGGCAGTGATGTAATAAGTGGCTACACGGCACATCTGATGCCGGATTGTCCTTTATTTCTTCACGATGTGTGGCGCTGCGTCGATGGTGTCGCGTAACCTGCATGTTTCGATTTTCAGTGTGGATGACCGCGAATGACCTTGAGTGACGTCAGATCGTACAGTTATTTGAGGTCTAGAACGGTCACTCTTCCATGATTTAGCAATACTTTAATTTGTATCTATGCGAAACATATTAGCGACGTTCTGACTAATGAAGAACGGAGACGCGTCTCCAGGTACAAATACTGGCTGACTAGTTGTGCTGCAAAACTCGCCTGTCTCACGCAATCGTTATGGAGCATCGCAGGAAAATACGTGTAATTTCAAATACAATCAAATCTGGGTATGACAACGACGCGCAACACGTGAAAACTACATTCAGCCCAAAAAGCCCCTGAAAGCCAATAGGCGAACCCTTCAACCAGCCGCTTTAACGTCCTTACTCTCTCTCTCTGGGTATCATCCGCCTTCAAATATCTCAAAACTCCTTCCCCCCTCAACTGTGCGTGTATGCCACTATGTGCGACCCCCACATTGCCTAAGAGTGGATGTGTACCTCAGTGGTTCCACTGCGGTGCCAAGTCGCAAGCAGCACACCACAGCGGCCACACTTGTGCTGAACGTCCTTGAGCGAGTTCATCACGTAGGGGATACATCCTAAGCAGCAGAGGCAGCACAGACCGAGAGCCCAGGCGTGTGTGGTGTTTCCCGTCTCAAACGCGACGTTGGTCATGGCGCGTTGTCCGCACGCAGGACAATCTGCAGGCGCAGGACCGCGGTTTAGGCTTGCAATTGGTGTTGCGTTCTGGTAGACGGCTCCGCTTTGTTGCTGGGGGGGCATGCCAGGCTGAGCGCCAGCATGGTCGGGCTGGATGTATGCGCCTTGGGGGTGTTGGGGTGGCGGTGAGCCAGCAGGCTGGCCTTGAGGATGTTGCGCGTACATGGCTGGTTGCTGTTGATAGTGTTGCGCGTTTGGATCTTGATGATAGATAGGTGGTTGGCCGGTCATGTCTGGTGACTGAGGATATTGCTGCATAGGTACTTCAAAACTGTCAGCAAGAGAGCCATTGTGTTTGAGGTTTGGGAATTAAAGGCTGGAGAGCGGCGTGGTTATTCCAAACAATCATGCAAGTTCACTCGAATGCATTGAATTGTGTGAGGTTGAAGCGCAATGTCATAAGGAAGGCGACTGCTTACCATTTTGCTTCTCCATTGCGAAGGTTTGTATTGTCAAAGTCAGTAGGATGTTAAGTCTGGGTGTTGCGGTGGTGAGAAAACAGCCAGAGTTGTCGAGTAGTGTTGGAACAGCGGTACACTAGATATAAGAATAGTCGTGGGTTTTATCAAAGCATTAAGGCGTTCCGTATCGCTTGGGTCCATAGCCAAGGGGGCTCAAGGCCGGGTGTCGCGAGCACAGCCCTCATTTCGCGTGAAGATCAGTCGCCCTTGTCCCCGCGTAAGGCTCCTAGCTGATGAACGAGGCCAATGAACAGTCCCAAGCTCCTACACGTAGCATGATTACATGCACGCCTTCAGCCTCAGCTGCCTGCATTCGGGATAGGTTGACGGGCGTTGGCGACGTTGGCGATGGAAGGGTGTCAATAGCGCGCCAGGGAAAAGCGAGCCAAGGCTGCAATTTCCCGAACCAGTTTGGTGGTGTGCTAGAGCTTGGGGGCCAAATCTACACCACCTTCGTCTTTGTGCAAAGTCGTGTTAAAACGCCTTGCTGACTAGCTGCGCCGCAACGGGCATCGGCATGTTTTCTCGCCACGTCTGCTTGGCCACATCACTTCAATCCTCGAGAATGGACACCTGATTGAAGTATGATGATATTCAATATTAGGCGTAAGGCTGTGCAGTCTGCAACAGCGATCAGCACGTGAATACAAGAAATGTATGTACTAGCGTTTGGGGGCTGGCTGTTCCTGCAGGCGCCTATATTTGAGACCATGTGCCGCTTTTGGCGTCCACTAAGCTCGACGAAATAGAGTGCGCGGAGTGTTTGCGGTGTCTTTTTCCATCTCACCGGTCATGCACGGTCTACTTAATCCATCAGTATCGCGTATCCATGTCATCCAGATCGACGTCGTCTTCTGACTCTTCGCCATTTGTATGCTCTGCGCGACCGATATCGCTCCCGCTTAACAGCTTTTGCTGTTCAGGAGTCAAGTCCACGATAGTGGGTGCATAGTCGCCTAGCTCGTCGTCTGCATCTGCGCCGTTGACTTCCATCTCTACCCGCTCGCCGTCCTCCAACTCCAACATGCCGCGCTTCAGATACGAGCCCTCTGGTTGCCATCCAAACTCTTTCTGCATATAATCCTGCAGATCGTCCAGTTCGTCTACCAAATCGGCTTTCCATTTTCCGTCGAAGTCGTCGAGAGCTTTACGGAACTGACCGAAGAGCGGCTTCAAGAAGCCCCCACCTACGTCGTTCATATCGAACAAATCACCCTCCATGTCGGCACAATGACCAAGCTGTATCCTTAGACATTTCAAAAAGTCGAGGAACAGGTGGGATCGCTGTTTGACTGCCTGGCGACAAGTGAGTAAGAGTCGCAGAAGTCGTTTCCATTGTTCGAGACAGGAGTTGTTGTTGAGTGTCAAGACCATGAGGAAAGTAAACTGCAACTCGCCCAAAATCTCGTTTTCTCGACCCCGTAAGTCCCCTGCCTGGCAATGGTTGTCGATAAGATCACCGAGGAACCAGGATCGGTCCTGTGCAGCTTCTGTGCGTTCCCTTCCAGTCGCGCCTTCTCTCCAGGTCTTTTTGAGATCGATGGGTAGGAAGCGAAGCTCTTTCTCTGGATGTAGCATGCTATTGCTAGTCTCTAGGCCCGGTATGTCATCCAGGTCCTGTGTGGCAGAAGACGCGGATGTCAAGTTCCAGTGGTCGGGGTTCAGCCCGCATATCCTCGATAGCATGGTGGGTGTGACTTGTGATGTAAGCTTGCTCCAGTCTGTAGACTCCTCGGACCAGCCTTCTTCAGCTCCAGAATCACCCTCTTGTACACTTTGGCGATATGGCGTCAAGCCGTCTTTCCATATGCTTCCAAGATTTGCCTTGTGTCGCAACACTTCTGTCTGCGAAGTCTCGGCTACCAGATCTTCGGCACTCTGGTCCCACTTCTTGACGAATACTTGTGGCGAGCCTACACCAGGTGTGACATAGAACCATGCGCCATGTCTTACAGACAAGGTGCTGTCACTTGCAGTAAAGACGAAATGCAGGCCAGGCGGAACATTCTTGACACCCTGAAAACGCGGTGATGATGTAAAGGAGAGTAGGTCGATGCCAGCAAGTGCTTTTGGCGGCAGATTCAACAGTAGTACGCAGTTGTTGATTGTCGAAGGGTCCATGCTAGGGCGGAAGATTTCCTCGAACCAGGAATGTCGTAGAATTTTGAGGAGAGGTTTTTCGCAAAGCTCTACTCGAGCAGGTGAGAAATGGGGTATCATAAATTCCAGAAAGGGTAAGACGCAAAAATATTAATACACGTGAGCGCGGCAACCTAGCTCTGGGCCAGGGTCCAGTCGATGAATGGCGTGGGTCAACAAAGTACAGACGAAGAGAAAGCGAAGGGAAAGAAGAAGTTTGCGTCCAGGCGTCGCGCCCAGGGCTTAAGATTATGTTGTCGCATGAGTAGCTATCAGGTAACGTGTGGCCATCTGATGCCCTGTACCGGAAAAGAGCGCCCGATATCTCACCGAGCAGGGCGCCATACGTCATTGAGTTAGCATGAGGCTCGGCTCGGCATGACGATCTCCCCCGACTCCGCTTGTGGTGGAGGGAACTGTGTGATTGATGCGTGTTCCTTGACGAGAGGCTGCTGTGACAAGCATCTTGCTGTCTAGATGCGATCTGCGTGCACGACGTCTTGGCCGTCTGCCTCGTCTGCCCATCCGACCTGACCGACTACCAGTAGCCCTTACCGTGCAAGCGGATCTCTCAACAGACCCTGCATCACGCCGACGTTTTGGCTGCATTCGTCGGAGCTACCAAGCACCAACACGCGCACCAAGACAACGACGACAACGACAACGACCATGGACCGCCGCCGCGCTCCGGGGCTCTCCTCGCTCTCCTCACGCGGTCTACAGAACCACCACTACACGTCCCATGGCGCCACGCTCCGCACCCGCAATGCAGACTCGCTCTCCACCCAACTCTCCGTCTTCCAATCCCTCGTCCACAACTTCGCCGTCACACACTCCAAGGACATCCGCGCCAACCCCGCTTTCCGCGCCGAGTTCGCGCGCATGTGCTCGGCGCTGAACATTGACTTCCTCGCATCGTCGTATCACCGGGACAGCAAAGATGGCAAGGCGAGTGGGGGAGGTGGTGAGAGCATCTGGGCACAGCTGCTGGGTGGGAGTGTGAATGACTTCTACTTCAACCTGGGCGTCTTGATTGTCGAGGAGTGTCGGGCCACGAGATCGGAGAACGGCGGGCTGATAAGCGTCTCTGATCTCAAAGCACGCATATCCAAATCACAGCGCATCGGTGGAAGCATGCAAGTGAGCGATGACGACATCAAGCGCGCCGTAGACTCGCTCGCTCCGCTTGGTTCGTGCTTCTCCATCATGAAGATCGGACATAGAAGCTTGATAAGAAGCGTGCCCAAGGAGTTGAACACGGACCAAAGCACGGTGCTCGAAGCCATACAAGTTCTCGGCTACGTCACAGTATCCATGCTGCAGCTGAATCTCAACTGGGAGAGACCTCGGGCCCATGCTGTCGTCGAAGACCTCATGGCAGACAGTCTGGTATGGGTAGATACACAAGCTGGGGAGAATGAATACTGGAGTCCGGCCTTCCTGACTGCGGCCGCGGGAGATGTGACATTATGATACCCGGTGTTACCACCACCAACGACTTCGCAGACGGCCAGAGAGCTGGGTTTGGGAGCAAAACTCATCATTATATATACAGTCTATTGTACAACATTTTCATCACCACAGGAGTTCAGTGTTGCAGATCCTAGCCTCTTCACTGTCTCTCCACGCTCCCTTTGTATGGCTCAATTCAGGCAGCAGTCTACGGTGCCACCGCACACTCCATCTCCGAGCAGTATCCTCGTCGTCAAAATCCAGCACCCATCGATTGTACACGCGATTCATGACCAGTTGGTTCTGCTGACTCGGGCTATCTTCATCTACACCACCTAGCATGCTCTGGATCGCCGGATCATCATACGTCATCTCCGAATCAGAACTCGACTGATCAAACGTGCCGTATGCGCGCGGACGGCTCGACGAGACAGCCTTGGACGACACCTTAAGGTTGATCATGTCGCGGAGACGATGGATCGACGTTTGTGATTCGTTACGGAGAGGAAGAATCATGCCGTGCTTGTACGCGTCGCGAGAGAAGATCTTGAAAAGGTCCGAGGGTGTAGGCTCGTAACCTTCAATATGCATGAGTACCCTCCAAATTGGATTTCCCTTTGCGTCGACCGAGGGTGCGATGGGTTGGTAGCCGCCTCTCTCAACCAAGTTGCGTAGGGCAGGGTTGTAGGGCTGCATCAGAACGTTCAAGCTCATGGGGTGGCGTGTAGGTAAGAGGTTGTAGGATGAGATGGCGGCCGTGATGTCTTCGCCTTCTTCAATGAACCCCTTAGGTGGTGGAATGGCGGAGAAGATATTCGCAGGTTGATGGAGGGCGCTCAATTTGTGCAGCCGCGAAGCGTTCTTCTGGTACGCAAGAGCTGCTTCTGCGCTCTTGAAGAGGAGGTAGTAAAAGGGTAGACGCTCGAGACTCAAGGGGTCGCGACCAGGTACGACCTTGTACAAGTCATCGTCTCGATGCCAACCTTCAATGTGCTTGCCCTTTGGTATGATCCGACGGAAATCGGCTTCAGTCAACTCAGTGCTGCAATTTGTGAGCTGGAGAACAGTGACTTGCTCTCCTTGCTTATGCAAGGATTCAACCACTCGCTCTTTGAATGACTGAGTATGATTGGAGTTTTCTCGACGAACGACAGGCGTTGAGTCGGGGAGGTGGAGCTTTGGGTACCGGTCTCTTGGCTCAGACTGAGGTTGTGAAGTACTACTCGTTTCCGGGAAGAGCTCCTCAAGAAGCGATTGCTCACTCAATCCAGATGTATCGGGTGTTGGTTTGGAAGGCACATCGTCCGTAGTAGTTGTAGAACGCTCTAATCTCAGCCTTGAATCTGGCGGTACTTTGTCCTCAGTCCCCAAGGTCTCCTGAAATACCGTGCTCTTTCGGATACTATCCTCAGTGGTCGTGTTGATAGGGTTCGATGACTTCATCGAACGGGGCTGCGTATGAAGCCGACGCGTCAATCTCTCACTATCGCTCTTTTCCTCCAAGTTGTTTGACACGATGCTACTCTGAGCCCTGAGCGTGGTTTCTGTATGATCGCGATTAGGCTCAGCCCCTTCTGCGTGAACAAGGTCCCAGTTTCTGTAGCACGATCGTAGTAGAGTCCTAAGCTTGAGATCATTCTCTAGTTTTGCGACTTCATCTAACACACGCAGGCGATTGCGAACATGCCTGGCAACAGGGGCTACCGCAGGAGAACGCATTGCCTCTAACCGGGTAGCGGTCTTGCCTAATGTGACAACTGAATGACGCCAAGCTCGTTGACTATGCGGAAGAGCATCAGAACGAGACCTTGAGGAACGAGTCCCTGTATGCGCATGACGAGAGAAATCCCCACCCATGGCCAATGGTCTCCTCATTGATAGCGACTGCATCGACACAAATTGTTGCTCATTTCCCTCTAACGGTGCATGCTCCGTGGATGAAGTGTGATTTTCCTGGCGAGTCGAAGATGGTTGCCGATCCACCACGGTCTTAGCTTCCAGAGCGGCTTCGAGAGCTTTGACTTGCTCAAACAAGCCTTGAATCTGCTGTCGTATGATCGCAATGTCGTTGGTTTGAGGGCTTGTAGCAACGTCCTCGCTGATCGCTATTGGGGGTTGTTTCCGTTGGACTTTCTGTATGGTGGGTTGCTGCTCCCGTGTATTTTCACTCTTCTTGTGAGTGTCGGGAAAAGACGACACTTTTCTCAGAACGACTGGTTGATCTGATGACTTCTCTGAAGGAGTGTTTGACGTCCTCACTGGAAGGAAGTCTTGATCTCGACTCTCGGTGTTGTCTGCCTGTTTCCCGTGTGTACGTGCTTCCGAACGCAGTATCCTTCGCTGACGCTCTGCCGGCGATTCCACTATTCTTGCGATCTGCCCAGCCCCAATTTCCGAGGTTTGCTCTTCAGACAGGTCCTTTTTCGCTTCGCTTGAGTACGAGGTAGGAGTATCTTGTGGTTGCGGTTGCGAATCTGGCCGTGGTTCGGCAGATGATGTCTGAGAGTCCCATGGTGTAATTCTGCTCAAAGCTGAAGTCCACCAACTTTTCCTCTCTGTGTCGTGGCTGTTCGTAGTCGTGGTTTGCGGGGACTCATCGCCGACGGTCGAGGATTGTGCGTAGGTCCTCCTGTGGGCGCACCGGATCTGGTACGCGGTCCCTGAGGGATGACATGGCCGAAGATGTCCGGGAAGGCGCGGCGGTGGCATCAATTGTGCAGCTTCGTTACATTGCAAGCTGCCCTCTTACGAGCCCAATACTCAAAAGCTTCGGAACAAGGCCGCGCTAGCGTGTCCATTAGGCCTAGTGCCTCGGTTCGCTTAGTCACCCCAATACTCTCCACCACAGTGGGCAGCATGCAAAGATTCTGGAAGTGCTACGCTAGGAGACACTGGTGGAGCTGGATTCGGTCCACCTACTGCTCAGAGGCTTGAGCGTGAGAGACACTCACACAAACACGTGACGTGAGTCACACCAATATACCAAACCATCTCTGAGATTTTCATCACCTACCTTCGCCGCAGTAGGAAGTGATAATATGAGTCCAGCAACGTCCTACACTCTACGTCCGCTGGAGCGTAATCCGCCTAGCATACCCGGCAATGCGCTCGAGGGTGGCGCTTTCCGTGTGCATCTATCGCAAAAAGAATTAAAAGCGCTGGGACTTGTCAACGGTGACTGCATTCGACTAAGTACAGCTGCTGGTTTCAAAGGTCACGGAGTAGCTTGGCTAGCCTCTCAGACGAACCCTGGAAACAAGCCAATTGCCAAGGTGACTGACCTTCTGCGAGAGCAATACAATCTTTCTCTCAACGATCCTGTTTTCATCGAAAAGGTCGACTCCTGGAAGCCTCTCAAATCCATAGAGATCGATCTTGCGGATGCTCAAAATCAGATCGCCAAATTCAGCTCAAATGAACAACTTCTGTACTGGCTGCGACATACTTTAGGTAGGTCAACGGGTACTTCCTGACTAGCAGTTCTAACGTTCCCGTAGCAGTCGACTCCGACATTATTCTCCCAGGATGCAGCTTTCCAGTCCAGCAGAAAAGCTTCAAGCAGAAGAGCCACAAGATGCGCGTCACTGTGCAAAACATTGACCCGCATCCGACTGAAAAGCACGCAGTGTATTTCGATGAGCTCATCACTCAAGTCACCACCACTGGTGGCGTTCCCATTCAGCAAGCACCGAGAGCTCCTACACAAAACTTTCAAGTAAGGTTCGATGGGATTGGCGGCCTCTCTAGCCACTTTGCTACCATAAATAAACGCCTCTCTTATCTCACGAAAACCCTGCCTCATCAACGCGACCTACGCCTGTGTGGACCTACTTCTTTCCTACTACATGGCCCTGAGGGAACTGGCAAAAGTCTTCTGCTCGAGCGACTAGCGGAATGCCCATGGCAGGAAGTGTACCGCATAGATCCGGATACGCAACCAAAGGCACAAGCAAAGGCAATATCCGAAGCTTTTGAGGACGCTCGTGAAAACCAACCGAGCTTGATCCTCATGGACAATCTTGATAGGTTCCTCGACAAGGCTGATACACTTGTGAACAAACTGCGGACCGAACTAGCAAAGTTGGGTGGCAGCCAAGTAGTTGTCGCGGCAGCAGCACGCAGCATATACGACATTGATACTAGCCTTCGGTCACCGTCAGCTTTTAAGACAAAGCTCGAACTCTTTCCACCTAATGCTAAACAGAGAGAAGATATTCTAAGACAGATCTTGGGCACTACTAGCAGACTTGGTGACCTTGACTTCACGGCGCTAGCAGAACGCACCCATGGCTTCGTCGGGCGCGACATTCACGATTTATGTCTTCTCGCAAGAGACCAACGAGAACAGCAGATAGACGAGTCGATAAGCGAAGAGGAGAAAACCACATTTGGCGAGAAACTTGAGCAGACAGACTACGTGCGTCAAGAGGACTTTGATGCTGTATTTGGCGAGGTACAACCGACGGTATTGAAGGACAGCATTCTCGAAGTTCCAAAGGTCAGATGGACAGATATAGCTGGTTTGGATCACGTCCGCGCCGTGCTTGAAGCCATCACTATTCGTCCTTTCAAGGTGAGTTCCAACTACGCATATTCTCGCATGTCGCAATGCCTTGTATATGGTGTCCTGCGCTTTCATCAACATCTGCAATCTGTTCACCATACTAACAGCGTTTCTAGTATCCCGACCTCGACGTCAAATTTGGTGGACCTCAGTCTCGCAAAGGTGTCCTGCTCTACGGTCCACCTGGTTGCGCAAAGACTTTGATCGCGCAAGCCGTCGCAACAGAAAGCAAACAAAACTTTCTTGCAGTGAAAGGCTCCGAACTCATCAAGATGTACGTTGGAGAATCTGAGCGAGCTATTCGCGACGTGTTCCGCAGAGCACGCGCAGCGAAACCTTGCA
Organism: Alternaria postmessia; assembly: GCF_024291825.1. Taxonomy (NCBI): domain Eukaryota; kingdom Fungi; phylum Ascomycota; class Dothideomycetes; order Pleosporales; family Pleosporaceae; genus Alternaria; species Alternaria postmessia. Next base: position 297,732 of record NW_026260096.1, read on the forward strand.
TCATCTTCTTCGACGAAATCGACTCCATTGGTAAATCGCGTGAGAAGACGCAGGATAGCGGCCTGAACGTCGTTACAACGCTATTGAATGAAATGGATGGTATCGAGGCACTGAAAGATGTCTTCATCATTGGTGCTACCAATCGACCTGACATTCTCGACTCGGCGCTCATCCGTACTGGCCGTTTTGATGCGCATATTCACATCGGCCTCCCAACCGAGGAAGCGCGAAAGCAGATCCTGCAGATTCACACGCGAAAGAGGCCGCTCGCAGAAGACGTTGATCTAGACGTTGTTGCTAAGAGGACTGAAGGGAGCAGTGGAGCAGATCTCAGTGGGTTGTGCGCTGTTGCTATCGAGTTGGCGATTACAGAGTATACAGAGGATCCGAGCCGTGAGGCAAAAGTGCATATGCGGCACTTTGAGCAGGCGTTACAGCAGCACGTTCCACATACCATTGCAGCGGAAGCAGAACGGTATAAGAACTGGCGACCAGGCAAGTCGTTATCGGAGGACTAGATCGACAGTGTCATCGGTTTTACCTGACAATGCATTATCTACCCATATTGATCAGGCTATTTGGGCCAACGTATTTTGTCCAAATCGTACCCCAGAGGGCTTCGCAGTGTTTTGCTTCTATAGTATATCAATACAGGACACAGCTGATACTTTCGGGTTACATTATAACACAATCAAGCAAGGGTATTGTGAAACAGATCCGCGACGCCGTTCTCTCCTCTGCACCAAGATTCAAGGTTGGTTTTCTTCGCTCAACCAGCAAGCTCCGTCTCTTTAAAAATTGGTATGTTGATGTCGAACTCCTCATCACACTTTGCCACTCTGCCCAAGATACAGTTGACTTTCTTCCTTGTCTGCTCGCTCATGTCCGCCACATGCGTCAGCGCGATATGATTCATGAGTGTTTCCACTCCGCCATAAACCCCCGTTACCTTGTCCTGTGCCAGGCAAAGTACGCAGCCAAAGTTGTCGTCGTTCGAGGTAGGGTCTGATGCTTTCTTCTTGACGTGGGATTTAGCGAGAAATATCCATCGATAGCGTATTCCCGACATCGAGATCTTGACTCGCGGATCAACAATTTCGACAGTCTTGTTCTTCTTGGTGGGATGCGGTGCAGTGAAGACGTCGCCTGTGAACGTGCTGCAGATGTAGAAGTACCAAGTCAGTGTATGTCTTACATGCATTTCGTACAGTCACAACCTACCATGACTTGCAGCCCCAGATTTGTCTCGTATTATAGTAACCCAAGGGCTGGGTACGAACGCTGATGCCCTTCTTAGGGTCCTCTCTTACAGCCCAGGCACCTTTACAGAACCCCCAGTAATCGTTATCCTTATTCGGGCGCCCGTTCATCATTCTTTCTCCGCCTGCAGGTCCGCCCTGTATAGTATCGGATCTGATGCTGTTGCGCATACGGTGACCTGGAAGGATACCGATCGGAGCAGAGCTACTACTGTCGGTCGAAGCGACAGAGGGCGTGATGCTGGCGTGTCGAGGGCGGAAGACAGCTGTAGACCCTGGCACCGAAGAAGGAGAAGCTACAGTTGGGGGAACGTACGCAGTAGTTTGGCAATCGCTGTTACTGCGTAAACTAGATGTACCACGTTCTGTTGGAGGCGTCACGTAATACTGAGGATGCGTTGATTTACTAATGTCCACGGCGTCCTTTTCAATTGGCACACTGTATGGCTGTATTGGGTTATATTGTACTGGTGACATAGACTGCAGCGGAGGGGGAGAATCCTGGTGGGGCCATGGCATATGTGTTGGTGCACTCACGTCATTCTTGGGAGAACTAGTCGATGGCGCATTGGTTTGAGGACGTAAGGGTGCCAGTGGTGCGATAGGCGAGGGTGTATATCTGTCTTCTGCAGTTGCGTAGGGAGAGGTATACGGTGAGCTTTTATAGATCTCATCGTGTTGATCGTATGATGACACTGGAGGGCGGACATGGTCACCTTGCGATGAATTAGAGCTGTTGCGACCGAGAGAAACCGCATTCGACTGCGCTGAGCTAGAGGCATCTGACCATTGAGGATGCAGCGTTTGCGTTTGTGTCTGGGGGTACTGATTGTTTATCTGTGAGGATTGGTTAAGTAACGGGCCATGGGGACGTCGGGGTACGCTTCGGTCCTTCTCTTTCATTGCTTCGTCATAGAATTCTCTGTCATTGAGCATGGTCAGGGTATCGCGTCGGGCAGGATGACCTCCGCTATGCGCATGGCCTTCTGGTGGTCTTTGTTCGTTCTCAATACCCAGTCCTTGGTAAGAGCTTATTATATGTTGAATGTCTCTCAGAATAGATGCACGGTCTCCAGGGCGGAGTCCATCCAAAGCTAAACTGAAGTTTGGATCTGCAGTTTGTGCAGGTGTGTAGGCCGATCGAGAGCCGCTAGACGTATCTCTAGTAGTCTTGCTCCCGCAATAGTCGGCCAAAGTATATCCTGTATCTCCAGGATCCATGTGTGGTAAGAAGCTTGTGGTAGGATAACTGTCCGATAGCGAGTGGATCCTGCCGTAATCATGCGCTTGTGCGGTCCGCACGGATGCACCCGTATGATCTTCCCCAAGCGGCCACAATTGCCGCACCATAGGCCTTGCTATGTATATCCTCTGTTTCAATTCGTCCAATGTCGTTAACGTCTCTGTCCGTTTCGTGATCGAGGCTTCGTGTAAGACATGTAAATTGAGAGGCAAGACCCCGCTAGACATTAAAAGTAAGTATTGTGCTGATATGAGTCGTCGGACTACTTACTTTGTAGCAGCTTGCTGTAAGCTATTGATGATCTGAGCCTGTAGCATGAATCCTATATGGTAGAGGCGCTCTCGAGCGGTATCTGTGCGCAGACATCAGCTCTGAAATCTACCGGAAGAACTTCTATCATAAAACTCACCGTCTCCTACGCGAACATAGTCGCCTAACTCTCTCTGATCTTGTTTCCACCTTAGGTCAATCTGTTGCTCCCCTGCCAACAAAGAAGCTTGCAGTTGCTCTTCTTGCCATTCTTGTTGAGCTTGATCGCGGGCTTTGCGAGCGCGGCGTTTCTGCTTGACAAGTTTGAGCAGCTCTGATCCACCATGGAAGGCTGATACGACAGCAGAAACAGCTGCGACAATCTAGATAATAGTAAGTAATAGCCAAAAGGTGAGGTCGCGTGCCCAGTCCAGAAACTAGGGAGGGTATATACAGAGCTCCAGAATGATGTCTAGGACGCAAGATAGCAACTTACCTCAAGACCGGACATCCTGTAAACGCTTGTTTCTTGCTGCTACAGTCGCTGAACTTTGTGGATTGGCTAGACAGCGCATCCAGCTCGTATCAATACCATTGGCGCGTAGCCTCGGATCGGTATTGCTATATGTCGAATGAAAAAGAGCTAAGGTCCAACGGTTCTCAAGTTGGCGGTCCCAGTGGACTCTCGAAGATCAGGTTCACTAAGCCTGAGAGGACGTCCAGTCGTGTATGGTGGTAAGCCTTCTATGGTCCTTGCTTGATCCGCGCGAGGGCAAGCAGAGCTAGGTGTCGAGCCGTCGCGTGGGATTATCCTGTCTAGGGAAAAGACACTGACGCCGGAATAAAGTGAAATGATTGTAAAGCGATGAGGGAAGTTGCTTGGAAGGCTGGAGAGGGTTCCATGCCATTGGTACTCAGCCTCACTCGAGCCGGAACGGATGGCATGCGACCGCTGTATACATTAGGCTAAGCCCTTGGTGAGCCAACAGCAGGCGACAGCATTGCTTGACCGAGGTGCAGTGCTCACTGTGCTATCTGGGGAGGTCTCTCCAATAAAGGAACTGTGGCTGTAGCGCCAGGCGGGCTATGTGGTGTCGTCTAACCTGAAAGCGAATGGCATACGGTATCACGAAGCGGGAAAGACTTGGCCGGTGGCTTTCTTGCAATCACACTTTCGACTAGTACAGATAGATGTACTGTGCTGCCAGTAGGATTGCTTATCGTATCGGGGGAGGCTTGAAGTTTGCTAGCAAGGAGGTGGAGCTGGACGATAGCCCGCGCCCCTGGCAGTCGCCTAAAAGCCATCTTTGTATGGAACGAACATAATGCTGCGCATGAGCTCCAAGTCTCGGAGGCACAAGGCTGGAGCTTGATGATTCCTATTGAAGCTTGGTATGGATGGGTGCCAGGAGATGAGAATGCGCCTTCTCGCCTGTCGCGCAGTCGCGGGACATCGCGAGCGGGGTCGTTCGCGCCATAGCCACCACGCCGCCCATGTGCCCTACCGAGAGTCCGAGACGAGTTACAGCCATGATCTGTGTATAGCGAAGCTTGTCTCTCAACCTGATGCACTGGACACCGAAACGTACCCATAAGCAGTCCATCTCCGTAAATATGAAAAATATTTCCAGACAGAGGCATGCAACTCATCCGTGGGGTTCACCGGTCGGTCCCATCCCAGGAATTCGGATTTCGATTGCACAGCCTTAGGCAGTAGCCTGGAGCTCACAAGCTGCAGTAAGCGACGCAGTAGCAATGAACGTATTGGTGTAAGTCACAAAGTATCATTCAGAAGCCTGGAGGCCTTTCAGTGGTATACCATTTTCCGCCTAACACCATTCTTTCCCATCTAACTCCTTCAAACCGACCAGCAGTACGTTTTGGATCATTCCTATCCCTATATATATGCACATAAGGAAGCCCAAGGATCTCCTAGAGAATGCAACCAGAACGACCCCCGCTTACAAGAAACACACCGCATGAATCAAAATGACAGGCGAGTGCATGTGCAACTCGAGCTGTGTCAGCGCGCAACGCCAGAGGAACACCAAGTCCTGATCGCTGGAAACGCGATTCAACGTCGACGGACATAGAAAAAAAAAATCGGGTTAAAGAAGAGTTTTAGAAGCGAAGAAAGACAAGAAGTCTAGGCATCCTCAAGTTGCACTCTTTGGCTCTTTCGGTTCCTGACTTCCACCATCGTAGGGGTCAGAGCCAATCGATCCACAACACGATCCTCATGCGGGCTTGTCATGGTACGAACCACAGCTCTTGGGCTGTTTGCTCTGCTGACAGATACACTCCTCGCAACGCCGACCATGGCCTTCGCCGTAGCGACTTCTTCCGTCCTTCCTTCCCTTCTTCTCGCTTGAATCTCTGCACGCTTCTCACCAAGTCTGCTGGCCGAATGTGGCGGAGTTGACAAACTTTGCAATCGTTGTAGAGGCGAAGGTGCGTCGAGGGGAGCTGAAGCCGGGTGTGATGAGAGCGCACTGAGTTTTGTGACTCTTGGCTGCTTCTGCGAAGGAGAGCGGGAGAGTGGGGAATCTGACACACTGTTGACCATAAGGTTCTCGCTTCTTGCAGTCTTGCCAGGCTTGGAGCAAATCTCCCACTCGGGCTCTCGCTCATCGAGGCGTAACTTGATGGGTTTGGAATGACCAGGTGATGCCTGAGCAACTATAATCGTGATTGATTCGGCCTCAGATTCGAAGCTGCGGATCGAAGTAGGGGTCAATGATGGCTTCAGGTACGGAGATGCGGCAGGCTTCAGTTTTGTAGAATCAATATGTACCGTTGGAGTCTCTGCATTTTGGGCGAAGGTTTGCTGAAGTGGAGACTTCGTAGGCATTGTTTTAGATCGCTTGAGATCCTTCCTGCTGCGGTTCATGATCGATCCGGAAAGAGGTGATGGTGCGCGATTTGAGTTGGTGGAAGGGAACAGCGAGAGTCGGGGTGAACCAGACACTGGAGTGGGCGATGTTACACTGCGGTGAAGGCTGTAATCTACAGGACTTTCGTCGTTTTCATTGCCCTGCTGTGCTATTAGCTGAGATCCAACGTAGCTCAAGCTGTGAGTACACACCTTTGCGGACAGCTCCTGCAGTGGCTTGACCCTCTCAGCATTGCCTTGTCGCCGTGCCAAGAGCGATGACCGGCTCGGGTCTGACTGCAAAAGATTTCCGAACATAACACTGTATCTCTCCATCGTTATGTCTGGAAGACTGACATCAAGAAGAGGCCCCCCGTCGTCTACAGACGTGGTGGGACCTGTTTTCGACACTTCAACCTTTGGCACAGGTGGGGGGGCGTCGCCTAAAATGTCTCGTGCTCCTAGATCCGGTGTTGTAAAAGCTCGTTGCATGGACTTTTTAGGTCCATGTGATGGGACACTTCCGAGCGTTAATGCCCGTTCCCTGGTCGCAGACGTCTCTGGTGGCGATTGAGGCGGAACAAACTCCCCAGGTGACCACTTGCGTGATGCTCGGATGTTGGGTCGATAGGTAGGTGGGGACACACTTCGCAGTTTCTCCCTCTCCTTTTCCTCCGGTTGAGATGCCTGAGGTGCCTGAGGTTCGAGTACTTCGTCATCATGGTGGCTGTCTGCTCGAGGTGCTGCAGCAACGGTCTGCGCCAGCTGATAGAATGAGGGCTTTTCCACTGGAGGTGGAGGCGCTTTACGGAATAACGACTTCCATCGACTGAGTTTAGATTTTGGTGCTTCCGGGCGGCTGGCCAAGGAAACTGAGGAATCGTTGGGTTGGCTTAACATCGCCATTGAAGAATCGGGAAACTTGGGATCTACTGTTGATATCGCCACCTGAGATGCCGCTTTCCAGTGTGAGCTTGAGGTAGGCGAACCAAGAGCGATTCCAATGACTCCCTGCTCTTTCGTGGCGTCCGGGCTGTAGAGTACAGTTGTGGAAGTGGTAGGTGATTGAAAGGAGTGGATATGATCCTGAGAATAGATCGATGCTACAGGATTTGTTTTCTTATGGAACATGGGTAGACGCTCTCCAGGTCCGCCTGACGTGCTTGGTCGCTTTGCCGTATCCGGAACTCCTAGATTTCCTTCAGTCCTCGAATCAGAAGTTGTTCCCTTGTATTTGTCAAAGTCTGTTTGAGGACCCTTAACGGGCGGCATTGAGTCCCCATTGTCTTGCTCCGTGGCCTCCCTGCGATTGTTTCTCAGAAACCTCAGCGATTTCGACCTTGTAAGCATCCCGGGCATCTTGGGTTTCAAGTTCGTTAGAGTATCGGAAAGTAAATTGAGGTTGAAGGAAAGACTAGAAGATATGAGCGCAGACGTAAAGGAATGGACGGCTCTATTGAGCCAGAAAGATAGAACAGGCCGCGACACAGTCGTGGGAAGGTTGAAAGAAGAAGAGACTCAAAGAACGGCGGGATTTGCGCAAGTATCACCACCGGTCCGCCAGGAAACGAACCTGGCGCCTCCACACTTCGCTGTCATCATACCAGCGGCAATCATCAATCCACTTTCGCGCGTCTGAGAGAAATTGCAGCGTCGAGAACCCGTCACGAGACCAGGGTCAGGGCAATGCACATTGTGTGAGACGGGCGAATTCGATTGGCTCCCCGGCTTGTCGCGCCAACATTACCCATGGCCGTTGACAGGATTACCTCGTAAGTGTCTTTGCAGGGTGACGATGCCGGGGGAACAAGCGACAAATGCTGCAGGGCTAAGAAGTTGTGGATAAGCACAAGCCTGGTTTCAAGATGACGCTGGGCCGAGGAGCAATTTCGCGATCCGCCGCCAAGACGATCTGACCGACATCACTGGCTGTGGTAAGATTGTCAAGCAGTCAAGGCTGCCCACAACTCAATGTGCTACGAGACGAGAGAGCTCAGATCTATTCTTGCGATACGAGAGCTGAGAGACACAAGTATAACAGCAAGTATGGCGGCACTTGGTTGCGCTGAAGCAGCAAGTGCTCGCCCGCCTATGATCGACGGGAAATGAGGCCCCAACACACCATGGATAACGGCGCGACGTTTCGGAAATACCCAGAGATTGCGCGCGAGGTCTCGCCGCCTTCCTAATCAGAGGCAGGCATGTATACGCGCGACGGAAGATTGAAACGAGACCTAATGGCCTGGCCTCAGGCACTTACGCGATGTTGTGTAGGCGGCTAATTCGCCGTACATGCAAAACGCATCCCACCTGTGTATGCTCAATCCAGAGGATATGCCGAAGGCGAGTATAAGCATCTTGCTTGCCATAACCCCACAGCCTGCTCGCGGAGCGTGCCGATACGCTGCTTCGCAAGCTCACCATGCAACTAATCGAACGACTGTTCTCGAACATCTCAAGCACAACTTGATGCTGGCCGTCGCACTATGTTCAAGTGCACACGAAGACGCGTGTCAAATGCAAAATCCTGCGAGGTATATTAGCGACCAATATACTAGCCTGGACAGCCTTCCAATGTTGAGAGAAGCGACCCTCTTCTTTGAAGAAATCCGTCTCAGGCTGGCATCGCGAACCTGATATCCTGATCAGCAATATCTCTTCTCGTCATCCTGAACACCGTGTGGCAGCATATGCGAAGCTCAGAACGGACTCGAGGTCACATTCAGCTCTTCCTGTTGGTCGCTTTCTTCTTTCTTATGTACTGCACAACACGCGTGCTCGTTTCTTCTCATTTCCTTGCTTCGCCCGAGCCGCTCATAACGATTTTGTGCTGTGTATCGTGTGGTTATGGTCGCACTCTGCAAGGAGTGTCGCAGGCGCTACGTCTGCGGTTTGTTCGAGTAGGGTACGGTGGTGCGGGAAAGCAGGGGTTAACGGAACGCTTGCTGTTCAGAATGTAGTAGCACAGGTGGGTCATTCGTCCAAACTAGTTCTACCTATTTTCCTACGTATAGCTAGATTGATCAGCGAGGTTCTGCAATACTTATCAACATATCGTCCAGAGTCGGCGAAGGTGTTCACTAATCGAGAAGCTCAGAAAGCGTCCGTGCGGGATTGGGAGAGAACGGCGGAGACTCCGAAGAGGACCCTAAGAGAATGTGTTCAGTAATCTTTTCGAAGTTTGCATGCATCTCGCGGCTTGTGGGAAGGTTACGCCCAAGCAACATGCAATGTGAGAAACTTTAGCACTCTGTGTTGTTTCGATCATAACTTGGCCTGATAGCTGAGTTGACGCGTTGTTACAATTTGCCTCTCAACCGATGGGAGGGTAGGTACCGGTGAGCCTTCCAGCAACCGCATGCCTCGATTGTATGCTGGCCATAAAACACATAGCGAACGACGATCAAGAGTGTGGAGAGAAGAACGGCGGGGACACCTTCGCCCGGTCGGCCACGAGTCTTGCCGAAAGTCTAACGACAGACCGGCAAGACCGCTAATCGGGCTTCTTTTGTGACTCTTGGTCCTAGAAACAACCAGACTTTTCAGTTCAGATTCTAATTGCCAATCTTCGGACGAGATCCGCGATGTATTGACAGCGGCGTCTACCGTTGTCGTCTTCCAAAGCAGATATATAAGGTTAACACCACGTTCAGGTTCATCTCTTGAATATACCACTCAACTACCAGTACCTATCAACAACCAATCTATCCACTCAGTCATTGTTCTTCAAGAATCCTAAAAGACCTCACGATACACCACTCCACACAACTTACTAGCTACCACCAAAGCATCCCTTTCTTTCCCTCTTTCTTCTCCAAATAAGACGCTACAGTACATCCGAATATCGTATCCATCGACCACAACATTCTGAACATGCATTTCAATCCCGAGAAAGAGATACCAGATCTGTCGGGAAAGAGAATTATCGTGACGGGCGGCAGCAGTGGTCTCGGCAAAGAGAGCGTCCTCCAACTCGTCAAGCACAACCCAGATAAAGTGTATCTCGCAGCCCGAACAAGCAAGCGAGGCAATGCAGCAATCGAGGAGATTGAGAAATCAGTCCCCTCAGCAAAGGGAAAGATGCACTACCTTGAGCTGGACATGGCATCTTTCGCGTCCGTCAAGCAAGCCGCCGATCGCATCCTGTCCGAGAACAACCGAATCGACATCCTTATGAACAACGCCGGAACAAGTGCCAACCCTGCAGGTCTAACCAGCGATGGCTACGAGATCCAATTCGGCAGCAACTACATGGGACCAACCCTCTTCACCAAGCTTCTCCTTCCACTGCTTCAGCAAACCGCCGAGCAACCAAACAGCGACGTCCGCATCATCAACCTCAGCTCTGAACTCTTCAAACAAGCACCTAAAGAGGGAATCTCGTTCCCCACGCTCACGACACCCGCTGAAGAGATAAGCACCGTAGCTCGCTACGGTCAATCAAAGCTAGCAAACTACTACTTCAGCAAGCTTTGCTCCCAGAAATATCCCAACATCACATCAATCGCTCTACATCCGGGTGTCGTCAACACGGGTATCTGGGACCACTTCAAGGAAAGGAGGCCTGTGCTAGGAGCGGTGCTTTCTGTCTTGTCTGGTCCTTTTATGACTAGTGTCCCCGACGGTGCGAAGATGCAGTTGTGGTCCAGTACCGCACCGAAGAACCAGGTTAAAAATGGTGCGTTCTATACCCCAGCGGGGAATGGTAAGGAATACACGCAAGCGATACTGAAGAACGATAAACTTGCGAATGAGCTATGGGAATGGACTGAGAAGGAGTTTGCTAAGCATGGGTATTAGTTGCAATCTTTGTTTAACCGTCTGAGCAAGATTCATTCATTTAGCGCGTCTTGAGATACCGACTTGTACTTGTATAGAGGGATGGCGATTATTGTTTGTCATTTAGTGAAACGCCAACGCCATGTTTATAGAGTAATAATAACGGAACAATATTGCTGCTGAATATCAGAGTGAAACGAATTGATTTAGTACCTAGAAACGGTAGCGACCACACACACGTGAAGCGTCCCAAACATCTCACGGAGCAACGTCATACTGCACCCAGAGACTTGAAACAAACCCTGCACCAAAGACGTGTTTATAAAAAAAGACATGCATCTATACAGATGCTAAATTCGCTCACTGTCAAAAACCTATCAAACGCCGCTGATGTGAGATTTGAAAATTCATAACCAAAAAACTAAATACCATACGTCACAGCTTACACTCAAGCCTGCGCCTGCTGACCCGCCCTGCCCAAGTCCACGCTCTTATGATATTTCTTACATGGCAAGTTCTGATGTGAGTCTTCCTCATCGTCCTCAATGTCAAACATACGCTTCAGCTCCTTGCACGCTACCATATATTGCTGTCGAGCACCGGGGCTCTCCCTGAGAGGGTTAGGGGCCTTGTCCCAGCCATGCGGCACACCAGGCACACAGTGATAATGTACGCGCTTTCCAAGATCCTTTTGTAGACGGTCACGGAATCGTTCACCTTCAGCGAGAAGCATGTCCCATTCACAGCAGAAGAGGACGATGTCGTCAGGAAGGGCCTCGAGCATGTGCTTTGGCGCCATGCCGGGGCTGAGCCATGGGTGTGCAAGATCGAGCGAGGGTGGCTGGAGGTATGAATCATCGAAGAGATCGGTAAAGACAGCGGGAAGGTTCTGGTCAACCCTTGAGCAGGTCTCTCGACGCTGCGCGCGCGTTTGTGTGTAATCGGTAGGTGGATAGAAGGATACTATGCCTCTTATCTTGAGAACAGTGTTGGACGCTTCTGTCATGACTGACACTCCCGAAGTGTCTTTATAGGAGGATACGAGTGATAGCGAGGACGCACCTGTCTGGCGGAGCATAGCAATACGATCAAGGCGAGACTTCTGGCGCACGAGCGGGACACGAGAGCCGTTGGGTGTGAGGTTCTGGCCGAAGGCGGGAGGAGGCTGGAGGCCAGCATTGGGAACGTTACCAGCGCGGTTATCGATGATCTTGGCGCCAGACGTAGTTCGATCGAAGAGCTCGCCCTGCAGACACAGGGGAACGGTAAAGCTCATGTTTCCTCCCGAGGAGAAGCCCGATATAGCGAAGCGATCGGCATCGAGCATCAATTCGTCGGCATGTTGTGCCAGCCAGAGCACCGCGTCGGCACCATCCTCGACGGCTGTAGGGAACGGGTTCTCTGGCGCAAGACGATAATCGACGCTGACGACGACGGCTCCGACCTCGTCGACGACAACTCCACACCAGCGCGCATCGTCGTGCGCGGTGCCCAGAACGAAACCGCCTCCGTGGAAGTTGATAACAACAGAGTATCTCTTAGTACCCTTCAGCTTCTTATGCTTCTTGTATTCCTTGGGCACGTAGAAATTGAGGCGAAATTTGCCTTTCAAGGGCGAGACGGTAGCATCGATGTCTCTATGGAAGGCAGGCTTGGGTGGTCGTGGTCGGGCGAGACGATGCAGCATCATACCGATGCCCATAAGGACGCGCCAGAACTGCGCCTGGACGTGGAGCATCCATCGTGGCCGGCTGGTCTTGGACTGTGGTGGTGGGTTGTCGACTGATACCGTCATGTTGACTGTTGATGGGGACGTTGGTCGGATCACCCTAAGCGGCGCGCGCCCATCAACGAGGCCGCGGGCGATAAAAGAGTCGAAAGGGGGGCTGTGCTTGTGGCAAGCCGCGTGCGCAGGGACAGATGAGTGATGTCTAGTGTCCCGATGGTGTGGACCTAGAATTACAGCAATAGCTTGCAGTCGGGCGTGTCAAGTCTGGAGTTGTGTGGGCTCCGTCGCAAGCGTTGGGATTCTAGAATTGTGAGACCTGAGGCGCGCATTGGTCTCCGATAGGCGATGACGTATGCTAATCAGCCGCTGGCCAAGCAACACCCCATGTATGCGCCGTCGCGCTTTCACCAACTTGGACAAGCACACATTCAACATACATCGCTCGAGATCGGTTTGAACGACATGAATTCATGTCGCTCCTAGTGATATCATTATCGACTACTGTGTGTGTGTATGTGCAGCTACAGGGTGGAACCCACAGAACACAAGGGGTACAGGCCACGACCCCAAACTAAAAGCAAGCAAGCCGAGACGGGTATATGGCTGCTCAAGTCCTCAGAAAAGCGCCAGACGCTCGCCTATTGATGCTGCCAACGACCATAATGCGAATGTAAACAAGTATGAGAGAACCGTTGGCCAAGTTGAAATCAGATGTCAAAGAACGCCAGAAAGCTGTGTGTATGCAAAACATGTGAAGAAGAATCGATGGGAACGAGGGCAGGCCAAGAGGGCAATCGACGCAATCATGCATCGACAAACTCGTACTCGTCATCTTCAGGAGCCACATGTCGCTTGGGCCGTGGCGTCTCATCGTACAAGTCAAGCACCTCATACTCGTTCTTTACCAGCTTCTCCGTCTCCTTGGTCTCAAAGCGCTGGACGGCTTTCTCGAGAGCGTGGTTCAGGATCTGGCTGCCATGGCTGGGACCCCGATGGGCGTCGAACGAGTAGGCGATGTCGGCATCTGGAGCAGGTGCAGCGGACGGGTGCTCAACGTCCTCGTCAGCGGACGACTCGTCACTAGCGGAAGCCATGTCCTTGTTGAAAGCGGTGCGCGCCTTCATGGGGCCGTGGGACGATGCCCTGCATACGTTAGTTCTCCGATGATCCCTCTTGACGGGGTCGAGAGGCGACTTACTTGACGTGAGGGTACAGCTTAGCAGGACGCGGCTTGCCGTCTTCCTCCCGCCGTCCAGGGCCGAACGACTGTCCATGCGCCCACTTCGCCCTGCTGTTCTTGTCGCGGTTGAACTCCTTGGCATCGCTGCGGAGGTCGCCCGTGAAGGTCTGGGAAGTCGACATGGCGGTGTTGCGGCTTGGTTTGGTGGTCGAGGCTCTGGTGTATATTGTGACTGGCTGGTAGGGTGCAAACGGAGAGTGTGTATTGGAGCTAGCAGGTAGATTAGGTGTAATGGAGGGAGTAAACAGTGAGAAGTGATAGGCACGACAGGTATGGCAAGGTAATATGCTCGGGAAAGAGGGAGGCGCGGCGGATGACTAGCAGCTGTCTTATGAATGACTCTAAGAAGTGACTCAGGATGATGAGGTCTGATCGGGCGAGGCGAGTGGCTATGCAGGCTCTCTTATGGTAGATTACGGATTACGGCTCGTGTCCGGGCCAGGCAGTTGTTTACTTGCGCCGTCCCTATGTCGTCAAGGGCGTAGGCACCATCCCCGCCTTTGTCGTGGTTCCTGATAAGGGGAGATGTGGGAGCTCATGACCCAGCTTCTAGCTTCCGACTCGCCGAGGTCCATTTCCCGCTTTAGCCCGAAGCGCATCCGGTTTGACGCTGTTGCCCGTGATGCCATCATGGCGGTTTCAGACGGCTTGGGTGGCCAACGTGGGCGAGCTGGAGGCTGCCGTGTTCCTGGTTGGTGTCCAAGGACATGCGTGAAGCTCCCAGCTCTCAAGCTCTCAAGCGCCCCAAGCTGTGCTCCAGCTTCCGATCGCCGACCCCACATGGATCCTCCACACCCCAGACAGCAACAGTCACGGCATGCATCCCAACAATCGCAGCTTATTACATGACGCCCTTTACCACGCAGCCTTGATAAGATCCCGGACTCGGCCGCCGTGGCCGTGCACTCATTGCTAGCTTGTAACGTTAACCTGTCGTAATTGTCATGGTTGACCAAGACAGCCATTCCCAGTGCATCCTCAGGCGTATGCTTCAGCTATGTATGGTACGCGGCCTCCTCCTCATCCTCCTCGTCGCTACTTTCGACTAGACCAGCCTCGCTGGGAAGGACATCAGGAAACCAGCCGTATCTCCCAAGATCCACTGTATACTGCCCCATAGCATCCTGGCTGACCTCGACTCCTTCCCTGCGCAGCGCATCTGCTTGCTGAGCCGCTGCGCTCGGTCCTCTTTGTTCCAGTCAGCAATCGAACAGCAGCCAACAAAGCCTTGTTATGGCAACAGGAGGCGCTGACCTCGGACTGATGCCGCCTTTGGCGTTGATCACGCGCTGCCAAGGCACGTTGCGGCTATGGAACGTTGGACTCTTCTTGCTGCTATCGGTCGATGGCGAAGGCAGGTTCTTGAGACACACTCCGACTTGTCTTTGACGTCATGCGTTAGTGATATTGCGACATGATGGCAACGTCTTTTTCCATGTGTTACCTTGGACATTCGGCTACGATGAAAAGAAACATGTCAGCAAGTAGTCCTCGTCATCTGGTAATACAACGCACGCTTCCCTACTAGTCTTGCAATATGACCATAGCTAGTGACCTTGCCGGAAGGCACCTCTTGAATCGCCTCGTATACTGCCGTGTACCATAGCCAGACTTCTTCTGAGCGCTCTCCTGGTGCCATGGTGATTCGAGGTGTAGAAGTGACTGAGACCAGCTGCAAAGAGTCGAGCGGGATCTACATCTGCAGCACGCGACAACACGAGAGCACGTGATGCGGAACAGCTGCGCGCGCCAAGCTCTCAACTTTCCGTACCGAGCTTCGCGAGTGAACGTTTGCAACAACACTCGACCAACGCGCTTTGAACATGTCTGGACTCGCCGATTATCTGGCCAAGAATTATCTCACAGCAGACTCGGAAAAGAAGTCCAAGAAGCGCAAGAGGAAGAACAAGGATGCCGGACTCATCATTGACGACGACGACAGTCTGGGCTGGAAAGACAAGGCAGACGACGACGACGAGGATGCGCCAATGATAGGTATGGACATTGTAATCTCTGCACGTTGCGCAAACTTGGCTCTAACAAATTACGCTACAGTCGGTGGAGGCACACTCAAAAAGTCCAAGAAGAAGTCCAAAGGCACCAGTGCCGCAACATGGACAGCAGTGGGTGTCGCCGCGCCCTCCCACGCCGAACAACTCGCAGCCGATGCAGCTGCCGCCGACGCCATTATAGCAGGGACCGCCGCCGATCGCCAAAAAGCTGCTGAAGCCGAGGATGAAGCACCAGAGATGGTAGACACAGACGGCGTCATGAGGATGGAGTCTGGCGCAAAGGCAGGACTGCAAAGCGCCGCTGAGGTCGCGGCAGCAACGAAGAGAAAACAAGACGAGGACAAGCGCAAGGCCGAGGAGGTCGCAAAGGAATTGGGGAGCGCCGCGCAAGAAACTATTTACCGAGACGCCAGTGGTCGCATAATCAACGTCGCAATGAAGCGCGCAGAAGCGCGCAAAAAAGCCGAAGAAGAGGAGCGCATAAAGCGGGAAAAGGAGAAGGCAGCTCGCGGAGATGTACAGAACGCAGCGGCCGAGCGCAGGAAACAACAGTTACAGGATGCAAAGACAATGACCATTGCGCGGTATGCAGATGATGCAGAACTCAACGACGAGCTGAAAGAACGGGGGCACTGGAACGACCCGGCTTCAGGCTTTCTGCGCAAGAAAAAGGCTGGACGTAGTATTACCGGCAAGCCTCTGTACCAAGGACCATTCCAACCAAACCGGTACAACATCCGTCCAGGGCATCGGTGGGATGGCATCGATCGGGGAAATGGGTTCGAGAAGCAGTGGTTTGATTCGAGAAACCGCAAAGCAAATATCGAGAAGCTGGAGTACCAATGGCAGATGGACGAGTAGGCTTCTGGACCTGTTCTTAGCAAGCTCTCCAGAGCTCTTGTAGGGACATGACATGGATATTATTTGCATAGCGAGGCGTTCGGATTTATTACATATAAGACGCTGCAGGATATAGATCTATCGTCGTTTTCATGTTAGACCCTGTTACAGTCCATTGGTATCTTGTGAATCGTAAAGTGATGTTGAGTGTGCGAGTCAGTCCACGCCCTCACATGACGTCGCGACGACTTTTTGTCCCGCTCGTAAGTTCCGACATCCCACTCGCGACAACGCGCCGGTGATGCGTTCCACCCTCCATGTCCCTCTCCAAGCATGCGAAGACATACTTGGTGAATTACTCGAAATATAAACACCTCAATGCGTTCAACTCGTTCGTCGAACCGGCCGTCCTCACACGCAACGATGCCACCAGATCGAGTGTTGTCGGCGAACAAACCGCCTACAGCGTCACCGACAAGCCAATCGCGATAAAAGACAACATCTGCACGAAGCAATTGAAGACTACTGCCTCGTCTGGAATCCTCAAAGACTTTACCAGCCCATACGATGCGACAGTGGTGAAGCTGCTCCAGGATGAGGGTGCTGTGGTGGTTGGCAAGACGAACATGGACGAATTCGGCATGGGATCGCACTCGACACATTCGCATTTCGGACCGGTGAAGATGCAGAGATATGACGGAGAGGAAGCAAGTGTTGGAGGAAGCTCAGGCGGAAGTGCGCTCGCTGTCGCGACTTCGCAATGTTGGGCGTAAGTGTTTTATAGCCGACGATGATGGATTACGTGCTGAGACAATTAGTGCACTAGGTACCGATACTGGAGGCTCGGTACGGCTTCCTGCTGCGTACACGAGTGTCATTGGATTCAAGCCAAGCTACGGATTGATATCGAGATGGGGGGTGATTGCTTATGCCAACTCTCTTGATACTGTTGGAATATTTGGTAGGAACGTTGCGGGTGTGAAGCATATTTTCGGTGAGTTGATCGAGTTGCAAGCTGCCAAATCCATATTCCTGACCAAACACAGACAAGCTCAACATCCACGATGCGCGTGACCCGACTTCGGTTTCCAATACCACCCGTGCGAAATTCCGTGCAGAAAGCCGACCAACTTCACTGAGGATAGGCGTCCCTCTCGATTACAACATTGACACACTGCAACCCGCTGTCCGGAAAGCCTGGCTCCTTCGACTCAGGCACTTGTGGGATCGTGGTCATACTTTGCATCCTGTCCGGCTGCCAACAACACAGCAAGCGCTATCAGCTTACTACGTCCTTGCACCAGCCGAGGCATCTAGCAATCTTGCAAAGTATGATGGAGTACGTTTCGGAAGTAGAGCACCAGGCATCGATGGAACACCAGACAGTGTCCTTTTTGCTAAGACTCGAGGTCAAGGTTTCGGTCCTGAAGTTCAGCGACGCATATTGCTTGGGGCTTTCTCACTCAGCGCTCAGGCCATGGACAACTATTTCATACAAGCGCAAAAGGTTCGCAGACTTGTACAGCAAGACTTTAACCGAGTGTTTGCGTTACCAAACCCACTATTCGATTCCGAGGTACCTTTGTCAAAAACTGAGGGTGTGGACGTGATTATATGCCCTACGGCACCATCAACGGCGCCGTCATTGGCTGAAGTCAAGACACAGGACCCGTTGCACTCTTATATGAACGATGTCTTCACCGTTCCAGCTAGTCTTGCCGGACTACCAGCAATCACGCTTCCGACAGCCGCACCCTACAACGAGGAAAAGTCAGAGAATTCAAAATCTCCTGACCCTTTCTTCAACACCATAGGACTGCAAATCATTGGCCAGTATGGAGACGACCAACTCGTTCTCGATACTGCCAAAATACTAGAGGAAATCACATCTACTCCGCAGAACCGTACCGGGCCTGAAGTGGATGCGTGGGGCAGCGGGGCCAAGTCGGATACATAAAAAGAACAAGCTGAGTAGCTTATGAATAAGTTCGTAAAGGTGCTAGAGCCATGCCGTCTTGCTGTTGCTGCCCTATGCAAAACGGGTCTGACAGCGTTTGTAAATACTTTTGTTGGTGAAAAATATCCACTCGCTGCTGAGAGGAAATGCTTCGACACAGCTTCTGATATCCGAGAGACACAAGGTGGCAGATTGAGTAGTGACCCTATAGTCTGATGATTGAATGGATCCATGTGCTGCCAAAGGGTTGAAAGAGTCAGCAGAGTGCATGTAAATTGTCATTACGCTTGTACATGTAAATCTTGTCGTCCGATGCAACAGCAAGTTTGTGTCGAAGTATCCAATGATTATGGCCGAGGCAGCTGCTACACTTCAGGAGAGTCTTTGAATGTCGATCTTCAACTGCACTTGTACTCAACGTTATCACAATATCGTTTCATTTATACGAGCATCGCTTCCACTAGATAACAGACTGTAGTAGGGGCAACCAGGGCAACCAGTCACACATGACTGATCCACTTGGACTATTGGGAAATGATGGCTGCTTTCTATGAACTACTAATGCAGCAGTGTGCTCAAGTGTGGGGATAAGATGTGTACATCTTGCCATGTACCTAGGTACCGCGGTAACCGCCGTCCACTTATGTGTCAAAGACATCCGGACTAGATCTCTTGCTGGGAGTATCTGTTCGCTTAGACGCTGCTTCACTTACGTGGACGATACATCTCATGATGTACTATGCCACATGCCGTTTTATCAGGGTTACCTAGGCATGTCCCCACGAAAACTACGAGGCTCCTCCCCACGTGTTGCCCACTAGCTGCATCATAGCTCGAGTGACGGACCGTCGCGATTGGCTTTTCGGTTGAGCGCTATGCATCATCATCCGATCACGCGCTTGAATTTAGTGTAAGATCTAGATTTGTAGCTGGTACGTCACATCAAATGCATTCACAAGACTTAGGAGCCGAAGATTCTAACGGTAGAAAATGTAGTTCGGGTTTCAAGATTTGAGTTATGTGCACTATAACGAAGGTTCTGGAGGGTATGTACTACAAGCTGGCACTGCCAAAGAGCGGGGAATACACCTGGGCAATATGCAGTGTAACCACCCGATTACCACGCAGCCAGTAGACGGTTGAGACGTAAGCACTCAATTAGAAGTCACTAAGCTTATCCCACGTTGACGGTGCCGTGCCCGTGCCGTTCCCTAAGGTCCAAGGCACCAGGCCAACGGGTCCTGTGAGCGATCTGCAGCATGTCTTACATGTGCAGGACGTCAACTCATACGCTAGAACATGGTAAGGAAGTGAATTCCGAGGTTGTTCTCCATGTTAGTGGTCAGATCGCAACTTGGAGTGAAGCAAAGGTACAGTGGAGCTCACTATGGTGATGCGGCTGCAGCGGCAGATAGTGCCATGCCCAATACCATCGATGGATGCTCGTATCAGCCTGACGCTGTGAGAAAGCGTCCTTGCAACCGGCCCGATCAAGTATACCGGTAGATGCGGGAATTGTGCGAGAGGCCGCCTGAAGCGGTAACTCTCAACATCCAACACACCCAGTGTGGTGAGCCATGCCACCCTTCGCCGGTGAAGCTCCACCAACCAAGTGTCGCTTCCCTCTATCCCGTTTGTTTTGTATGGTCGACGACGAGCGTAGCGCACGCTTAAATGCGGAGTTGCGGTAGACGGTCTGGGAGGGGGCCAGGAGGCAAGTAGTAGCAAGTCGATATGTCACTCTTCATCTGACCCCACCGCCATGGCCAGAGTCGCGCATGATCAAAGGGCTTGGTATCCACCGCCGCGTGGGTAAGTAACCTGTTGGGCGTCGCGAGCTGGCGACCAGCCGGTCTATATAAGTGTCTTGCCCTCAGCACCTTGATGGCTCATCACGCTCATCACTTTCACAATCTAACCATCCAAACCAACCAAACAACCAATCACCATCATCAAAATGGCTCCCTGGTACGTCTTGCAACCAATCTTTGGTGTTTGGCACATACTGGTGTGCACCAAGGTCGCTGCATCAGGGCTAGCGCCAGCACCGTGATGGACACTTTACTTGGAAGATGGAGGGGCTCTGGCTAACGGATTGAAACAGCAACTGCTCTACCTGCAAGTGCGCTGGTGACTGCTCCAGCTGCGGATGCGGATCCTGCTCCGTAAGTATATCCTACGATGCATCGATACAGTGTTTCTACCTATCTACTCGAATTGGCACTAACGTTGGGAAATAGCACTAAGCGTCAAACTACCCTGAATCTCGAATCTCTTCCAACAATAACACACCCATGGAGCGATTTGGACATGGAGCAATAGCATTGTTGGAGGTCGGGGTGAACTGCCAATGTTAGGGTTACGACTGCTAGAAGTATCAGATGAGATATGACTATAAATCAATCATCATTCACTACAAGATTTGACCTTTGTACTGTGTTGTATATGTCTGAATGAGCTTGCTTGAGATTTTGGCAGGATAGGTAACTAAAGATATTGATATTGCTTTATTGCAGATGATTGAAGAAAGACATAGAAAAGACACTACCACTTTAGCAAACCGTCCACCAGGGCATCACTCGAATCTTCTGAACGAGCATTAGAATCATGGAAGAAACCATTTGTATTAGCGTGCAAAAGCCCCAAAATAGAGAAAGGACTCAAACAATACAGGTAGGAAGGCAATAATACATATACAGTGTCAAGGGTGCTTCAAGCGCACCACTACCTCAAATATCAAGATGTTGACGAATGTCATCACCAAGCCTCCACTCCTCATCCCTAGCCATGCGGTCAAGAGGGCTTTGCACATCGTCTTCATCACTTCTACGTGTACCAGTCGTACCCGCGTCGCTAACGACTGTAGCACCGCTGACACTACCGCTTGTGCTCTTGCTTCGCCTCTTCTTGAACCAACTCCTTTTGCTCTTTGTACTCGCTGCATCTGTATCAGAAGCTATCGACGCAGCATACTCGCGTCCGTCACCCTCGACTAGAGTAGGATCAGTGCTGGATGCTACACTGAGATTGGAGGAGAGCTTTGTGAGATGGTTAGGATCAAGATCTCCGGAGGTATCGATAGGACCGGGTTTAGGAGTGGGCATAGGAGTGGTATCTGTGGAAGAGGTGGATTCGACGAGCTCGGCGTCGCGATACCATTTCCGACGCCGAGTGTAACGTCCCCAGCCGTCTTGGCCTCTTCGTCCATCTCTCCACTATTCCAGTTAGTATCAACACAATACGAGGACAGTTTCCTAAACGTACCTTGTTATCATAGTATATCCACGCCGAGTCCTCTTTAGACACCCCTTTCTCGGCCTTGGAATCTTTCTCCGCGCCTTCGACCTTCCACTCACTGCCTTGCACCCACCGCCATCTTGACTGACCTCCTTCAACTTCAGGCAATTCGAAGTGTTCTTTTGGTGGAACAGGGTTCAAGTGCTCATCCGTCCAGGAGGCTCGCTCGTAAGCAAGCATAGAGGATGTCCATCCAATACCCAGCCACCTTCGCTGGTTCTCGTAGATGGAAAAGGTAAAGCGCACACCCGTAGATTCGGGCCGGCGCTTAGCTGCCAGTGAGGCTGCGACCTCCTGTGTGCTCTTCTTTCGAGGGGGCAGAGGAGGCGCACCCTTTCTGTCTACGGATACAATCTCGCCAAAGTCCAGGCCGGTGATAAAAGCGCACGTGCGTCGTACTGTCCTCGACCTCCAAAGTAAGGTGCGGGTTACGCGAGCGGGTCGTGAGTGCCAACTTAGCATTACTGTGCCTACTGCCAGCACGACTCGCTTTGTAGTCAGGATATAAAACGGCGGTAGAGTGAGCGCTATCCATAGTGGTAATACAAAAAGAATGCGGATGAATAGCACAGTGAGAGCTGGCCGTGTAGTAGCCGAGGTCGCCGTCCTCTGTGTGGACAGGAAGTCTGTGAGGCGCAGAAAGGGATCCAGTAGGATGTTGCAGCGTGAAGTGAAGAGCTTCAGACTATCCACAATCTCCTCCAAGCTCTTGTGGTGCTTGATGTTGGTGTCCGACTCGACCCGCTTGTGCGCCTTCTGTCCCTTCTCGCCTGTCCACCCCGTCGACGACAGTGGCGAGTATCTGCGCGTGTACATGCCCAGTATCAGGCCAGAGACTACTATGATGGGCCCTGCATATCTTGTCACGGCATCACCATACAGGACTACAGCCCAAAAGGTCGCGACTAGGAGAAAGCTCTCCCATGGATCTCCGGTTGTCCATGTTACCAGGCCCGCAAACTTGTTCAGAGGTAGTATGAAGGGATGCGAATATGCGAGCACGCGAGTAATCTGCGGCGGAGTGGCGGCGAGCAGTGGAGATTTCTGGTGTACGAGTATAGCGGATCGCAGTTTTGTTTGCGGTGTCGTCTGGCCTAGGTTGGCGGGGGAGAAGGACGCGTATGTTGGATTCTGGGGATCACCGGCCGGCTGCGGGGACGACGCATCGTTGCTGGACTTGGAAGAGGTGGACATGTGCACAATCCAGGGTGTATCTAGGTGGATATCAGCATGTTGTCGGCGCAACTGGGTTTCCACGAACGTTGTTGCGGGTTTGGAAGTTACCAACCTAGTGCTGCCATGCATGGAGATGTGCGTCATCGCCTGGCTGCGCAGACGAGGCTGAGTGCCGTGCTCGTGTCCAGCCACGCTCCGTGTGTATACTGGAAGGGCGGCTTCTAACAATGCAAACTTGGAGCTCAAGGGAAGTAACAAAGTGTCATGTAAGGCTGCACATGATGCTGCCGCCGGAAACGATGCGGGGGATCTTTGAGCATGTGAATGTCTTAGTCCGAGGGCGACTTGCGGAAGCCTCATGGCAGCCCATCCCGGGACAATTTCCACAAGAGCACGAATGGAAAGCGCGTACTGGGGACGCATTACTCCCACTTGCATCATCATCCGTACTGCACAACCACAGCCACGGTCAAGCGCACAGAGATGCTTGCGGAGATGGCAGTTTGCGATCGTGTCGTGATTGGTCGACATTGCAGGCATCACGTGCCGGCTGCGGAGGCACCTGGGCAGGCCGAAAGCGCGGAAGGCGACCCAGAATTTTTGGACATGCCCTCATTGACGACAGCGCCCGCCCACCCACGATAGACAGGAGCCACTCACACACAGCTTTTGATTGCAAGTGGACATCGCGCACTCACTCTGCAACTCTTCTCTTCCCACAATGGTATGTTCCTGATCTCTGTCACACCATCTTTGACTAACGTCTACAGGCCCATCGCATAATAACACAAGTCGTCTTCTCCGGCGCTCGAATAATAGGCCGTGCCGTCTCCGAATCCTATCGTCAAGCCGCCGCTTCACAGAAATACGCAGCCGCCAGTCAAAATGGTGGAGGCAGTGGTGGCGCCTTTTCGTCCTCCAACATCACTATGGACGAGGCCTGTCAAATCCTCAACGTCGGTCCCGGAAAGATGGGCAACATCGAGATAGAGGCCGTCACAGAGCGTTTCAAGAGGCTTTTTGATCTGAACGATCCGAAGAAGGGCGGAAGTTTTTACCTGCAGAGCAAAATATTGAGGGCGCGAGAGAGGATCGAGAGGGAGGTGCAAGGACACCAACGGGTGGCGGAAAGGGAAAAGGAATTAAGAGAGGGGTTCAAGCCAAAGTTCACAAAGGATGAATGAGGTTACTCGGAAGCTGGCTACACGTCTTCTCGACTAGTCGACATCGAGGGCGAAGCCTACCGGCGATCCGTCACAAAATACACGGAATGATGAAGGAACATAATGTTGCATTTGGGGCGTTGGGCATAGCGTTTGAGCCTTGTATATTCTATGGGTACAGTAAGCGATGGCGCTTCGACGTTGAGAGTGTGGTCGGATAGGCATGAGTATGCTTCAGTCTCTCCACTCTCTTGTGTATTTTATTTCTTCCCCAGTGTTCCTATACTGTACTATCGACGCAGCTACGTCCTAGCAATCAACCCAAGGTTACTACCGCGTACCACTGAAACTCTTGTAATTTCACTGACTTTGGGCAAGTCCGTCAAGAGACTCTGTGTACAGACCATGTAGCATGGCAGATGTGAAAGGCGCTAGGGCACCAGCGATGTTAACGGATACTGTCTTGGACTGGCTTCACGCACCGACCGGTTGGAGGCAAGTTAGAGTGAACACCGGGGTTGGGTCGCGCTCACCCCACAAACCCACGGGCCGCGCTAGAGTCTTGGCTTACTCGCATTATGTTTCGACAAATCTTTCGCGCCCAAGAACCTTGGTTCATTTCGCATCACACCGCTATCGATCATCCGCCCACAACAAACCAACTCATCCATTGCGCGCGACAACCCCACCCCACTGCAAACGCGACTCAACATGGGAGACTCGTATCGCCCAGCGCGGCGCCCGCCACCGCTTGTAGACCGTATGACCTTCACTGGCAATGATCGCGACAACTATCGACCAGGCGGCGCGCGCAACGGCAACCAGCCCCAATTCACTTTCGAGTCTAGCCATCCTGCCCCCCGCTTTCCGCCTGCTGGAGACTCCAATGTACCGCGTGGCCCTGCGTCATCAAGAAGGCGCGGCCGTGGTGGGGCCTCGCGAGGCTCGTCTCGTGCGGATGGCAGGAACAACGCAAACGGCTACCGTCGGGGCGGTTTCAAGAAGGCCGCCCCTCATGAGCGCGCCCTTCTTAAACACCAAGACGAGGGTAGTCCGGAGCGCGCACTGGGTGTCGGAGACGGTCCTAACCGGTTTCTCAACCCGGATGACCTGTCTGATGACGAAGAAGCAGATATGTCAGTAGAGAGTGGCGACTCTGCCGATGAAGATCGCGAAGGTGGTGCGCGGGAGCCCAAGGCAGCCCGGACGCAAACCAAGCGTGCTGATGGCGACTCTGTTCCTAAGTGGTCCAACCCTGACCCGTACACTGCCTTGCCGCCTCCCGATGAGACCACAGGCAAGAGAACCGACTTTGTCAAGTTGATTCGAAAAGCAAAGAACGAAGAGGCAGAGAAGACTGCCGGACACAACTCAGTTGTTGCCAACGACGACTTCATCTCGTTTGGTGACGATGATGACGACAATGATCCTGATACTGTTCAAGGCTCCTTGAGCGAAATCGCACACATTGACAGCATTGTTAATAGGCAACAAGCTGCGCTAGCCGAACATCGGGCACCTCGTCCCGCGAGGAATAACAACAAGCGCAAAGTCACCATGAGCGGTGTAGTAGATGAATGGTTGCCCGTCCCTAACATCAATCCAACGCCGTGGCTGCCCTCACGCGACCCTTACGCACATCTTGCTACCGAACCCGAGAAGTGGTAAGTTCTTTGTATACCTGCAGCTAGATTTCTAGCAGAGGTTCGCAATGCCAGTTAGATCCTGGGACTTTGCACAAGAACCTTTAGACTTTACAATGCGATCTTTGTACTAACGCGATGCTAGGCTTCACAACGAGATTCTCGACTTCTATGACTTCGTCGCGCCCAAGCCCTTCGAGCACGAACAGCGTAATAGGCTGGTCAACCGTGTCAACAGCGCCATGGGCCAACGCAGGTTTCCTCAAGAGAACGGACGCATCTTGTGTTTCGGTTCCTTCCCTGCAGGTCTCTACTTGCCCACAGCCGATATGGATTTGGTATATGTCTCCGATAGGCATTACAACGGTGGAGAGGCCGTCGTGGACATGTCTGGGAGGAACGCCAACAAGAGTCTGCTTTACAAGGCAGCCAGGAGGCTTAAAGACACCAAATTGGCCGCCAATGGCCATGCTCAGGTCATTCCTGCGCGTGTTCCCATTATCAAGTTCGAAGACGCTCTCACGGGGCTTCAAGTTGACATCTCTTTCGAGAATTTGAGCGGAGTGCAAGCGCAAGCCACATTCGCACAGTGGAAGCAACAGTATCCGGACATGATATATATGGTAGCACTCATGAAGCAGTTCCTTGTTATGCATGGACTGAACGAAGTTCATACTGGCGGAATTGGAGGGTACAGTATCATTTGCTTAATTGTCAGCTATATTCAGCATTCCCCTAAACCGGACAACCTCGGAGAATGTTTCCTAGGATTCCTAAGGTACTACGGCGATTTTGATTTGGCCCGGAAACGCATCCAGATGCATCCGCCAGCGATC
The DNA here is from genome assembly GCF_024291825.1 of Alternaria postmessia. NCBI lineage: Eukaryota > Fungi > Ascomycota > Dothideomycetes > Pleosporales > Pleosporaceae > Alternaria > Alternaria postmessia. The sequence continues at coordinate 324,027 of NW_026260096.1, forward strand.
ATTGAAAAGGTAAGCATTCGCATGTCGATACCAAACAAGTTTGGTTAAGTTCATACAGCTGACAATCTCAGACCAACTATGGCATTGATGGCCGCCCAGAGAGGTACGACGGTCTTTCCATCCAGGATCCTAACCGTCCCGAAAACAACATCTCTGGTGGATCCCACAAGGTTCAGCTTGCATTTGATGCCTTCAAAGAAGCGTACCTCACCCTCGAAGACCGCATGCAGGCCGCCCGCTCTGGACAGAACATCGGGCCCAGCATTCTAGAATGTGTCTTTGGCGGTAACTACGAAACATACACAAAGCAACGAGACCACATGAGGAAACTCAAGTGAGTTGTGTTGTACTAGATTTGGAGCAGGCGCTACATATTTTCGTATGTACGCTGCTGGGATATAGCCTTCGTCCCTCTCATGAGCCCTTTTGGACTCCCATGATACTTCCCAGACTAGACTTACTTCCTCCTTGGCCAAAACTGGACCAGGACACCTCTTAACAAGGACATCGATGACGCCCAAACTTGGAATGACGAATGGGCACGAGTCATGTGGAAGAAGGTCCAGGCGCAGTTGAACGGAATGGTAATTGCAGCTTAACGGGCCAGCAGGGATGTCGAGTATCAGAAGAGTATGGCGTAAGGCGTCGTTATGGGTAGGCGAGTACGAATGCTTCGGCAGGGTCTACTCACGATGCGAACAGACTAGGGCGGCATGAATGTTTCAACCATCGCACGATACCCAATTCACGGCGCTATAGGCGTTTGGCAGCTATCTACGTACACTATCTGGACGGACGCCTCATCGACCGGAACAGGCCTCGCACACACCATGTTGATCCCACAGATCTCGACGCGGCGACACGAGTCCTCCCCGCCACCGATGTTGTTTCCTGTCTGGTCCTAATTGATCAAACGACACGAGATGTACAGTCTCTATATGTTTCCTATGATCCCTTTTCTTTGTACCGTAGACGTTCCATGATAAAATCTGTTCTCTTTTTTTTTCGCTGTTCTTTCGCTTGCTCTTATGAGCACCAAGATGATACTAATGATACGCTAAACGCGGACAACTATATCTAGCACATACTCCTGCTATTGTAACGCCGAATCGGAAGCCTGGTCTGATCAAAGGACGTCGCATTGCGATTTCCAACGTCAGTCCCTTCTTCAGAAATGTCGCCAGCAACAGGACGTCTTTTCTCATTGAGTAGCAGGCTTTAGGCATGCGCTTGAGGAAGAAAGATTAGTCTATTCGGATGTTCGGTCAAGGCAGATTCAGGAGCGAGCTCTTGAAAAGCATCAAGAGGTATTGGTAACTCTCCATCAGTTGGTCTGCGTTAGCATAGGCACGAGATCAAGGGCCAAAGCTCGCTGCATAATAGGTACCATATTATTGCCAGTCGTCTTTGTATACTGTCATCGACTGGTAGTTTTCCAAAGCAAGATTTTACACAAGACAACGCCAGGCTAACAATGCTAAAGTTAACACAATAAAAGTCTCAAAGGATTACCACTCTTGTTACTCCCCATCACACGCCGACTACACCGCACCGCCCGGGCAGCGATTGACAATCAGACTGTTGTCAACCTTCACAACTCCTTCTTCGTCTCCACAATAGTCTCATTCTGCGCCCTGCTGATGAGATCCTTGGCGACCGCCGCACTCTCTCTCCAGCTCCTCTGGCGCTGCCAGAACCTAATGACTGGAGTAGTTTCTCTAAGACTACCCTGCCTAGCTTCTTCTTCGAGACTCTTCCTAGTAATCTCGCCACCCTTGTCACTCAACTTGGGAATATTCTGCAGCTGGCTGAGATTCTCCTCAAAGTATTGCTTGCGCACCAGGAAGCGTTCACGGCGTTCCTTCTGTAGGCCTGGGGAATCGAGTTTGGACAGCACGATGCGAACGCCCCAGCGGAAGAGGATGAAAAGATGTTCAGAAAAGAAGACAGTCAGAAGGAGGGCCCAGAGCTGAATGTTGGAAGGACTGCCGCTGGGACCAGTGCGGTCATTCCAAAACATGTAGACAAGAGCGGACGTAGTGAGACTGCCCATCCAAGTAAGGAAGGAGAGGGAGTCGAGCCAAGGCCCGATTGTATCAGCGCGCCATGGAGTGGGTCGTCGCATCTCAACACAGATCTTCATAGCGTCGGCACGAAGCTCGATCCAGTTGTTGATCAAAAAGGACACAGCGGTAAGTGGCCAAACCACTGAGAAGAGTGACAGGTAGCCAAATTGCACAACCATCTCACGAAGATCGGCGGTGACATCGTAAGAATCCAGTTCTGCTTCCTTGCGGACACGATCAAGGAAGGCAGCGTCCTCAGCAGGGTCATTCTCGGCGGTGGCCGGTGCGGAACCGCCGTTCCTTGCAGCTCTGTCAGACTGCATCTCCTTGTATTTGGCAAGGCCACGACGCTTGAGGTACGGAACGATAAGCTCCATGCCAAGGTTGACGAGTTGGGCGGTGACTGTGAAGTATATGACTTGCTTGCGGAGGCGATCGGGGTTGATGCTCCAGCTGGAACTTGTCGAGTTGAGGTGCAGTTGCTTCTCGTCCTCAGCGAAGGGCCGGACAGCAACGTTGAAAACGTCAAGGTAGGGTACAATAACCTTGCCAAATGGTACGTAGACAAAGGCAGTCAGGAAGATTCCCAAGTAAGACATGATGAAGTTCATGACGAAGATCTTCTGGGTCAATGCCTTGTCGTATGCCTGCGACGTCTCATAGTTCTCGAATTGGGTCAAACGGGTAGCAGCCTGGGTCAGGATAGTATTTAGAATAGGATTGACGGTTGTGAGAATGCCAGTAGGGATGAAGACCTTGTAGGGTTAGTCAAGCCATACGCTGCAGATCGGATTCAACACTCACGAGAACGCTCTTTAGCGGGCCGTTGTAGACTTCAGAGATGAAGACCTCTATACCAAAGCAGGTCGCAATGACGGCTCCAAGCGAGCAAGCGGCAATTATGGCGAATGGAATCTGCAGCAGTTGCCTCTGGAAGCGCTTGGATGCTGGGAAGAAACCGACTTGTTCGCCCGTGACTGGGTCGGTGATTGTTTTTTCAGGTTCAAAGTCTTTTTTCCTGACGTCGATTTTGGAAACACCCTTGACGCCCCAGCGAACGCTCAGGTCGACTTCCTGGTGTTTCCAGTATTCGGTGAAGACGGTGCACCACAGGGCGCTCGCAAGACCGTAGATGGGCGAGAAGGAGCCGAAGAAGAGCCATGAGAAGAAACCGAAGGCGGCAGCGGGGATGAGGAAGGTGAAGTAGGACTGTGTAAAGGCGAAATAGAAGGCAATCTGACCATGTTAGTTTACCACGACACGAGACAGTATCTTGGAAGCTTACCTTCTCTCCCAGCCGGTTTCTGATGTCGTCCAAATCTTCCGTCGTCAGGATGTACTGCGAGGTCCACTTCTTAATCCAATCCTTGTTGTAGGCATGGTCGTGCAGCGCAAAGACGGACTCGACGTTCTCCCATTCTCCCTCTTTGGGTGTTATACCAGCCCCACCTTCAGAGGGAGGGTTGGTGATGAGCTGGTATATGATGCGCAGTCTCTCGGCCTCGTAGAGGGGCTCGGCTTCGAGCGATTCGCGGGTAACCTTCTCGGGGGCAGCCGTTCGAACGCCGTGGATCCAGTCGCGGACTCTGTTGGCAATTAGTAAGCGGCTTTATAGGTGGTATGAAGTCTTGAGTACCTGGACCTGTATACTTCACCGAACAAGTGCTCGTCTGAAGCTACTCGCACGAAGAGGAGTATTGAGTGCGACTCTCCATTGCGGACCTCGGTCTGCAGCCCAACGTTGGCCAGAGCCTCGCAGAGCTTCTCAAACTGCGCGATGGCCTTCGCCTTGTCTGCGCGCCTGTTAGCATATCTATCCTGAACCCCGCGTTGGCACACCCATACCAGTCTTCGCAAAGCGGTAGCTAATCACGTAGTCGACGTCCAGGTTGCTCTGCAGCGCCTTTGATTTGGCCATGTCCGACGACGAGCCCGAGGTGAGCAGGGCAATTTTGATGCGGTAAATAGACCAGGAGAAATTGGTGAAGTAGGGAATGGCAGCTTCGGCGCTTGTCCCCTCTTTCTGGGTCGACATGCCCAGAAATGTTGTAATCGGGGTTCAGGCCAAGCTACCGGGAAGCCAAAACGTCATCGTCGCGAAGATCCCGCCTACGCCATCCCTGCACCACATCGCTCAATCTTGTACAAGACACGCGCAAACAGGAAACAAGTCTCTGAGCCCATGCGTGTCATATACAACTACGTACAGGCCTAGATAAGTCTCACCCTCTTCCTTCTCAGCTCACGGGACATGATCGGCCCAACGTCTTTAATATGAAAACACCCCACCCTTTCCGCCGTGACCGAGTCCTTCCACTTCACGGCCAGGAGTAACCCTTTGCTGCGCCCATCGTGAGAGAAGCAGCCAAGCAGTAGGAAAGACCAGAGACCCCGAATAATGTTCGTATATAATTCCTTTCGGACAAACAAAGACTCGCTGGGAAACATCTTTTTCAATTTTTGCTCCTTGCCCATGTCCCACTGGGTGGATTCAAACATGGGCTCATTGGACCCGGGAAAATCCTGTACAGTCACCAAATCAACGTCAAAGTGAATGACGGATACGGTGTCGAGAAATGCTCTGGAGAGCTCCTCGTAAATCGAGTGTGTGTTTGCAGACACGCTCTCCGACTCTAGACGTGCGTTTCGTGCCAACGGTGTAAAAGTTCCTGGAACATCGAATGGATTGGCCATATCACCTATCCAGCCCGTCCAAGACCAGGATGGAAACCCTTGCCTCCGCCTACACATGCTAGGAAGGAGCAGTTGCCACCCCAATGAACGAAAAAAGTACTCTTCTTTGAGGCCGGCATCTTCCATTGTTCCTGGTAAGTATGGCAGGCCAGCGATATGGTAGAGCAAGGGCTGTATTTCTGACAAGTACCTGAATGTAGGTATACGAAGTCAGTGCATGTCTCGCAAAAGCCTCGTGAAGGGATATTGCGTACTCAATCGCCCCAAAGAAAGCATTCAGTGTGTCTGAATCGTGGCTCAGTTTACGTGTGGTGTATTGCGCAACTAAACGCATGAAATTCTGATGTTGATGAAAAATACTTTCAGGATACGGCGCAGTCGAAGTACAGTGGACGGAACCGACCGGAGATAACTTCGTGCTCCAATCATCCCATGTGACACCATTGGGGTCTTTAATGTGCTCAACGCCGCCAATCGACTCCGTCCACGACGCGGTATCGCAATAAAAGGACATCTCAAAATCGGTGAAAACAAGGAGCCTTTTTGACATCAGGCTTTCCTGGAACGTCCAGCCGCGTTCCATCCATACTGAACTTCGGAGTCTCGTAAAGGCATCCCTTGATGACAAACAAGCAATGTTTCTGTTGTCGATAGAGAAGACTTTGTACTGCGATTGGCGGTCACAATTGACTCCAGGCAAACCGCTGTGCTTACTGGAACCAGTGGCGACAATTGTGAATTCTGCGTACCGATAAATCTTGTCCATGTTGCGTATCTGGTCAGCCTTATGTATATTGTTGTTTTGCTCGATGCAATATGCGTCACACCACAAGTAACGAAACCCAAGGTCAACAGTAACAGTCATGGCGTCTGCTACTGTTCTGGGAATGCAGGATGGCCACGAGTATCGTTCGACATTTTTCTTCTGGTTAGTCGACGCCGAAACATCATTCGGGCCCCAAACATAACTCAATGCAACCCAACGTGAGCTTGGGTCAGCTTTGACAATCTTCTTCTCGTAGCAATCCATCAGTCGCATCTGACTCGGGATTTGTTTCCCAGTGCGACAGCGTTTATGGTAATGTAAACAGTTTTCGACCCAGATTTTTGCGCGACGGTAATCATAACGTTCCGGGACCCGCTGACCTCTGAAGATACTGGGACTTCCTTGCAGGATGGTAGGACCCATGCGATAGTCCCCCTCTTGTGTAGGCCTCAGCAATTTTTCCCATGGATGGTTCTTGGGAACTCGCACCATATTAAAAGCGTCGGGCACCCAGCTATTCCTTGCGTTGAGGTGAACTGTGCTCAAGACGCTACACAGATCACAGCCAGGTTTGTATGGTAAGCCCCGACGAACTACCATCAGTGTAACTCCATTAGCGTAGTGCTTTGTTTCCTCACTAGGTACGACTAGACTGTCGCGTGGAAGGTCAATGAATTTGATAGAACGACATGATGCGCATGTTATGGGTTGTTGACGCTCGGTAAGCCCACCCCCTTGTAACTCGCCCCCGCTGCTTCCCATCTTTACCATGGGCAGCATGCTCAAGCGGTGCGAGCAATAGAAGTTGTAGGCACCATCCATGGTGGTAAGGCACTGCGAAAATGGAGATATAGAGCTTTTTAAAAGGCACTCTACTCCAAGAGAATTCATCAGGCCCACGAGACGTGATATGCAAGACAGTGGCACAGTCTGAGGGGTTCACGTCCCACATGAGCTTCATGGCCAATCACATATGGGTTGGAAGAATGACACGATTGATAGTCTTACCAAATTGGCTTTTCGTTTCTCTACTAGACTAAACATATCAAGGATACCAGCTTGTCTAGCTATGTCAACCACCTACGCCTCCACAATCGACATCCACAAGCCATGTACTCCAACTGCAACAAGCGACTGCAAATACCGGTCAGGCATACTGTAGCCTTGTACTGCATGTAGAAAGGCATGAACGTGATTTGCTCTTTCGGCCAGAAAGGCTTGAGACCAATCAAACAATTTGTTACTGTCTACCTAGGCAGATCTTTTCTTTGACTTCGTATGTTGACAATTCCAACGTACCGCGTGTCCTAGGAACTTATGAAGTCAAGTTCTCTTGTATTAGTTTATCGAACGTGCTAGCACTCGTCTGTTGGTTTGTGGGGCGTGTTGTACATAGCGTAGCGTTATGGTGCGTCTTCTGTATATGCATACTACCAGTGAAGTGTGCTGCATACAAATCTTAACCATGCTTACAACTCGGAATCTCACTGTATTGTAGCAAGAGAGGCGACAGTATGCCCTAATTATGGGTTTGACCAGAGAGACGTGTTCCACTCTGCTTCTGCAGAGCTAGCTGCACCAAGTGGCATATACAATACTATAATATAGACTGATAGCCACGACTCTTCGTCCTACTGGTTTGACACTTATAGTGTCCTATGGCATTGTTTACGGTTTCGGAAGTATAGTATCATTTCTCGACGCAATCGGTAGATATAAGCGAGTCTGCCTTGTAAGGCATCATCAGACAGACTTCAGGCCTTTAGGCACTCATGCATAAAGACTATTCCTCTCCCGGTCCTCAGAGAACAACACTGACATAGAGCCTACTCAATGAGTGGGCTCTGTGATCATCACTGCATAACAACATTTGATCAACGAGCGGAATTGAATTCATAGAGTGAGGCTTTTTTTATGAACGTATGAATATTAGGAGAAGAGATAGGAACTAGCTCTTGAAAGCACCAGTACAACAATATAGCGCCTATGGATAAAGCCAGAGAAACGCATTCAGATATCCGCCCAACCGTTCCATGCAAAGTCGTGTCATGCGGAGCAGGGGGTATCATCATGCGTATGCAGAAGCCACCTGCAAAGTAAGGACATCGAACCACCAACTCCCGCGATAACACCACCACCTACATAAAATACGTAAGAAAATCCAATCGATGCGAGGAACTGTATCTCTAAACGTATAAGATCGACGAATCTGGACAGCCCCACCATCATGGATCCATGTAGAAGCAGACCATACTGGGCTAGCTACGATGTAAGTCCTTGGAATTACGATCCCAGCGCCTGTTGACGGCTCCAAGCCTAGATGTGAGCGTGCGAAGTCAGTATATGTCTCATATGCAGTTCGTGGAGGCGCATTACTAACACTGCTTTGAGTATTCCGGCGCCAGTAAGTTCAGTATCCCCTTCACCGGTGAAAGGTATCGTATCTACCATATCCCTACGAGTCCCATTGCCGGCCTCGCGAACCAGCTCAGGTAGATCGTCATCAAGCTGCTTGAGATGATCTCGCGCACCGGGTTCCTTCCCAACTTGGAAAAACTGAACACCGACTTGCCACGCTTCTGCGAACTCCGCATTGAGCCTTACCGCTGCTGAGACAATAACAGATTCGACGTCGTCCGACGGTACACCATCGGTGATGACAATAACGTTCATGGGCTTGATAGTCTTGTCTTTCTCAAATCGCCGAATATATGACTTCAAGATCTTATTCAACCGCTGACCGGTTGGTGTACCACCGCTGGGACGCACAGTCTGGAAGATCTCGATGATGGTACTCGCTGATGTGACGTTCTTGTAAAGGCTAGAATCTGGGTGATTGAGGAAGTAGATATCGATCCCATCGGCATCCCGCTGCGTACAAATCGGTGCAATCATCTCAAGAGCCTTAGCAGTCTCCCTCCAAGAGCGACCGGCCATGGATCCTGAGTCGTCGATTAGAAAGACTGTGTCGAAAGTTCTGAGGAAGTCATAAGGATCATCGTCCAAAGGACCGTTAGCTGGAGCTGAAATTGCTACATGATCGTTCTGAGTTGGGCTTGGTGTGTAAGCTGGCGGGGCTTCGCGATTAGAACTAAAAGGATTTACATTTGAGCTGTCTGTTAGGAAGTCAGTATTTGAAGGAAACACTCGTGTTATGCCCAACAGATACGGGATGTATAGCACTTACTGGGCCTTCGTGTAGCCGGTGATGCCGATGCAAATGGATTAGTACGTGAGGGTGGTGCGAGACCATTGTCGCGGGATCCAGAGCTTCTTTTGCTGACCGGTGCAGCTGCAGGCGTACTACTCAGTGTCTGTCCAGCACCTTCTGTGTCCCACGAAATGTAATCGTTGCTTGACTTTGAAGGTTTGCGGGTTGAAAAGGTTTTCTTCAGTTTTTGATACATACTTCCGGACTTTGTGGATAGTGTATTCTGTTGACAGTAGGCAGAGGTAGTGCAATTCAGAGAGTGGGTGTTGTCGAGATACTGGAGAGCCGAAAGTGAGCCAGACATTTGAGCAAGGGCGAACGTCAGAATGAGTTCAAGAGCAAACCGTAATGACAGATGGAAGCTTGCTTAATCAGAACACCCGTGTCTTGATGTAAGAGGGAAGTTTGTTGTATGGTTCAGGTGGATCCTTATACTACTCACAACATCTACGATTTTACGGTGTGAAGACTATCAGAAGACATTTTTTTGCCCCGTGTGTGCCTTATCATCCGCCTTGAGTACCGACTCATCAGAAATGAGCAGGAGTGTATGGCATCTTCCGTTATGTGGCTCGGGTAGCTGCAACAAAAACGCCATGTGCTGCGCAGCAGCAAGCATGCACAGCCGAGCTGCTTAGATAGCGCTGATGGCTGACTGCGCAGCCACCACCCAATCACATCACGATGCTGGTCCCGCATAGCCGAGCACGTAATACTTCACGAGATGGTCCACAATCATCAACCGTTTTCTGAACGAATCATGCGCAATGGATTTAAGGAACAAACGGCGCGTGAACCACTACACTTCACCCAGGGAACTTTCTTGGTAAGTGTAACGAACACCGAGTCGACCAAGTGGGTTGGTTTTCATCTCGTTCTGGCGCTTAAGATGCAAGCGACCTTCCTTATTCCATCAGAGTTCCTAAGGCAGACACAACCTCAAGTTTGTCCACCTTTGCGATACCTCCACAGTGCTTGTAATAACTGAAAGATCTTTCGGGGTGGCACGCATGATATCTCGTAGGTACCTAGGCACTGCGCAGGATTTCAATAGATTGCGCAGAGGTTAGAACTGCCCTAGCCTGCCCTAGCGTACCAGTATCAGACGCAGGCATTCTGAGCGTAGGCCTGTGTGAGGCTCAAGAAGGTTTCAAAAGCGGCCTTGATGATGTATTGTCTCCTTGATACACGTCCCTTGAAGTCCAGTCGCGCTCCACAGCCATGAAGAGGTCCCTGACCGCCATATGCCTACTCAGGCAGCTACTGGGCGTCCTCTGGTGACTTTTACGCGGGGCTGCGTTAGCAAGAGTCCGATTGCCGGTCAAAGACTTTGGATGCGCCCACACCACTGGTCGCTTGGCTAATTGCCAGGCATACTCCTTGCGATGGTTCGCCCAGCACTCTGCACAAATGCCGATATCCAAACTGCCTGTGTCGAGACTGAGCTGATTCTGTATGAGGTCAAGGAGCGGCAGTATTCGTGACCGCAGTCCACAGTGCCCATGATTGCTGTCGACCTGGTAGTTGGAGCACTGGCGGAGCGATGATAGAAGTCGATCGATGTCTCCAAGATAGTACGTCGGCTCCGTGTTGTCATAGATTTTGCTTTGCAACCGTATAGTGTCGATCTTGGAAAAGAAGCGAATCATTTCTCCTAGTTGAAAAGAATCGCATTGCAGCGATGTATCATACCAGAGCTTGCATTGACGTTCTCCTGACGTGTACAGCTTAAGGAAATGAGCCTGTAGAGAGTTGATGGTCTCAAGTATGTACTCTCGCCGTTGTATCAACTCGTCCTCGACGTCTGGTATGTCCCACCATAAGGCTTTTGTATGGTCCTCCTCTATTCCCGGTCGCCACTGGACTGAGTCCCGCATGATCAAATGCTTTGAATATCGCGTCACCCATGATGGATGATCGAAAAGAAGACCAACAAAGAGCTTTTGTCGTATTCTCTCTTCCGTCTGCGTTGTGGCCGGCTTGCCTCTCGACTTTGCGTCGATCAACTGCAGGTACTTCTTTCTCTGTATATGCTTTGACAGGCACGCGACAGCATCGAATCGGTCGGCAACGACGGCGAGATTGGCGAGATTGGCCACGGGGGGATTGGCCACGGCAAGGTCGAGACCGTGGACTGCGCGAAGGAAGTCTGCGATGAGGTTTCGGATAGAAGAGACTTTGGCGACGGCTACACGACCGACATTAACGATCGATATGTGAGGAAGCGCATCGACAGGAACGTCAGCGATTTTGGCACCCTCGCTCAACTGGAGTTCTTCTAAAGCTTTCGCCAGCTGTTGCCCTTCGTGGAAGCGATCACTGAGCAGGTTCTCAAAGTACCGCGAGTTGTGCTGCAGTGTTTTGGAGTCTACGCGATATGAGAATTGCTGTCCGCCCTCTTCCTGTGCGACCTCAAGGACAAGGTCGCCATTTGCGGCGATGACCAACAGGCCCTCCTCATCCGACATGGTGTAAGGTTGATGTTATAACTCTCCAAGGCGTATTTCCTCATGGGTAGGGCCAGAACATTATGACTTGATCAGATGGCGATTCGCTTTCGGTGTGTTGGCTGAGAAAATGGAGAGTGAGGTCACAGCCCGCGGCGAAGGCTGAGCGGCCGCCATCGCTGAACCGACCAATGGGCAGAAGCGAGCTACGGCCAGTGGCGCTGGGCCGACAGCCAGGCGTCCTCCAGCTCTACACCACTTCACATCCTAGGCACAACATGTATCATCTATTCATTTCAAAGAAACACTCCGAAGACTCGGTAAAGTGTTTTCGCATACAACTTACACTGCTTGCTATTGAGACAGACCACTGTGGTCTCGAACATGACTTGTAATTACCTACACCCCTCTCGACACCACCCGGTTAGCAGCTACAGTCACACCCTCAATATCGTCAAGAAATAAAAGCAGGTTTTGATCATGAAATAGATTGATCTTGGCAGCGTAACGAACTCCACGCTGAATGCATATGCCGGGTATATCCTATGCGAAAGGCCACTGATCCGACGCCCCAAACCCATTACAAAAGAGATAGTAGAATGAAGAAGTGTTATCATCTTCACTTTAGACAGAAGCACACCGAACCCCAATAAAAACCGCCCGACTAGCTCCGCGACACGATGGCTCATAACGTGTCAGTCGTAATGTTGGCAGTGAATAGCCACATGCGCATGGCGATATGCTAGCACTTGCGGGAAGGAAGCTTCATCCTCATCCACTCATCGCCGACGATGGCATGGCCGACGCGAGACTCGAAGAATTGACGCTGCTTCTGGGCGCGTTGGACATAGGTGAGGCGGCGCTTGTGTACCCTGCCCTTCTTGTCGCAGGTGTATTCATATTTTTCTTCGCCCTAAATAATTGTTAGTACAAATGTTTTCAGACAGAAGGTTGGCAGAAGAGTACTCACGATGATGGCCCAGAGTGATTGCTCTTGTGGGTTCATGTTGCAGTGGTAGGCCGGCTTCGGAAGAGGCTTCTCGCCGCTAAGCCGGCTGTAGATGCTGTCGACACTGGAGCGAACAGACAACATGGTGAAGTGTGTGGTGGTGGCTTGAGTTCTTGTGTCTTTGTAGTGGGTCTCGGATGAGGTGGCTGGAATGCTCGCCGCGGACGGCTTTGGGTATACGTTACCGGACGAGCTTGGGTTCGTTGTTGCAGTTGTGGTATAAGAGAGTGCGAGGTTGCAAAGTCATGAAGGAGAGAAACGAGTCAGTGGTCTTATGCGGCTAGAGATGTGCTGCACAGTGTTTGCGGCGCGAACCGTAGTTCGCTTCGTTTGTTGAAAAAAGCTGTGATTTTAATCGCGCAAATCGGGGAGCGGTACCGGCATTGCTCAGGGCCGTGGACCACGAACTGCAGCCAACACATGTAGAGGGGGACCGTGTGGATTATATCTGTCAAGTCGACTAGTGGTGGAACGGAAACAGGTAAGCTGGGGCATCATGGGACACGGGGTCACTACAGCGTTATTGCGCCAACCGCGATACGCGGATAGTGAGATGGTTCCAAGCCCCATGCCCAGAGCAGCCAGTCCAAAACGCATCTCCAACACGTTTACTCAACCCAACCACAAAGCTGCAGATCAGAGTACAAATTGCACAACCAACGACCAAACATTGCATCACGATATTGCGCATACCTTGGCGCACCGGACTACGCAACGTCCTTGCGCGGCGCCCAGAAACGCGGAGGCTTGTCGCGAAAAAGATGCGGCCGGCCGCGACTTATATAGGAGACCACGCACTGGATATGAGGCGCAATCGAGGATCTTCATATACCAAGACTCTTGGCTATGATCTGTAGGTTAGGAAGCGTGTATCGAGAACCGAATCGGGACTTGCAGCTTGCGCGTGGGGAGTAGATCTGCGGAGGCTGGTGCACGAGAGGTTAGACGATGCGCCATCCCGCGCGTTGATCACAGAGCCTCCACGACGCATCACTGTGGCCTGCGGCCTCTTCCATCACTTTTCCACCCCACGGGGTCTTGGTTCTAACTAGTACGGGCGGGAGCTTTAAACCTTACTGCACCGATTCCACGTATTGCTTACTCAAAACGCCAAACCTCCAATTTCCCAAATCGCCAGTCGTGCAGCATCCAAAAGTAACTTCTTCCAAGACTTCATGGCATGCCTTGATCATCATATGGCAGTCACACGTCCCCCAAAGGTTGGTATGCATGCTTGTTAGAGATAACGAGAGGGTGGTGATAACTCTTGCCCCCCCTATCATCCACGTCGTCTCACTGTTATGCCGTTCAATAACCATAGGGGGCAAACGCGGCCGTACATCAAGGGGTTGTTGCCGATTGGTCACTTGGCGCTCCAGTGGATGAAGAAGCGGTATTCGTAATATACACGTATACTTGTGGCGGATCAGGTTACAAAGGTCCTGCACATGCCCATACTTCTACGGTCAGGTCCCCACATGAGAACAGTGGCGCAGGAGATAGAAAGGATGATGGAACGAGCCGGCGATCCGCTTCGGTACTGAGCGAGAACAACACCAAATTGCGCTTTGATCCAAACCTAATTAATAAGTCAAGGCGAACACGTTCTAGCCCTGGAGACATAGCCATGCCCAGGCGGAATGGATGGAAGAAGAAAGTGAATCTACCAGCAATCGTTCCTGCTTCTGTTGTTCATAACACTACAGTAGCAGCCGCGGTGATTCCCGCAAGCATTGCGATAACAGTGAAACACGGTTCTGCAGCGGTGTCGTCTTGGTCGCCCTGAACTTCATCCCGCATTGTGCTTGTCTATACTCCTGTATTTGGCGAATGCGACACTTCCGGTCGTTATGCTGACGTTAGAGAGCTTTCCTGCTGTCGCCTGAGAATTACTCGGCAACGTACTGTTTTCTTCCTCTCAGGAGAGTTGCGTGGATTCGGCGATAAGACTTGGGGTCAGAGCCTGCCACTGCAGATGCCTGCACTTCCAACGACACATGTGCTGGACGATTGGACAGACTCTAATGTGGGAATCATTGAAGCCAATATCGGAATGGTCTCTTTCTTCCGTTCTGTCTTTACATTCAATACATCTGCAGGTAGTCAGGTGAACCACAGGAGTATGCTCCTCAAAACGAGAACATGTATTCTGATTCTCTTGTTAATATGTCATATCTAGACAGTTCATAAATCGCACTGGTGACGAATCTAACGATTGCATCAGTGTATAACGGTTCATTGTCGTGAGTGGTTTAAAATCTTGTCATGCAGGAGAATCTCACCTCTTCGTGAGTGTCAATATATGCCACTTGTGTAGGAGGAACAAGCGTATTGGAGCTACCAGCGCGCAGTGGCACGGAGGGTCATGCATAAGAAACACTGCTTCGCAGAAGGGTCAAGATACTACAATAAATATACAACATGATGGTCAATCTCGTGGGAGCAGAGACAAATCCGTATGGCGAAGAGCGATAGCTAGAATGGTAATTTGGCTCCAATCAAAGGTGTATTTGCTCACAAGAAGCGGCCACTCTGGTTTGTGGGTAATCACTCGTACATCGGTACAATGTGCTGTGCTCTCATGGTGCAGTGTGAACAAACTCATTCTACTTATGCTGTACCACGAGACATATGGTATACTATAAACTACGTCGAGTCCCGTAACCCAAGTCATTTTTCGTCTATAGGAATCACTAATGACACGGGAGGCAGCAACGAACAATGCGACCTAGCGATATCGGAATGCTCGCAAGTGAGGTTGAAAAAGCATAACTTGGTCGTGTTTGTGGAGCCTCGAATGGTGAGAAAGATGAGCGGTGGCAGGTCGATGTTCGGCGCAAGGCGGCCGACGTCGGAGGGGCGAGGCATCTAGCGGGGCTGGCATTGCACCGTGGGGTAGCTTCACGAGTCTTTGGTAAAACTTGCTGAGCGTGCGATACCCATCATCGAAACTCATATATACTCAATTCATCATGACTGCTCACAATATTGTTGTTCTTGCTGGTAAGCTATGTTCCTGGAAATAGGACAAGCAGAGTGCTAATTGCATCCAGGTGACGGTGTCGGCCCCGAGGTAATAGCAGCCTCGACACTTTCTCTGCGCAACTACTCACGAGCATGTTTAGGTTGTCGCTGAGGCGATCAAGGTCCTCAAAGTTGTCCAAAAGCACACAGACAACACTTTCAACTTCAAAGAGCACCTGTTTGGAGGAGTAAGTTTTGAGCCATGACGTAAAGAATCCGCGGTAACATGTTCTAGTGCTCGATAGACGCGCACAACAACCCTCTCACAGACGAAGCGCTCGAAGCAGCCAAGTCAGCCGACGCCATCATTCTCGGTGCTGTCGGTGGACCGGTATGAGCCTCCAGTCTCCAAACTATGCAACGCCTTCTGACAATTCATGTAGAAATGGGGAACCGGCAAGGTGCGCCCTGAGCAAGGAATCCTAAGACTTCGCAAAGAACTCGGCACCTTCGGAAACCTGCGACCGTGTTTCTTCGCCTCTGACTCTCTCGTCGACTCATCGCCCCTCAAGGCTGACAACGTCCGCGGCGTAAACTTCAACATTATCCGCGAATTGACTGGTGGCATATACTTTGGCGACAGGAAGGAAGACGAGGGCGATGGCAAGGCCATGGACACGGAGCCATACAGCGTCGAAGAGATTGAACGCGTCGTACGGTTAGCAGGTAGTCTCGCATCCGTCGAGGACCCGCCCGTGCCAGTATGGAGTTTGGACAAGGCCAATGTGTTGGCAACCTCGAGATTATGGCGGAAAACTTTTGAGCGCATCATGAAGGACGAGTACCCGCATCTCAAGTCGGGCACCCACCTCATCGACTCGGCGGCTATGCTTATGATCAAAAACCCAAGAGCGCTGAACGGCGTTGTAGTTACCAGCAACTTGTTCGGTGACATCATTAGCGACGAGGCTAGTGTCATTCCAGGAAGTCTGGGTCTGCTGCCGAGTGCCAGTCTGGGCGGCATCCCAGATGGCAAGACCAAGCTGAACGGAATCTATGAGCCCATCCATGGTATGTCTTCTCATCTATCACTGCATGTGCGCCTGCTCACAAATACTAGGCTCTGCGCCCGACATCGCCGGCAAGGGCATCGTCAACCCCATCGCGACCGTCCTTTCTATCAGTATGATGTTCAAGTACTCTTTGTGCCTACCAGAGCTTGCGCAAAAGATCGACGAGGCGACCAGGATTACCATCGACAACGGTATCCGCACGGCTGACATTGGCGGAAAGTCAAGTACGAGTGAAGTCGGTGATGCGATAGCTGCGGAGCTAGAGAAGCTGCTCCAGAAGTAGATTTGAATAGTGGAATCACATACTATGAGAAGCTAGCGATCATGACACTGTAACGTGAATCTGGACGCCTCCGACACCTACTTGACCTGGGAGGGAAATGTATCGCTGTCAGCAGGTGCCAAGGAATGCATGCCTACGCCATTCGCAAGCACCTGATGCATACAGGCCAGCAAAAGAACATACATGGACGTTCATTAGCTGGCAAGACGATCGTGTAAAGTCGCAGTGCGTGGGGAAGGACGTCGAAGGCGAGCAGAAGCGATAGAGCCTTATTGTTGCCAGCTTACCAAAGTTCTCACCTCTTATTGATTCGTCGAAGCAGTCATCTATTCAAGCAACAAGTCCGAGGTCATACGTCCAGGAGTGCGGTCCAACTTCCCCTGTTGGACACTCAATGCCATCGGTGGAGGAGCTGGAAAGGCGGATGCACGAAGGTAACAGAGAACTGCATCCTACGCTAATAGTGCCGGACTATGGTACGACTCACAAATGCAGATCCAACGCATGGGAAAGTGGCCCGATGAAGCTCCTGTCCTTCTCCAGCTCTTATGGTGGAACTACGGCTCGGGATCCGCAAGCAGAAACTAGGATCATCGCTGCGTACAACTGTCTCATCCACGCGCTGAAGAGTATCTACAATCAAGCACCTCACACTCCAACCACCGAGTACAAGAATTTCATATGGCACAGTCTGGCGACGTATCAGTGTTCGGTCGCTCAGCTGGGTACGTTGGCATCCGAAGGAGAGCGTATAGAATAGAAACCGGGCTTCGATCCTGTGTAGCAAAGCGCAACAATATCAGCTCTAAAGTGTACAGGGGGATGATGAACAGTCTCACGCCCACTCTGTACCAACTACTAAATGCCCCTCTTGCTGATGTATGCGCCAGGGGCTACAGTAGCATAGATAAGACGATTCAGTTGCCTATACTCTGCATAAACCATGACGCCACTTCGGAGAATGGGTTACAGCACTTGCATCATGGCTTAAGAACGGAGAGTAAGACCATGAGGTGGCGTATGTGGAAGTAGAAAGCTGAGTGGTGGAAGTTTAGTACTTGTAGATTTGATGATTTACAAGGGAGATTGAAGTATACCGCTCATGCAGAGAAGAGACGGACAACATGACTAGCCATCGTAGTATCATCTTTGAGTTTCCGTGGTATATTGGTACGCTACATTGGCATCCTAACGCACTATATGAGCTGGAAGAGGTCTCGGCTATACGGGTATCTAGTGGGTTGGGTTAACACAATCGAGCTAGGCCTCAAAGGCCCGGAACAAATTGTCAAGACTTCGATGCAGGAGTTACAGCTAGCAGAAGCGCCAGGAATTGGATAGACTTGGTAGACCGTGTACTCCTGATGCACACAAGCACTGTAGGTTGAAAGAGGTGGCATATTGCCGTGCATGAAGTGATACTGCCTAAACATTGCTTTTTTCCCGAGAGGACGCCAGGGCTTTCTAGGACTTTGAAACCAGATCCAGTCAGTCTTGTACGTGCTGCATGTACAATTTACTTCTCGCAAAGGGATATGCTACGATTCTCAAGGTGTTGTGGCAACTGGTTCACAGCGTACTGGGCAAACAAGGTCTGGATGCCCGTTAGCTTCATCACAGCATCACAAACGTTCTGGGCGTGACGGGGCGAGCGCATCGCATCGCTGTTTGTCGTGAGATTTGCATTCACAATTCAACGGCCTGACGGCATCTCACTGGTCCATATCAGATTCCAGGGCGCTGCACCGGCGCCTCCATATACATCGTTTGTTGAACAACGGGTCCCCGGGTGACTCGGGGGACCAGGACAAGGAATACCTCGCTTGTCATTCCAACTGGCGGGCCGCGATAGATATCCGTGCAGATATCGCTTCCCAATCGATAAAGCAGGTGATGGTGAGGTGAAACAATCGGGCGGTTGGGATTAGCGGGATCTCGTTAGTTGTCCCACCAGGCGCTTCATGGTAAGTCCGTGTTTGCCTGCCTGGGCGATCAAATGGCTGCCCGGAAATGGCGCGGGAATCCCTAATGTCAAAATAAGCCTTACTGAGATTTGACGGGTTAAGGCCACTTGGAAGCTGGGATATTGTGAACGGTGTTGTAGGGTTCTAGGTATCTCTCATGACATGGGACCTGGATGTCGTCGACGATATAGAGTGATGGTGTCTTTCAGACTACTTTGTACTGTGTCTGATGGTGGCTGACGATAGCACCTATTTCGAGGCATACCGAGGAGAGCCGACGTCACGATAGCGGCCAAGCAAGCGATGTCCTCAGGATTGTCTTCGTGTAACGAAGAATTGACTCTGTTCACAAGACCCCTCTCGTATTACGTTGCATCCAAAAGAAGCGAATTTGGAACTCGTGCCTAGAGGCCGCCTTGGATGCCCAACGCCGATAGTTCCGATTACGTATATGGAGCTCTGATTCCAGGCGAGCGTCTGGAAGCGCGTCACCGAGCGTCCCCTGCAGCTGTGGATACACATGATGACACCCCTCCAGTGGGAATGGCAAGAAGGCTAAAAGCAGGTAGAACATTTACGGAAGGTGGCATATGTCGCATAACGGCATCCGCAGCCCGCTTCGAATCCCTCTTGCAGTTGACTGTGTCACACATCAACTTTTCCCAAAGCAAGTTTGTAAACCTGAATGTTGATACACTATGTATACTGCAGTCGGAGACAGTAAAACGAAGGGACATGGTGAAAACAAACGTTCGGGAACGGATGATCACACACGCACGTGGCGAGCTCAAGCGAGTGCTCTTATCGATATGAGTTTTGTCGCGCTGAGGGACCCCTTGTACGTCAACCCGCACTGGAAAGCCAGCCGAAAAACGTTGATGATCTCTAATGGTGAAACATAAGGCCTCGAATCCTGTGCTAATCATTGTTAGATGAGGTTTAGACGGCAGGCAAAATCTCGTGTGTGATTCCCCGCCTTGACATCCCTTGGCAGGAACAAGCGCCGCTCCTATGCTCAAAAGGGCAACGCTTGAAACATAGTCCGAGGCTCTTCAGCCAGGAACAGTGCAAACACCTTTGCGGTCCTGAACGGGGCTGCTCCGAGACCCCACAGACTCTCGCGTCTCGCTGTTTCGAAACAGTAAGGCCAACTTCGTATCCGCACGTACGCGAGCTGGCCCTCACTCACATTGGTCGCGACGTAGTTAGGGGCTACCAGTCAGCTCTAGTGTTGGGTAGACTCGACTAACATGCTGGTCACAACGGCGTCCAGCCGCTGGAGACTGGCCGTGCTGGGCGGGAATACATACGAGCCCGCCGGCATTCTTGGTCCAGTCGTCGGTAGACGATATAAAGGCTCGAGGCCACCCGATGCGGAAGAGGGCATCACTCCCAGTGGCACACATTCCCTCCCGACAAGCAAGTCTTCGTCGACATTCATTCTACATTCACTCTTTTGTGTTCGAAAACGCTGGATCGTCTTCATTTTGAGCTTCTTTGTTGCTACCTAGGAGATTTCACCCAGACACTTCCAATATTCACAGTGGGACATTGTCAATAGACTATCCTTTTCGAATATCCAGCACTTAAAGCTCCAAAACCTTCATTTGATACCCAGAAAAAGTCACTCATCGCGAACACGGTCTTTACGAATCCATCCACAAACATCATCATGTATACGAACATTATCTCTGTGCTCGCCCTGGCTGGCGCTGCTCAGGCCCACATGTCGATGTACTACCCGGCTCCCTTAGGAGGAGCCCCTGCCATCAACAAGCAATCAACGGAGCTTGACCCCGAGTTCAACTTCCCGCTTGGTTGCTGTGGACCTGACGGTGGTGACAGCAGGCCCTCTCCTGGTATTTGCCGCGGTCACCTTGACAAGTTCGACACTGAGGATGCTACTGTCACCTGGCAGCCTGGACAAGACGCTTACTTCCAACTGACAAACTATGACTACGACCCAGCGGCGCCTGGTGGTACCCACTATGGAGGATCTTGCCAGGTCGGTTTCTCGACCGACAAGGGCAAGACATGGAAGATGGCCGCTTCATACCACGGTGCTTGCCCACATGCCACCGAGGATGGATCACCTGAGGCCCAGACCTTCGACTTCAAAGTACCTACCGGTATGCCTGAAGGTGATGCTATCTTCGGTTGGGTATGGCTCAATCGCGAACACGAGGTAAGTCGCGAGTGAGACGAGATACATGCGAGATGTATGCTAACTTCATTATAGTCATTCATGAACTGTGCTAAAGTCCACATTGGTTCTGGCTCTGGTGCTGGCTCTGGCGATAGCACCGAGCCCAGCGAGCCATCTCAGTCTGCAACGCAGCCCGAGCAACCAGCATACTCCGAGACTGAGCCTGAGGAGACTCCTCAGCCAACTTCCGCACAGCCTGAGGCTCCCGCCGAGGACGATAAGAGCTCCGAGCAATCGCCACCCGCTTCGCCTGTCGAGGACAGCCCGGCTGTCGTCGTTACCACTGTCGTAGCTACTACTATCTACGAGCAGTACCAGCCTACACAGACAGCGACCAACGACTCTGAAGCTTCCGAAGAGACTGATGACTCAAGTGACGGCCACTGGTGGAACCGTCCTCACCAGAAGGTTAAGGCAGGCACTCGTCGTTATGCAGTTGACGGCTCTCGCTGTGAGTGCCGTCGTGACGAGCTTACCCTTGCGGCTCGCTGCTCCTGCGATTCTACCAACAAGGCTGTCGAGCGCAAGGCTCTTCGTATGCACCGCCGCACCTTCTACAAGCGTGTTGATGCGTGTGATTGGAACTCGGCCCCCAGAATGGAGGTCTCGTACTTCACTGAGGATGCCAACTGCGCCCCCAATGCTAAGGCTCACATGCCTGAGAGCGACACTTTTGAGTTGGGCTGGGATGTCAACTGTGGTGTCGTTGATGGCCAGAGTGAGTATGAGATCAAGACCATGAGCTGTGACATGTATGGTTAGATGGTGGGCCGTCAGAGCGTTTCTTCTTGGTGTATGCCACATATTCTTTACATTCTTCACACTCGTTCATCACGTTCCTGGACGCTGGGTTTTTCTTCTCTTCTTCTTTGGGAATCAGGGGTGCCTATCATACGCCCTTGATCTTTCCACTTTGGCACTGCACATGCAGGGCGGATTGGCTTGTTTGGTTGCATCTGGGAGGCTTCACGACATCCACACATACATCTTATGACGGTTAGCCTGGGTTGGCACTGGGAAAAAGACATTGTACAACACTAGTCACACTGCGAAACAATTGAAAACGTTCGCTTTCAAACAGGCTTCACAGTATGCTGATTGCAGGACTAATCATGATAGTTATTCATTCACTGACTATTCAAAGTCCGATTATAACCCTCTTGAGTGAAAAGCAGGAGCAATACCGAGTTGTGATACGCAAGTAACAGCAAATGGCGATCTAAATCCTAGGACGATTGTCCACCCTTCCTGCCAGCTTCTTGGCCTTCTCACTGTCAGGCTCGAAGATACCGGATGAAGCCTTACGACCCATGGAAGCAATGTCGTGCTGTAAATATTAATAGTGATCGTGCTGAGTAGTGTGTTGCAACAGATGGACTCGGATGCTTCCACGAAGAATCGCCCAGTATAACTTCCAGATCCAGGTGCTGAGCTGTACGAGAGCTGGATGAAGAATCAAACATATTAGCATGGCTGGTAAGAGCACGCACCGGCAGAACCCATTAATTGCACAAAATTGTACAGAGTGGTTAAGACTCTACTCTTCCATGTACTACGGGGCGCACCTAACATGCGCCAACATAAACGGTAGACAAAAAATAGATAAAAAAGAGCTCGAGTACCTAGGTAACGATCCTTGACAACGCCAGCGTCCAGATCATCATGCTCGTAACCAAGTCAGCCCAGTATACGCTTCCATCACGGCGCCGCCCCAACTCCATGTTTGGGTGGAGATTTCCATAAACCCGGAGTTAATTCCAACGTTATGACCGGTATCTCATATCCAAACCCTTTCATAGCGCGTACAATAGGAGGCCAGGCATCCTACTCCTGTGTCTTTCCTCCACCCATACGCTCAATGTTAGACAATAACCTGCTCTTCCCGCCACTTTGGCTCCTGTTCAGTCCGGGAGTACCCTGAAATTTTAGACCACCTGGTGCACGAAGACCGGACGGCTTGGCGATGGCACTACCTGTGCGCTCATTCATGGCCCCTAGACGGTCACCCATAGCACTGCCGGGGCGTCCGCCAACGAGTGCAGACGCAGGGCGAGGAGTGCTGGTGCCACCAGCAAGGAAGCCTGTGTTGCGCATTGCTTGTTGGGGTGGTGCTTGTTGTTGAGGCGCAGTAGGTGGCGCAGAGCTGATTTGTGAACGGCGAAGGTCGTCTTGTTGCATCTCTTCCATCTTCTCACCGCACATAGACAGCATTTGTTCGGCAGCTGCTACCAGCTCACCCTTCTCAATGCGCTCAGCCTCGAGATCCTCCACAAGTATATCATGGGACTTGCGAAGGGAATGAAGCTCAGATTGCAGACCAGCGAGTCTAGCTTTGAGGTTCTCGATTTCGGCTCTCTGCGCTTCTAGCATCTGAGCGTCTTCGGCGTTTCGTGTAGACTTTGTGGGGGATGCTCTTTGGTTTTCGTCCTCGGAGTTATGCTGATCGGGGTTGATCCTGCTGAATGTGCTGTCACGCTTTTTCTCTGCCTCCTCAACTTGTCGTTCGAGACTAACAATCTGCGTCCGAAGCTCCTTACACTTATCATCGGCCTTCTTCTGGTAGTTGTCCTTGAGGGCCTTGATCTTCTTCTCATGCTTGGCCTTGTAAGCTGTATGTAGGTCACGTGCAATCTCATTGACCTTCTCAGCAATCGCAGATTGGCATTCGAGCTCAGAGTAGACCTTTTTGTTCTCGTCTCCCTCGTCGTTATTGATGAAAGTCGTCATGTCCACGTTCTTGCTTTCAGCGTCAATGACCTTGGTTTCAAGCTCAGCCGAGCGGCTCTCAGCATCATCCGCACGCTTTTCAGCATCAGCTAACCTCGCTAGGAGATCTTCACGCTCAGCGTCATTACGAGCCATCTCGGCCTGGACGTCTTGCAGTAATCTTTGGACCTCTTCACCCTTTGATTTCCAGTCGACCATTTGAGTCTCTGCATATTCGCGAGCTGAGCGTTCGTCGCGGACGGTCTCTTGGGCTTCGCCAACCCGGCGCTCAGCATCGGCAATAGCTTTTGAAAGAGCGTCGATCTCGGCTTCTTTTCCAGATAAGCTAGCTGTAAGAGACGAGACCTGAGATTGGAACTGGGATTTTACAGACTCCAACTCACGAATAGTGACAGTAGGCAGTGAACGTGGTGTTGGTGGTGGAGGCAGCTCGAAATCTAACAAATTCAACATTTGACTTCTCTGGTTCGGGGTCGCAGGTACTTGCGATCCACCTTTGGCCGGTGATCGCTGGTTTTGGTAGTATGCGCGGAGGTTTGGCTCAGCAGCGGACTTGCTAGGCGAATGGCGGCTGCGTCCTGCTGACTCACGGCGGGATGAGGAAAAGGATTCGATCTGAGCTGTAAAGTCTAGGAGTAGATTTGTAGTATCATTGTCGTTGTATGCGCGCCGTGGCGTAGGGCTAGGTGTACGTTCGGACCGGCGGACTGTGGACGGGGTCATTTGAGTGCGAGCGCGAGGCGTAGCCTTGTCATGTTGTCAGTATCTTGTATCAGACGGATGTCGTACGAACTCACATCTGGCATCTGGTTTTTGGCTGGGCTCTGCTTTAGGCCGGCAAACTTTGTCATATCTATTCCGGGCATTTCTGAGAAGTTGCTGAAGCAGGTATCGTCAACATCCAAGGATGTTACTTCTGGGCCGTCTGGGTTGAAGTCCGTGTTGTCCATACTCAGATCGATCTCGTATTCGTCGTTTCGCAAAGATTGTTTCCTTGGAGTTTCCCGATTTCTCGAGCTACTCTCTTCCATGAATTTCATTGCAGTGGTCAAGCCTTCATTATCACGAAGGGCTGGCTCTTGGTGAGAAGAGGCCGGTCGTTTTGATGGCGTAACAGATATTTGGCGTTGGTGTGTATGTGTTGTCTTGCGCTGAGCCGTTCCGGGCGAAGGAACGCGGGACGATTTCGAGGGTGACTGGCTCTTGTGGGAGTTGCTGCTCATTGCGGAGCCTGGTCGCTCGATGGGAGTCTCCTTGGCTGAAGAGATATCTCTCTTGGGCGTGTGTTGATCGTCGCTGCTAATTTTGAGTGCCGCGTCGTCGAAGTCGTCCATTAAATTCTTCACCGGGAGCGTCTTCATTGGGCTTGTGCGCTCTTTCAGCCCATACTTCTTCTCTGGCGACACTCTGAACACAGATTGCGGTGCGCTGTCCTCCAGATCAACTAGTGGCTTCACGGGTGTGGCCGCTGCGTTGGGGGCAATATTCTCTTGGTCTTCGACATCGATGTGGTCCATAAAAGGCGATGAGGGAGGGTCGTTGTACGCCATATCGATATCGTCGATGATGATGTCGTCAGAGTAGGTGTTTAGCTTCTCCGACGAAAGACTTGACATTGGTTCCGTCATGTGTGCGATTCGGAGTTTGCGGTGTCTAGAGTCGGCCACAGTGTCGATGCGGAGCGCACAAGAGTGTGTTGTGGCTGCTTGTTTACAGTCCGTGCGCACTCGTTGCCCCTTCCTAATACGGTAACCCCCGTTTTGGCCGAAACCCTGAGCCAGCCGCTGTTCACGACGTGCTGCATTGCCAAAATCTGCTAGTAAAAGCAATATCACAACATACGCACTGGGTTTGCACAGGTGATGTGTATGATTAGGATTCTCGGTCCTAGTTAATTGTGTATATATTTCCGCCCAAGTGCATAATCCATTTCAATAGTTGATTGCTCCTCTCAATGCGCCCGCAAGTCTTTGGTACTCCTTTAGTAGCTCTTCAACCTCCTTGAGCTTCAAGTCTTGAGCATCCTTCGCCTCTAAAAAGCGTTTGGAAGGCGGTGCAGTCTTCTTTAGCTGCTCTAACGCAGCAACTGCTCTCGCTCCCTTGTCATCTATTGGCGGTATTTCATTCGTGGCTGTGCGGCTCAGCGGCTCTGGAGAAGGCGATGCCTTGACCTGCTCTTGGCTCGGGGATGGGAGTACAGGCGTGCTACTGCTGCTTACGGCGCGTGCAAAGCGGGGCAGTACGTTCATACTGGACAATCGGTTCAAAGGATTGAAGTTGTTGCCCATGTTGCGTATAGAGTCAACAGCGGAAATGTTGCCTGGTGCTGGACCATCCGCCTTAATAGGAGCTGGTGATGGTGCCTTCTCTTCTACATTCTGTGATGTAGCGAATGCAACACGTCGTCCGCTACTGCTTCCCCCGGATTTAGTGGAATCGACGCTACGATCTCTAATCTGCCTTTTGCCAGCAAAAAGATCAGCCATCTTCGCGTCCAACCCTTTGCTAACTGGGGTTTCTGTAGACTCGTCACCATGTACTGAACTCGCTGCACTGACACTCAAGTTGTCATCATCCCGCTCTGCACGAGTGGGAGAGCTCACAAGCTTCCTTGCATCTTCCAGTGTCTTGGGGAGTACCGGTTGTTCCTGCATGGGTCCATCTGGGTTCTTTTCCTTTAGACCACCGAAGAAGAACTTGAAGCTGGTGTCTAATGTGTTGTTAATTCTGCCAAGTGCTTGGTCGGCGGAATCAAGAATCGAATCCCGAACTGCATCAGAAGCAGCCTCAATTTTGTTAGTCTGCGTTTGGATGAGGTTGCTCAACCGACGCTGAGCTTTGGTAGTTGTCGGACTTGAAGGTTCCCTGGAATGAGTTTTGGAGATAGGAGTGGCTGGAGTTTGGATAAGATCCGGCGCGTCCGAAAGTCCCAAGGGCATTGGTGTTATCTCGGATTTGGGCGTCGAAGGCCTCGAGTCTGACTTTGTAGGAACGGCTTCTTCGGCACGTAGGGAAGAAAGATCGACAGTTTCCAAGAATGAGATGGCTGCCTCCAAGTTGACCAGGCAATATGCGGTCTCACCATCCATACGGCTGGATCCGCGGAACCGATGTATGAAATTCAGGTCGCTAATAACGTTCAAGTCGACAGGTGGCATAGTGATAAGTGCGTAGATCAACGTTGGGAGGATTTCATCAGCAGACGAAGTGGAAGGAAATATCTTTGACAGAGCTTCGACAATGGACTTGTGTGCAGCAGTCAGATGTTGGACCTTTCCAAGCGGATACTTCTCCTCATTCATCTTCAAGATGTCTTGACGTGCGGCAGATAGGTATTCTCGAATTTCGGGCTCCTTCTCTTTGGCTTTCTGACGTTCCTCCTCAGTCAACTCCTCGCCAGTCATCAAGAGCTCTTTCAAGCCAATGCCAACAAGCGAGAGAGCAGCTGTGCGCGATCTGAGCTTATGGTCCCTTTCCTCATCATCAGTGCTCCTGTGCCGCCATATCCGCTGGTAGACCTTCTCGCACACAGCGCGTTCCACGGCCTCTTCGAGTGCGAATCGCTTGAGCTCGAGCGATCTCCGTGCCTTCTTGCGGTCAGCCATTTCTGTTGCACTAAGCATCTGTTGTTCCCCTGACGGATCGTTTCCCTTGGATATCGATGATGGTTTGCTTGATGGGGCGGCCCCCTTCTTGGCGTTTGCAACATAGTTATCACTCGTTAATCGAGCAGAGAGGGTGGCTATGTGTGTATTGATTTTTGCAGAGGCGCGGCCGTAGAAGTCTTGGAAGAGATGGGCAAGGGCATCGGCGGATAGGGGGGTAGGATGGACTTTGGCTGTGAGGGATTCGAGGAATCTACGGACGGGTTAATGCAGTGATGCGTGACATGGGCGACAGAAGATACCTCTCGGTCAAGCTGCGGATCTCGATGGGAAGCTCCTCAAAAGTGTCGGGTACTGCGGGTTCCTCACCCTCGGTGTTGTCGTCACCGTCTTCCTTGTTGGCAAAGACGTCTCCATCAGTATGCTCATCTTCCTCTGGCACCATGGCAGCCTTTAATGGATCTAGCATATCTGACGCGTTTGGGCCCTGCAGTGTATTCGCTCGACTTCGCGAGAGCGGACTCTTGGGCGCAGAGTCGAGACGCGTAAAGGAGCGTGAAGGATGCAGGTTTCTGGGCCGCCCGGTCATGTTGTTATTGTTGCAGGGCGTGGAATGGAAATCTAAAAGTGTCGTGCGCCTGCATTGGAGAGCTCATGCGTTCACGTCATGCGGCAGCAATGGGCACTTCCGATTGTACTGGAACCCGTCTTGGTGCGCTTGAGACGAGGATGCACTGCAGCAGGTACAAGGGGTCAGATGGGCTGGCTGCCAACGGAAGCCGGCAACGAGTGACGTTGGAATGGACGTTGGTACTTGTGGTGGTGGAGCTATCTGGAGCTCGCTATCAGATGCCAGTGCGAGCTCCCCCGCACCGACCCGCCGCCACTGGATGCTCCTTTTGCGGAGAGCTCGGGCATGGCGTGAAGCACCGATCGTCATCGATGTTCGCCGATGGAGGCAGCCATCACCTGCTGTTTGGACTTGCCATCGTCTTCTTTGTCTGGTTCGTAGCCCCTTTTCCTTGTCACACTCTCACAAGATGCGACGACAAACCCCCTGCCCTTCTGCATCGCGCGTGGCTGCGTCCTTCTTGCTGTCGTTCGTGGCCGCGAGCGTTGCGGGCGCGGCTGACATGCCCGTCTTGCCGCCGCCGCCTCTTCCACATAGTGCTCACAACGCCGACAAGGACTTTACCCTGCGACACATCTTCCACCACGGCACCTACAGGTATCCCGAGCTTCACCGTCGCATCGACGTCCCAGAACATGCCGCAGTATGGACGGCCGGAGACGAAGACGCGGCCAGGCGCGAGCCTGTGCCGCGGTTGCGCGTCAAATCCGAGACCATGAGCATACAGAGACTGGCAGATAGGAGCAAGGAAACCATCACTGGCATACTCGAGTGGGGGAGAAGGACCGGGAGAGGCGTGCAGTTGCCCGAAGAGGACTGGACAATCGACGACATAGCAGGCCCCAACGTCACCGACCGAGAGACAGTCCTAAGCTTCGCACGCATGGCCTCGGACGCCTACATACTAGAGCCCGGTACGGGGGAGTGGGAGGACGTCGGTGGCGGCTTCAACTACACTGAAGACTTCGGCTGGGAATCAGACGGTCTGCGAGGCCACATCTTCGCCGACACCGAGAACTCGACCGTCGTCATAGGCTTGAAGGGCACGTCGCCCGCCATGTTCGACGGCTCCGAGACGACTACAAACGACAAGATCAATGACAACTTGTTTTTCAGCTGCTGCTGCGGTCAAGGCGGCCAGTACTTGTGGCGACAAGTCTGCGACTGTCAAACCTCGGCCTTCACCTGCAACTCTACCTGTCTCGTCACTGCCCTTCGCGAGAAGAACCGCTACTACTACGCTGCACAGGATTTGTACCACAATGTCACAGCATTATATCCCGATGCCGAGATCTGGATGGCCGGCCACTCTCTCGGCGGTGCCGTGTCGTCTTTCCTCTCCCTCACCTTTGGACACCCTGCAGTCACTTTTGAAGCCGTCCCAGAAGCTATGCCGGCGTCGCGGCTGGGTCTTCCGGTACCACCAGGCCACCAGATTGGCTCGCTGCAGCAGCGCAAGCTCACCGGTGGCTTCCACTTTGGACACACCGCTGATCCCATATACATGGGCGCATGCAACCAAGCTACCAGTGCTTGCACAATTGGCGGGTACGCTTTGCAGAGTGTCTGCCATACTGGGCACAAGTGTGTATATGATACAGTCAAAGACTTTGGCTGGCGTATGGGTATTGGCACCCACAAGATTGTGGAAGTCATTCGAGACGTTATACTCAAGTATGATGCACCGCCCAAGTGCGAAGCCTACGTCGACTGTACTGATTGCTACACCTGGGAGTATTTTGAGAGCAACGGCACCGAGACGACTACCAGCAAGAGCTCAAAGCCAACAGCCACATCGACGTCAACCAGGTCTAGTCGCACGCGAACTGAAACATGCAAAACGCCAGGATGGTGGGGATGTCTCGACGAATCTACAACCAAAGCACACAGCAAGACCACGATTACGACGACATCATCGACCTCGATATGTAAGACGCCCGGTTGGTTCGGCTGCAAAGACGAGACGACTTCTACTACGACCATGACAATCACTACCACGCCCGCCCCAGCACCTACTGTGACAACCACGTCGTCGACACCCACATCTACTTCATCGTGCAAGTATCCAGGCTGGTTTGGTGGATGCCTTGACGGTGATGATCCACCTGCGAAGACACATCATACACCCAAACCAACCCCGACAGCTACCTCCGCCAGCACGTCGTGCACTTCTGAAGGCTTCTTTGGTCTTATATGCTATGACAAGTCAAAGAAGCACGGAAAGACGAGTTCCAACCCGCCAGTGACTGAACGGATGGAGATGTAGACATGACTTCAGAGAAAACTAGGTAATTCAGAGTGCTCTTTTTTGTTGATTTTAGGCGCAAAGGCAGGTATTATATCCAGGCGTACATACGGCTTTTGGCATGTGGCATTTACACGCATCGTGATGTCTCTACAACAATATCACTAAGCAAACAAATAAACACTACATCATACGTTGTCTATTTTTGGTTGGCTTTGTAATGGAGATGCGGAGATAGCGGGAATGCATGTTCGTTACCGTTCCCTTCGGAATGACTGCGGACCGCCTAGTCTCGAAGTCTGTGTAGTCTGTGTGCACAAGCTTTTGTTTGACACGATCGAGAAATTCTTGTTGTGAGACATTGGTGGCTATTTGTGCCGAAATTCAAATATCGCTCAAAGTCATAGCCAAGGGCCGGGCTTCGGCATCTTGTACGAACTCGATTGCGTCATAGAGAACCACGCCATTTTGTGTGCGCGTATGTGTGTGTACAATCAACCCACACCGCTACGCATGATGTGTTCCCTGTTCCTGTCTGAAAAGGACGTGTTGTTGCAAAGTCAGACACGGTACCGTACGAGTTGGGCAGTACTTGATAGCGACCGAACCATGTGTCCGTATGAACTATGGGATCTGCAGCCCGAACAACATGTGCGACAGGGATAAGGCGAGAGGAAGATGCTTGCTCTGCTTGAGTTGGCGGCTGATGTCGTTGGCGTGACAAAGTGGCGGTCTGACTTGGTGGTAGAAGTCTGAGGATCAACCACTCTAGAAGATTAGAAGACGTGAAGCAGACGAGTCGCGTCGGCCGTAGCATCTAGCATCCCCACCTACCCTTTTGGCCAGAGAGCGACGGTGTGTTTCCCAGACGCAGCCTTCTGCTCTGCACGGTCTCGGGTGCCGATCAATGTAAGGGTCCCCGAGCGTCTTGCGGTGGGGCGCGTCGCGAGGTTTCAGGATTGCATGCTTGCAGCCGGCGCGCGCGGATGCACGCAGCAGGTTTTTCTGCGGTTGAGGCAGTATCTCGGTGTCTTGAAGGCCATCATGTGCGCTGCAGACGTGAGGTCGCGGCCGTCATGGTGCGAGTTGGACAGTCGTGGCGGCAACCTCGCAGCCGTTGACCTGGCGGGTGACGCTAAATAGCAAATGTCGCAATAGACAGGGGCGGCTCGACGATAGCCCATACAGCTGACAAGGCGGTTTTAGCATGCGATTGTCGGGCCCAGAGCGAGCCAGCTAGTCTTCGCAGCCGTGCCTTGGAAATGGCTTTTTCGTCGATTCCTCTTAAGTTGCTCGATCGCCGATACATCCAGCTTCTGTCTACTCGATCTTTCCGCTCTCCGCCCCGTCCTCGTCGCCTCTCCGCTGCGCCTATTTGCCGTTTCCGCCCACAGCCTCAGCCCTACCGACCTAGTCACGGGACCGTTTGTTTTCAGGCACCCCCTCCCCTTTGCTGGTTCTCAGAGACCCTGCAGCTGCGGCATCTAGCCAGCTTTTCCTGCCCTGACGACATCACCCCTACGGTTTGCCCGCGCTACTGAGCTCTGATACCACAGCCGCACCGTGTGGCATCGCTTCTTGCTGCGAATACATTCGGCTGTTTTCTGCGTTCGTCGGCTGTACCCAGGGCTGTGCCTGCACATCATCGCTCGTGCGCCCAGCAACACAGGGAGATTGCCTCATTATACACCTACGTCATTGTTCAGCGCAGCGGCAATCCCCACCAAACCAAGACCCTTCACACCGCACCAACCACTCCTGCATTACTTGCACACACACCCTCCCGCTGCCATCAAGTCCCCATATTCATGCACCTATCTCCTACCACGACTTAATCTGCCCGCCCACCAGCCACATTCACGCTTCACCCAGTTGACGCGTGTGAAGGCCTCACACCATGTCCACGCCTGCCCTATCGCCTAGGCCCAGAGGTTCCTCCCACACATCTTCTCGCCCACGAGGTTCAGGATCGACGCCCATGACGAGGCCAAGTGCCTCACTACATCCGACGTCTGCGCTACCCCCCCTCACGCCCCGCATGAACGGGGTAGCCAAAACACCGAGCCATGTAGCCTCACAGAAGACGAAGGAACCCTCGACCCCCTCACCTAACTACTTTGGTCTTGCCGTCAACAGCAATGCCGACCACTTCTCCTCTAGTGCTGCCCAGCACATTCGCGGAAACTGGAGCCCACCCACTTCCAACGTGCGCTCGACAGCTGCCGCCTCCCCACGGATAATACCCGTTGAGCAGAACCCAGAGTTTGAGCAATTTAGGAAACAGTCGGAGAACAACAGAGCTTTTGCTCTGGGCAGCTTCGACTTTGCATCGCCCGGCCTGAAGGCACAATCCAAGAGCCCCTTCTTCGCCAACATCGACTCCGCACAGCCCTCGTACTCACAGTCGCAGTCGATGCCACCGCCCGACCGACCAGGCGACAAGAGCGATACCAGCGACGAGCAAGAGTTCGCCCCCAAGCCACGTTCCCCAAAGCGCATGCTGTCGACCGAATCCTCCATGTTTCCCGACCGACCACGAAGGAATTCCCCAGCAAGCTTTGATGGACCCGGTCGTTCAGATGCTGTCGCCCAGTTCGCCGAACCCCGTATCCCACGGCCATCGTTACCTTCAAAGAAGATGCATCCCCAGCAAATTTCAATATCCACTCACCGTGCTGAGACGCTTCCCGCGCATTTTGAGGAAGAAGGCAACACTACCGGACCCACTATGGTCACTGCTCAACATATCGTCAACATCCTCCAGTCTTCCATTGACGAGGTCCTTGTGCTGGATCTCCGTGTGTCGACACAGTATGCCAAGGCTCGCATAACAGGCGCACTGAGCCTCTGTATTCCTACGACGCTGCTCAAGCGCGCTTCCTTCAATGTCCAGAAGCTAGCTGAGACCTTCAAAGATGACGAACAAAGGGACAAGTTTGAGCGATGGAGGAGCAGCAAACACATCATAGTATATGACGCCAACTCATCGCAAATGAAGGACGCCACAACCTGTGTCAACACCCTCAAAAAGTTCACCAGCGAGGGTTGGTCAGGTGGCACTTTTATCATCCGTGGTGGATTCCAAGAATTTGCTGAAAAGTTCCCAGCCTGGATCACACACCAAAGCTCTGGAAGTCCGACCTCCGGCACTGCTGCTCTGAACCTCAACTCCGATCTCCCTGCTGTCGCGCCTGTTATCGGTGGCTGTCCCATGCCTGCAACCCAGAACGCTGCTAACCCTTTCTTTGGCAACATTCGTCAAAACATGGACCTCATCGGTGGAGTTGGGCAGATGCCCGTCAAGCAGCCAGCAGGCATGACCCAGTCAGTGGAAGACGATCTTCCACAGTGGCTTCAGGCTGCATCTGAAGAGCAAGACAAGGGCAAGACAGTCGCAGAACGATTCTTGCAAATCGAGAAACGTGAACAAAAGCGTATGCAAAAGGCTTTGTCTGGTGAAGTTGTCTACGACGCTCCGTCGTCATCAGGAGGCAAGGGACAGCATATACAGATTGCAGGTATTGAGAAAGGTTCGAAGAATCGCTACAACAATATCTGGCCATACGAACACACTCGTGTCAAGCTCGAAGGAGTTGCTGAAGGAAGCTGCGATTATGTCAACGCCAACCACGTCCAAGCCGCCTACTCCAACAAGCGTTACATCGCAACGCAGGGACCCATACCGGCTACCTTCAAAGTATGTTCTCATTTATGTATATCACGTCACCCACTAACACTTTGACAGGACTTCTGGAACGTTGTTTGGCAGCAAGACGTTCGTGTCATTGTCATGTTAACTGCCGAGCAAGAAGGTGGACAGGTCAAGGCCCACAACTACTGGTCCGATAAGCGATATGGCCATCTACACCTCAACCCACTTGGCGAACGCAGGGCGTCTTTGGAGCCGTCGAAGATCCATCGTCACAGGGAACAATCGAGGCCATCAGTGGGTCAGCGCAGGTCAACGAACCCACCGAAGCTTGCCAACTTCACCAAGGAAGCTACTACTGGTTCTTCTAACCAGGAGCAGCCTTATGTCATCGTGCGCAAGTTCACTCTTTCGAACGATGATGAACCCTTCGCGCGTATGCGCGAAATCACACAGTTGCAGTACTCGCATTGGCCTGATTTCGGAGCCCCAGCCCATCCTACGCATCTATTGGGCCTGATTGAGCAGACTGATGCTGTTGTCCGCTCGGTCAACGGTGGCTCGCCCTCGCAGCCTGACCCACCCAACAGCCGCCCGATTATAGTCCATTGCTCCGCCGGATGTGGCCGTACTGGTACTTTTTGCACGGTTGACTCCGTCTTGGATATGCTCAAGCGGCAAAGGCAAGCTCGCAACGCCAGGCAGTCGACTCCAATGGACACCGACGACAAGTTAGCCAAGAACGAGCGCGAAGAGGACAGCTGGGTGAACAACGAGGAGACCGATCTTATTGCAAAGACCGTGGAGGACTTCAGACTGCAGCGGTTGAGCATGGTACAGAGTCTGCGACAGTTTGTACTATGCTACGAAAGTGTGATGGAATGGCTCGTTGAGCAGCACCCCAAGTCTGCGTAGAGCGCGGCGACTCAAACGATGTCTTCTGCTGACGGAAACATCTTTGTGCCCGTAATCATAATATGGAAATGAGAAACACGAATTTGTTAACGACCAAGGTAAACGGGGCAAACGGCGGCGCATGCATCATCATCGGTGTAGGACTGGGACTCATTGGGAGGCGTTCTGCATGCACGCAGCATTGTTTGGCTTAGAGCATATACATACATTGGGTATGCATTGGGACAGGTGTCATGGTGGTTTCGGCGTACAAGGGGCTTTAGCATAGTGTTCTTTGGTTTTGCTTAGATAATTTGAGAATTGCATCCTCCTACATATACTCTCTGTTGCATGTCGGTCTGCGCCATGATGTTATCACAATCACATCACTAAGAACGTAACGATTGTAAAAGAAGCCATTTCCTCTCCATGGAGAGATATTATCTAAGAATGGCAAAAAATAAAGCAATAACACCATATTTCTGTAATACTACAAGCACCAATACCCAGGTAGACTCAACAAACTACTCCCACTATTGACTTACAAGCAAGATAGAATAAGCTAATAAGCAGCATTCCCCTGGTCATGCTCCTTGATATACTCGGCACCCTTTTCCAGAAATTCCTGCCTGGTGATAAAATGTTGCCTCGACTCCTTCTTGCCCGCCCATTGGGCCGCGCCACGCCAGGCATCAAGTACACAGTCCCCAGCTTTTCTCACGTTGATGGTTTGTTCAGCGGGGAGCACGGCACGGAGTTCAGAGCGCAGGCGTTCCTCGAAACCCTGGAACATGGTGTTGCCACCTGTGAGGAAAATGTCCTTCAACACGTCGTCGCGGTGGGGCGAATCTGCCAGTCGCTCTGTGAGGATATTCGAGGCAATTTCTACGATACCAGCTTGGTCGAGACCTGCGATTGTCGGTTGGAAGACGACTTCGGGAACGCGGATGCGTTCAACGTTGAGGTGGATTTGGTTCATTTCCCTTTGGGACTCGGCGTCGTAAGGGTAGGGACCGTGGAGGAAGGAATGGAGGATGGATTTTGTCCAGTCTGTTTGTGCTTCGCGGGTTGATTCTTCGGTGAAGTCGGGGTCGTGTTGGAGAAGCTGGGATTCGATTTCTTTAAGATTCTTGGAGAGATCTTCTTCTTCTTCGTCATCGGAACCTTCACCTGTAGCAATGGTGCGGTAGACGCCCCAGTCTGCATCGTCGGCGCCAAAGGTGTCATCATCACCACCACCTCGTCGCCGCTTCTTGGTGGGTGCGTCCGAGGCAAGGTTGGCGATGGACTTCATTCGCATTTGGTTGGCGAGCGACTTGCGGTTTCCAAGTTCAGCCTTGAGACGCTCACGGTCCTTCATCTTCTGGATAATGGCTTGGCGAGCTATCCGGCGCTCTTCTATCCAGCCTTGAGGATCGGTTTCCCGCCGTTGGTCGTCAAGTCGTTGCTCTTCTGCTTGCCGTGCCTTCTCCTTCTCCTTTTCAATCTTCGCACGTTGGCGTGCATCGTAGTTTGACTTCATCAATCGTTGCTGTCGCTTTTGCTTGATACCCTCCTCGTCAAGCTGATCATCCGGAACCTCCAACAGGGGGAATGTAGGTGCTTCGACCTGCTCCTCCTCTACATCGCCAAGGTCCTTGTTACGAGCCTTCTTGATGGCAGCTTCCAGTTCCTTGACTCGTTTGTTGAGCTGATTCTCGTCATCGAAGTCATTTGACTCCAGTACCCGTGCCTTTTCCTTTTTCGTGGTAATCTCTTCCAGCTGCGTCTGCAACTGCAAGCACCACTCCAGCTCTTCTTCCTTCTTCTTCAGCTTCTCCAGACGCATCTTTGCCGCCTGGGCCTGCAGCCTACGACCACTCTCCTTGCGCTTTTCCGCTGCAGCTGCCAGCTCTTCCTCGGTCTTTTGCACCACTATCTGCTCAGTATAAGGGAACTGGATTGTATGGTCTCGGTCTTCTAGGCCCGTCCAATCCAGGTAGCGGCTGAGGTCATTCTCGTAGTCTTGTGATACATAGCAATGCTCTCGAACGAGGTCTTCAGCCTGGTTGTCGCTAATCTTTCCGGGGAATGTAGGGTACTTCAGCCTCAGTAGCTTGAGCAGGTATTGCGCGGACTGGAAGCGACCCCAGTTCAGACGCGTGGTTTGCGACAACAAGGGCTTGGAGTTTACTACGGGAATAATGTGCGTAGAGGTGTACGAAGAGTCCATGACCAGCCCGTTGCGCCCGCCATTGTATGAGTAGGAGAAGAGCGAGTCGATACCGTATGCGACGGATGGTGCGCCGTAGCACTCGAAGAGGATTTCCGACATGGCTGTAGAGTTGATGTTAGCTGTACGCACAGTCTCATCTGTCATTGGCTCACGTACTCTTTCGTGAATAGCCCAGGTTCGCAACGGGCTCTGTCATGACGATGGGTCTATCTATGCGCCCGGAGCGTCCATCCACACCCATTTTGACAAAGCAGTAGTCAAGCACGCCCTCCATGACGTCCCAATTGTTTACGACGTTGCTGCCAGGCTCATAGACAGGCTTTGACTGTCCTCGTGCCGTACCGTCGGCGTAGACATCTGAGCCAACAAAGGTAAAGGTTCGGTTGAGCTTGCGGTCGCGGTACCTCGCCATGTTGGGCAACACTGATAACCGGGGTTTGGAGTCAAAAGACCACCCAGCGCGGACTGCGGACGAGCCTACAGTATGTTAGTCTGGGTAGAAACACAGGCGCATGTGCATTGCGAGCGTACCATTGTCGATTACGATGGCAGTTTCGCCGTTGCTACGCGACCATCCTTCTTTGTCGATGGGCCTGAAGCCTTCAAAAGGCGGTTCCGACACGCTCCAGAGCTTGGGTGGAGGTTTGGGTGGATTGCGCCCTGCGAGTTGGGGCGCCTCGTCGATAGCTGAGGGGGCCATGGCGGTGAAGTTGGAGATGGAGATTGGCCGAGGATCAGGTTGTTATTTCATATCGCGGACGGGAGATGTGGCGTGTGAGCTTGTTTAGCGCGACTGGTACTGAGGATGCGCGGCATTGCGGTTGCCATGTGGTGAGGCTCTTGCGATGCTCGGTGGTCCGAGCCCGTCTCCGTCCAGGGCCATGTTACGCTATTTCACATGACGACCATGCTCATTGCTGTCGTGCACGAAATTTGGACATGGTCATATCTCATTATTGGCTATCTACCCGCTCCATTCTGCTCCTTGTCTCCATAATTCCGGCTGTATGCGAGCTTTGGCTGTGCCGCGAGAAATGCAAATTGCACACCAAGAATACTCTACGTCGTATGCTTACGCAGGATCCTTCAGACCGTTTGTTGCTTTGGCCTGTCAGCTATGTCATACAGGATTCTCTACAGGACCGTATACCTTCCAGGTGAAAAAGAACGTTGGACTGGTAGTTCTTGAACATCTGAGCTACGAGCTCCGTGTCCATGTTCTGGATATTGATCTCTTGGAGATTTTTGTTTAGCATCATGATGGCCTCATTCAACTTCTCCTTTGGAATAGTCAGCATGCTTGTCTTGACTGGACCTGGAAACGTTTGGCTTGACTGACAACATTCACGATGATGCGAGAGAGCAGTTGGCTCTGTTGGTGCTCGTGTGGACTTTCCTGGAGACGTGGTCAGATTCACGCGCCGCTCAGGGGGCTGCTTCGTGACATCTCACCATTATTGTACCTCTGTGATATTGGCGTTGGTTGTACGCGTTCAAGTTGTCTGGTGGGGAGGATGAAAGCAGTTAGTGTGGGTATGCAGGTCCAGAGGTCGGGCGGGAGAGCTCCACCTCCGCAAGCTCCATCGCGATACAACACCAACGCTCTGCCACGCTCACATTGATTCCCGCCACAGCTCACGCACCAGCATCGCGACTTATCAGATCAGCCCATCAAAACCGGCCCCGCACGCGATCAACGTGGAATAACAACAGGCCGACAACGCGACAAGACAACACGGAATCGCAGCCAAGACACCCAAGCCCATCGACTGCGATTTCTTGAGATCCCGGAATCTCCAAGCATGGCACCATTAACAGCCGCCTCGGATGAGAAAACGCATCAGGCGCTTCTTGACAAGCTTGACATCTACGCAGTACCCAAGCCTTTCCGCAACCCAAACTGGAAGCCACCGCAGCGACGCAACAAGAACCTCAAGCAGATTCTCGGCGAGGCGTCACGCAAAGAAGCCTCAGTCATGGCCACACAGAACAACAGCGGTAACTCGACACCTGCCGTAACTGCTGAAGGCAACGCTGCTTCCGGCCGCGCACCGAACATCGCCCAAGCAGCCCAGAGTCTGAGCACCCTGGTATTGGAGAAGAACGGCAGAGCTGCTGCTGGGCCGGCACCTACATACACCAACATCGAGTCGGCTCCGAGCTTCCACCCGAGCAGTCAGAAGAAGTACTGTGATATCACCGGTCTTCCTGCACCATACACCGATCCCAAGACGCGTCTAAGGTACCACAACAAGGAGGTGTTTGGAGGCATCCGTACCATGCCACAGAACGTGTCAGAGGGCTATCTCGCCGCAAGAGGTGCACACACAATCTTGAAGTGAGCGTTACCTCGATGCCGAGGTAGCTCCTACTACTCCAAGGTTGATAGTATGACATGCGTCCTTCACAGTCGGCGCAACGCTGGATTCGACAGAGGCTCAAGTTCATTCACTTGTCCAAGGTCTTGCATCAAACAGGCTAATGAAATGGGTACAAGCCTGGTCAGAAACCCAGGTGTAATTGAGGTTATGTATGATCATCAAAGTCAAACTACTCTCCACCCACCACATGCCTTTCGGCTTATGGCTCAAGGAGGTGTTCCGGCTTAACCGTGATCCAGTATTCTTCTGCGCCCATAAGACAGTATACCAGGACCTCGAGGGAGGATTCCTAGTTACAGCAGCTTGAAGCATGCTGTTGTCAACGCGGGATCTACATTGTAATAGTCATTCAAGTATCTTGTAGCTGTAGAAAAGAAACAACGCATCAATTGCTCTTTCTTGCTGAGTGTTTGAATGTTGACT
Organism: Alternaria postmessia; assembly: GCF_024291825.1. Lineage (NCBI taxonomy): Eukaryota > Fungi > Ascomycota > Dothideomycetes > Pleosporales > Pleosporaceae > Alternaria > Alternaria postmessia. The sequence continues at coordinate 363,480 of NW_026260096.1, forward strand.
ACCTGTTCTCACTTTGGATGGACGAGGGTTGTAGAGACTGAGAAGCATGATGCCAGAATTTTATGCGACAACCCGCGGGAACTCCAGCGCTAGCAGGGGTAAACTTTGGGCCGACCACCGACTGCGCGCGCCGCGTCTCAACTCTCACCAAGGGGACACGAGACAAGAAACCGACAGATACCGCCTTCGTGCCAGACGTACAGTGGAACCAGGTGCCAATCTACTACTTGTTCGCTATCTCCACGTCTTAAGTCTCCTCAACTATACAACCTCGCACGTTGCGCGCTGTACACATTCCGAATTTCCAAGATGCCGACTATGTGGCTTTCAGATACCCAGAGTATGTTGCGCCAACATGCAGCTTCGCGGTTACTGCATAGAACACCTGCTGACAACAGGAACAGAGATAGGGGTCGCTTTCTGCTCAGGGGGTAGGTACGCGCCCACTGCCACGAATGCGCTTACTGTTCAACATCGGATTGACAAGACGAACAGGCGGACTCTTTCTGATGGGAGGTGTCATGATGTTTTTTGACCGCGCAATGTATGTCTCATCTCTTCACATATACATACTTGCTTTGCTGACATGGTCATAGGCTCGCAATGGGAAACGTACGTTTATACCACACCTCCAAACCTCTACCTCTACCATCGAACCAGCTCTGATACCCCCTTAATAGATATTATTTCTAATTGGCCTCACACTCATCATCGGAACAACCAAAACCGTCGCGTTCTTTGCTCGCAAGCAGAAATGGAAAGGCACGGTGGCTTTTGTCGCTGGTATATCGCTTATTCTGATGCGATGGGCTTTCATCGGCTTCATAATTGAGCTATACGGCATACTCGTTCTGTTTGGGGATTTCCTGATGACAATCGCGGGTTTCGTCAGTAACGTACCGGTGATTGGACCGTATATTGCTAGGGCACTGGAGGCGATAAGTGGTGCGAGACGGAATGCCGATCTGCCTGTTTGAGATGGCATGGACAGCATCGACGTTACGATATGACGAAGTATGGATGGAGACTTTAGGACCTTGTATGATACACAGACGCACGAAGAACGGAAAGGCATTGCTTAACGCTGGGTCGGTCGTGACAAGCAGGATAACAGATAAGGATTAGCATTCGTATTCACGGCTAACAGATATTGCTTTGGATTGCTATCCATTCCAGTCAAAAAGAAGCATTACAATCTCAACGTAAACTGTAAAAACGTATTCCTACTTTGAAGTTTAGTGGCGCTATTCAGACGTCCCTGGGTACTCCAGATACTCAGGTACAGACTTAGAGAAAGGTCACAGCTTGTGTCTAGTTCTCTCAATCGATGCAGATATTCGTCGTGTGAGTCTTTGGAGCTCTCCAAACATACCGAAATGCTCTCAATTTGATACCCGGTCGTACTGGTTTTGCAGCGTCATCGTACAGCCACGACGGGTGAGGCAATGTGGTTAGAATGAGGAACACGTGCTTTCGCGTTCTCGCGTTTCCGGAATTTCCCCGCGATCGCGTAAGTACACCTTCTCCACACTCTACAGTACTTCTGCCGCACTGTCAAAGTTCCCCTCCTCTCGAGTCACTCACATTCAATCTCGCGCCAACATGTCCCGTGAAGAGTCACCCTTTGTACGCGCTCCTGCCGAAAGCGAGGACTACAGCTCGATCCATCGCGCGTTCCTACAAGCCTTCCAAACGCACAGCGTCCTCACAGTGGATCAAATGAAAGCTATCCTAGCTCATGTGATGACTGCATACAGTCTGTTTTCGAGCCCTCGGTTAGTTTCATACTCTGACAGCTGCAATAGACCCCGAACGCCCATGGACAGAAGGCGACGTGACCCAACCCTACATCACCTCCACCATCCAGACCATAAATGCCAAAATCGAAGCATTCGACTACGAGATCCGATCAACTCGCGATCAGCAGAGCAAAGATAGCATATATGCCCTTGTCAACAATGCCAGCGATGCCGTCACTCAACTCGCTACTACTTTCTCCGCAAACGAAATCGCCTACATAAGACGCGTCCTTGACCACATGTTCGAAACCAACAACACCAACATCCGCGAAGTCATGGCCATAAAACACACCGAAGCCTCGCAGCTCGCCCGTCTTTCACGCAGAAATAGGCAAAGTCAGGCAGCCAGCAGACAAAGTCAGATCAATGGCGATGTGGAAGATTCACAAGCCAACACCGACACAGGCATTTCCATTGCGGAAGCCGATCTCGTCCTGGAAACCCTTGTCAAGGAAGCCTTCTTTCAAAAGTCGAGAAAAGGTTACTATTCTCTTGCCCCACGCGCACTGATGGAACTGCGTGCTTACCTTAAGGAGACGTACAATGAGTCTGCTGAGGAAAACGAAGATGGGCGCGAAGTCATCAGGATCAGGGACTGTGAGGGATGCAGGGAGATTGTCACAATTGGCATCCGGTGCAACAATCGAGAATGTGGTGTCAGGTGGCACGATGCGTGCGCGAACAGTTACTATAGGAGCAGAAGAGGCAGCAGAGTATGCCCTCGATGTAAGACAGAATGTTCGGGAGATGTGTTTGTGGGAGAGCGAGCGGCTGGGACGGATGGAAGAGCGAGCACAGGCGGCAATCGGCGCAGCACGCAGAACAGAGACGAGGAGGACGAGGACGAAGAGGAAGATGAGTGAAGGCGCGGGCTGAGAGATTATAGCACTAATACCAAGATACCCATGAGTTCTCCGGCGTTAGACTCCATCACAACTTTGTACATGCGGAAAAACTTGTTTGGTTCCATCATATATTTCATCAATTGATCGTAAATCAGTCCCTATCATCACACCCATATTCCTTTCTGTCTGAACTTTTCCCAACGCCAGATATCCCCATACTATATACACAGTCCTGATCAATGCTCATCTCAATACAGATGTTTAGTGTACACCGTTAGACTTGGTCTTGTTCGCTCGCCTCTCAGCGACAGCAGACGCAAGGTTCTCAAGAGTGTCGACGGTGCTCTCCCAATCAATGCAAGCATCGGTGATGGAGACACCCTTCTTCAGGCCGCTAGGGCCCTCAGGCGGGACCTTCTGGTTGCCTTCGTTGATGTTGGACTCAATCATGACACCGACGATGCCGGTCTCGCCGTTGCGGATTTGGTCAGCAATGTCCTTGGCTACGAGGGGCTGGTTGCGGTGGTTCTTGTTAGAGTTACCTGTCGAAAGTTAGCGCCTATCCCTCTGCGATCGTTGGATTATAGAGCATACCGTGTGAGCAATCGACCATCATGACCTCAGCGAGACCCTTTTTCTTCAAAGCTTCTCTCGCGGCTTTGATGCTGTCCTTGTCGAAATTGGTACCCTTGGTTCCACCACGGAGAATGACGAAGCAGTGCTCGTTACCTGCCGTCCTGGTGATAGCAGCGAGACCCTGCTTCGTTACACCCATGAAGTGATGCTTAGCAGCGGCTGCACCAATTGCATCCACCGCAACGGTTAGGCCTCCATCAGTACCATTCTTGAAACCAATGGGGAACGAGAGGCCAGAGGCCAGCTCACGGTGCAATTGCGACTCAGTTGTTCGCGCACCAATGGCGCCAAGGGAGATGAGGTCTGCGAGGAACTGGGGGGAGATGGTATCGAGCATCTCAGACGCAATGGGCATGCCTGCGGATGTGAGATCCACGAACAGCTTGCGCGACACTCTCAGACCCTTGTTGATCTTGTAGCTCTCGTCAATGTCTGGGTCGTTGATCAGTCCTTTCCAGCCGACGGTTGTTCGTGGTTTCTCAAGGTAGGCGCGCATGATGATGCAGAGGTTGTCTTGAAGCTTGTCGGCGAGAGCCTTGAGGCGCTGGCAGTACTCGAGTGCCAGCTCTGGGTCGTGTAGCGAGCAAGGCCCTACCATGACCAGGAGTCGGTCATCCTTTTGTGTGATGATGCTGGCGGCTTCTTTGCGACCCTGGATAACGGTCTTCTCGGCGTGTGCTGGAATGGGGATCTCGGACGCGAGAAGTTGGGGCGGGATCAGTGGGTCGTAACCAAGGACTAGACAGTGGTGTTAGTACTGGCATCGAGAAGCAAGCGCTGGTGGAGATGTACCGCGCACGTCGTCGCTTGGGTTGGTAGAGTCATTGAAGGAAGACATGTCGGGTGTTTCTGTAGTAGCAGGAGCCATGACGGTAGTCTCTCTTTATATGTATATATATATTAGCGTGCGCCCTCTGAGCTGAAACAGGAAGAGTCTTGTTGCTCCGACGTACAGGGTGCGTAAGCGATGGTCGACTTGCGGTCAGTATTACTCCGACTGTGACACAGACGAAGGTGAATATACAAGTGCCAAGTGGTGCAGGGCGTGTTGTGTGACTTGACTCGAGAAATCAGGCGAACCAGATGTGCAATTGTTTGTCCTGGCGAGTGTGCAGACAATGTATGCAGGCGCAGGTCCGAGGTCGGCGAAGACTGTAGGTAAGGGACACAGCGAGCGCGTAGCAAATACAGTCATAAGCTAGCTGACCGGGATGTTGATCACCCGGGGATGTTGATCACTCACAAATCTCAGCACTCCCACACAAAACACGTGTTATCTCTCCACGTACTCAACCAAAATGGGCGACCGTGAAGCAGCTA